>NC_028456.1:22485386-22517658 GCF_000263155.2 Setaria italica
AGATTTCACCGTCGTCCGGCTGAGGCAGACCGCGGGGCCGTGTGCACGCGCGCGGCGCGGCGTACCACTCCAGAGTCCAGACAGAGCTCAGGCCAGTGAGCCAGGCAGAGGCCGCGCGCGTGTGCGTGGCCATGCCGGGCACGCGGGGATTCGCGCCGCGCCTAGGACAAGGACGACGACGACACACTCCCATGACCCCATGCGCTGGGCCGCTGGCTGTGAAGCGAGCGCGCAGAGCGGCAGGGTGTGGTGGCTGCTGGCCGCTGCCCGCCGCTGGGGCCGGGCCTTTGACCAGCGGCCGGCCGCCCGTGCGCGCAGCGCATTGCGTAATCGCGTTTGGCCTTGTTTAGTTCACCTCAAATCCTAACTTTACCACTATACAAAAAAAGATTTCCATCACATCAAACTTGTAGTACATGTATGGAGTACTAAATGTAGATGAAATTAAAAACTAATTGTATAGTTTTGTTGTACTTTGCGAGATGAATCTTTTGAGTCTAATTAATTAATATTTGGATAATAATTCACAAATACAAACGAAATGCTACAGTGTGCTACAGTGCTGGTACAGTGATTTTAGCACTTCAAAATTGCGCAACTAAACATGACCTTGCTTTGCATGCGCGGACGCACCCGCACGAGGGGCGCATTCATTTCGTCTCATCGCGTTCGGCATCGCCGCATCGGTCCGCCCAATGCCAATTTCCCCCGCGTCAGCAGTCAGCGCTCGCCGTGGCCCCCCGTGCGTCCTCGCTCCCATACCCCAGCAGTCCCAGGTTCCCAGCTCTCCGAACCCCAAGACCGAACTAGCTAGCTGCTCCCAATTCCCATACACTTTCAGAGAGCGAGCAGAGCAAGTGCATGACTGCATGCGCACGGTACTCCTGCGTACCACGCCATGCATAGGGTACGGGACCATTGTTTAGCAAGTCTTCAGTCGTCTTCGCCTGCTTGCTCTGCACTTCTGCCCCGGCAGTCCGGCTGGCGACGGCGAGCAACGCCGCATGGCACCTGTACCGATCGTTCAGCCAGTGGCAAGACGACAGCGCAATATCTCTATCATTCATCGCACCCGTGCGGCCTGCAATACACATGTGTGCGCATGGCTCCGGTCCGATATGTTTATTCCGATGATGTGATGTATGATGAGTCCTCTATGTTGATTAAAAATTCAGTCCGTAATGAGAGAGAGGCAGCTAGCAGAGACTAGAGATGTACTACATGGCCGATGGTCAACCCCAAACCAGTGTGGAGACGTGTCCGGCGCCTTGAATTCCCTTGCAAACATCGATGCATGAGGATCGGATTGCCATGCGGCTGTCTGCACTCTGCAGTGGGCTTGGATGACCTCCGAGACTCCGAGGGGTACGGTATAGCTGTGTGTGTTTGCGCTCGACTAGTACTTCTACCGATCGTACCACATCAATATTGTTGCTAATTTAGCAACAGTATTACGAGAAATAAAAGTGGAAAGTTTATCCCACGACACTCAGCAAGCTCACTCTTCTCAGTACTGAGGCTGAGATCCTCTTATCATCCCGAGCTTTTCTCCTGCATACTCCCTCTGTGTTGTACCAATGCCAGTACATGCCTTTTATTCCAAAGAAGTCAAAACTCTATAAATCTTGACTGTGGAGTAACAGTTAGTTAAAATCTCCGTTATTGTACAAAACTTGGACCATTTAGATTCATATTTGAGTTACTTTTAAGATGTTGATTTTGTACTTTCTTTTAATAAAAAAACATGCTAAACACGGTCGCGAAAAAAGATTTTGATTCTGTAGCAACTTTTTTAATATAATAACGCAAGAGAAAACGGTCAAAATTAAATCTACTCTTAGAGCGATGAAAGGAAGGAGTAGCTACTCCATTTAGTTCATTGAATTGGACTCTCTATAGGTTATGCCCGCCACGCCCATCTCGTTATAGTACGCCTATATCGGTGGTACGTAGATCAGCGGTAGTAATAGGGACGCGCACGTCACGCTACACGCGCAGCGTACACGGCCACACACTACACCGACCCTAGCCATGCTTGCAGCATGCTTGCACGGTGCAGCATGCTTGCATGTGGTCGTAATAAGTGTGCATGCCTAGCTCCATCGATCGTAATGCTAGCGCACGTACGTATAGCCGCCCTGTAGCCGGCCGGTGCGCGTACGTGCATGCATGCACGTGTGGTGTGGACGCGCCACGCACGGGTGCGTGGAGTGGAGTGTACTATACGATACGATCGTTAATGCACTAGACGACGAGAACGAGGGCGGTGCAGACGTGTAGTACGTGTAGGGGCTACACACCGCTACGCGGTAACGCAAACATGTGCGCGGATGTGAGCATACCCAACGTCGTCGGAACGTCCC
This sequence comes from Setaria italica, assembly GCF_000263155.2. Lineage (NCBI taxonomy): Eukaryota > Viridiplantae > Streptophyta > Magnoliopsida > Poales > Poaceae > Setaria > Setaria italica. The sequence continues at coordinate 22,487,750 of NC_028456.1, forward strand.
ATCTCTATACTCTGCATATGTAATCTTAAAATAGATTATAGTCGTGTCTATGATCTTAAAATAGCTGGGTCGAAGGAGATAATGAGATTACAAAGATATGAGCCGCTGTATTTCTGCTCCCTCCGTCCTAAACTACTATTCATTTTGACTTTTGACTTTTCTAAATACATAATTTTTGCTATGGACCCACATGTATATATGTCTAGATACATAAATTTAGAAAAATCAAAATGAATAATAATTTAGAACTAATAACTTTTTTAATCTGATTTCATAATCCCTACCTAATCTAAACACCCCCTAAGTGGCATATGGTAGGATTGTAATCTCCACGCAAATTGTACAAGCTACTTAAATATATGGCATTTATAGAATAAATAAATTAGTTCATTCGTTCTTTAACTAATTAGTTTGTCTTATAAATATTACTCTCTCCGTTTCAAAGAAACGTAGGTTATTTTGATTTTTCTAGATACATAAATTTTGCTATATATCTAAACATAATCCTATATTTAGGTGGCAAAACTTATACATCTAAAAAACCCAAAACGACCTACATTTTGAAACGGAAGGAGTTAATATTTGAGGATGGAGATAGTGTATCATATCTAGTTGTCGCCTCAGAGTTATCCCAGAAAATGATATATACACACACACGTATACAAACTGGTTTTGCGAGCTTCACTGGTTCCCAATTCGGAAGGCCGTACGGGGGGCGTGTACGTGCGCACTCGTACTTATTCTGGCGATATGTTCGATCAATCAGGGACCTAATCATGCACGTATATTTGCCGGCACGTCGCCGCGCACTTGCGTTACTCGATGAAAGGGACCATGCAGGTGCACGTACGCCACCTAGTCATAGGCTCATAGCTAGCGTGCGTGCGTGCGTGTGCACGAGGGCAGGGCAAGATCACTTTGTACCCACATGGCTACAGTACAAGCTAGAGTACAGCGCTGTAGACGCCCTTGTCTCCATGCTGTAATGAACTACCACATGTGTGTCCATCGTATAGCCGTAAGGGACCACACGTACGTAGGTCTGTACACACGTTACTATAGAGGTACGTAGTGGCTAGCGTACGTCCATGCAAGTTGATGAGTGTTTTCCCCCTCATCAGAGGACGAGCCCGCGTTGTCTTACAAGGGGTGTTTCGGTCTTTTTCTCCCGGCCGTCTTCTTCGTCTCTCTACCAACAACACGTACAGGGAACATGATTGTCAACCACTCAACCCACGTACGCGCAAGTACAACCGGTGCGCAACGTCCGTATACCTTTGTAACAAAAGGGACAGACGACCGTACTGTGTTACTATTGGCCTTCGTCCAACCAGCACGTAGTTTACTTAGCGTTAAACTTTGTGTCCTTGACAACCCACATCACAGGCCATGTCGTTAGCTACCTGGCTAGCTAAGTACAAGACTTGGGACCAAAAAAAAAAAAAACAAAGTACAAGACTGCCACCGCTGCACAGACGCGTAAAGAGTACATTCAGATTTTTGACATGGATGTATCACCAACCATAATATGGACATCAGATTTGGAACACGGCGAGCAGGGATTGTTTAAACCAACGCCTCGTGGTGCCTCTCGATCAGTTGCATTCCCAAGCTTTCTCTAGTGTGCTACCTGCTACGTCGCTTATGAAGTTATGAGTTAGTCTGAAGCTTTAGCTCCTTTAGTCTTCCCAAAGGGATCTTTTCCCTGGTCGATCGATCGATCAGGCTGCAAAAGAAGGTCAAGCAGGAGTGCAGGACCACCAAAAACAAAGTATGGATATGCTGGGTGGATCAAAGATGCCATGTTCTTATAATCCCATGGCCACTTGCTGCTAGGTAATGGAATATTGCAGTACGTGCAACTACACTGTCCTCTCAAACCTCCCAAAAGACACGCAAATGCAATTTCACAAAGGGAGCCGCATCACCCATCATCGGCTAGCAACAACCACCATCAAACTACCGTTAGTATCTTGCTGCTGCAACTACAAGTAATCCAATCATTTGCATGCATGCAAGCCATGCATGGTCATCTTTGCTTCGATCTGCTAGCTGTTTGATACGCTAGCTAAGTGGGTGCTGTTCTTTAGTCCATGGACTAAACTTAAGTCCCTAATCTGTTTGGTTCCATACACTAAAGTCCATTAATGCAGTTGAATAAAGACTCTTTTACCCCTGCTTCCCACCAGACTGGTACCCCTGTTTCTAGCGCCACCCTGTTTCTGGTGCCAAGTTCTGGGCGTTGATGGTACCCTGTTCTAGGTGCCTGGTACCCTGTTCTGGTGCCAAGTTAGCCGCGCTGCTGGCTTCTGGGCGCACGGCACATAATCAAAATTTGTGATACATTCATAAAACTATTCATACATTTGAAAAACTGTCCATACATTTGAAACCATCACAGCTATGACCTACTAAAATAACCATCGGCTATACAATCACGGAATTGATTCATAGTTTGATCTTCGTCCCCATGACATGTATTTGATATATTTCCTTGAGAAGACGATGCTTCGAAGAATGGAACATAGTTCTCATCATGATCAACCAAATCAAAGTTCGCATCCCCTAAAAAACTCTCTCGAATGAAATTATATAGTGCCATGCATGTAATAATTATTTGACTTTGCTTTGGCATCGAATAACTTGGTAGATCTAGCAAAATCCTCCACTTCATCTTCAAAACTCCAAAAGACCGCTCGATGACATTACGAAGTGAAGAATGTGCATAATTAAATTGCTTTTTTTACCTCTTAGTATTGGGCCTTGTCAATACTCCGGGAGATGATACTTTGTACCCATGTACGGGACATGACCTACTGATTTGTGAGTTAGCTACTGAAAATGGACTTCACAAAACCAAAGACATTCAGCTACCAGGGTATGAGCTACTGAAAATGGATTTCACAAAACCAAAGACATTCAGCTACCAGGGCATGAGCTAGTGCAAATGGATTTCATAAAACCAAAGACATTCAGATACCAAGGCATGTACTGAAAATGAATTTCACAAAACCAAAGGCATTAAGCTACCAGGGCATAAGCTACTAAAAATGGATTTCACAAAACCAAAGGCATTCAGCTACCAGGGCTTGAGCTACTGCAAATTGATTTCACAAATTCACAGTCATTCAGCTAGCAGGGCATCTCAAGCATTCACATGCATTCAGAGGCATTCACATGCATTCAGAGGCACAAATTGACATCACAGGAATAGGAGCATGGATCTTCGCCTTGAAGGTGCCAAGTTGCTCGAGGAATGAAGGTGTGGCCGGCAACAGAGGATCCATGGCCTCCGCGGTGTACCATCAATCCCCCACGACTTCCCCCTCTGCCTCCGCGAGTAGACACGGCTCCCCCACGGCCTCCCACTCTACGTCCGCCGAATCCAGCTCTAGTGTTCATGGACCTCAAGCGGCGACCTCCACGACCTCCCACTCTGCCTCCAAGGGCAAAAGGAGGTAGCCCATGGTCGCCTCCAGCATCATCCGCCCGGAGGTACTCCTGGTAGAAGCCAAGGTTGGGGAAGCCGTCAGCCTGGGAGTTGAGGTCGAGGTGCTCCATGCGCATCCGAGGAGTGGAGAGGGTGGGGGCCGTCGGTGAGGAGAAGGGGCCGAAGTCATCTTCATTGCGGGCGTCCGGGGAAGAACGGAAGCTGCGGGTAGCCGCGGATGAAGAAGCCGCCTGAGAGAAGAAGTCCCGGTAGCGGTCCATGGTGGGTGCGGTGGTGGGGAGGACCGGGTGCGGCGGCGTGGGAATGAGCGGAGGCGGTGGATCCAGCGTGGGAAGGACCGGGGGCGGTGGCGGCGGACGGAGTGGGGAGGGGACTAAGCGGCGGGAGCAAACGAAGCGGGCCGGTGGCGGCGGCGGGTGTGGGGAGGGGAGCGAGCGGCGGGATTGGCCGGAGCCGGGAGGGGAGCGGCCGCGGCGTGGAGGGGATCGAGCGGCAGGAGCGGGGAGGGGAGCGTGCGGGGAGGCTTCTGGAGGAAGGACGCAGCTGTCGGCGGGGAGGGGAGCGCGAGGGGACGGGTGGGACGGGGAGTAATGAGGGGTAGGGGTGCCCCAAGACCCTTTAGTCCACTTTAGTCCACCCCATATGGACAAGAGGACTAAACATTTTAGTCCACCTGTTTGGGACTTTAGGGACTAAAAGTGCCTAAAATGAGTGGACTAAACTTTAGTCCAGGGTAACAGGCCCTAATTCAGTCCACGGATCATGTATCTTAGGCCCTGTTTGGTTACCCTGAACTAAACTAGTCCATCCATTTTGGCCCCTTTTAGTCCCTCAAGTGCCAAACATGTGGACTAAACCCTTTAATCCTCTAGTCCAAGGGGGGTGGACTAAAAGCTTTGGAAGACACCCCTGCCCCTCATTTATTGTCCTTCCCACCACCAGGAAATCCCCTGCTCGTTCCCGTTCCACGCCTCCTGTATCTCTGCCTGCCGCTCATCGCCGATCCCCCTGAGTGCATGGGTCCGCCCACCGCGCCGCTCCCCACACGGCCCCGCCAGTCCGCCTGGCCGTGTGGGTTCGCTCCCCGCGCGCCGCCGCCGATCGGCCCGCCGTTGCCCCGCGCGCCGCCGCCGATCGGCCCGCCGTTGCCCCGCGCGCCGCCGCCGATCCGCCCACCGCTGCCCCGTGTGCTGCCGCTTCCTGCGCATCGTCGCCCTCGCATGCTTCGATCGGAGCGACGCACAACCAGGGTGGGCAACGCCTGGCGTGGAGGCACGATGCGGCCTCCGTCCTTGGCCCACGTGCGTCGTGCGCCGCATCTCCACTACCCATGGGCGGTGGCGAGAGACCCGGCGGATCGGAGGTGGTGCATCCCGCCACGCAGTCCATCTCCACCCAATCAAGCACAAGCACCATCACATTCGTTTCTTTTTTCCCTGTAGCTCGCCGGATCCAACCGCATGGAGCAGGAGGAAGATAAGAAGTGAGAGAGGAGATTGATGGAGCAAGAGGAAAATTATGAAACCGCATGGAGCAGGAGTTTTGCACATTGATTAGGTGTATTATCATCTTTGTTCATCTGCATTAATGGATTTTAATCCATGGATCCAAACAGGGTAGGGACTAAAATTTAGTGCATGGACTAAAGGAATCAAGCAGCCTTATTTGCTCGGTGATCTAGTAATCCTTAGTGCACGTGCGAGGTGGTGGCCCTTGCCTCATCTGGCTAAAGCTACAAATGCTTAATCGAGGCAACGGAGGCGACGTGGCTGCTTTTCATTCGATCGGTTTCCTGCTTAACAATTCAGCGGTCGTTGATGATGTGGTGTGTGGGGTTTTGTTTACGTTGCTATATGTTCTGTCATCGCGGCGTTTGTTTTTGGAATGCATGTGGGAAACATATTCCTCTGGATCTTGGTTGTAATCTGCTCATAATTGAGATGTTTAAGTTATGCCCAAAAGAGGCTAGTAGTTTAAGCTAATTTTAGCTGGTGTTGCGCGCTCCTTTAATCATTGTTAGATGTAAGCTAGTCTAAGCTTAATATATAGAGGCTCGCTGTGATTGGCAATTATATGCGTAGAATATAGATCTGGGCCGTGCTAGAAAGTTCTAGTACACTCATTAGTTTTTCTTGTGTTTTTTTTTGCACGACACAACAAACTCATGGCCGTATATTATGCACATTTTTTAGGGATCATTTACCAAGCACAGCGTGACACGTGGAACTCGTGCATCGCAGTCGGCAAGGACTCTCCGGCATGCAGAGGCAGAGAAAGATGATGCATCACGGTCACTCGGTCAACTTGATCTTGCTCCACGCAACCATGCGCCTGGGCCTTTCGCAAATGCACTCATGTGATTTCCTTTTTAACTTCCTCGTTCAGGTACCACTGACCGCGCTGCTACGACGCGTCCAATGCAATGATAGTCATGTTAACTTTGTTGCTACATGGCGACACGCGTTTCAGCATTCGGCTCAACTCAAACCTTTTGCCGCCGCCGCCGTCAGGTCAAACTCTACGACACACTACTACGCATTCATGGAGTACTCCCGATACCAAAGTAAAGCCACACACATGCATGGAGCAGTAGTGGCATCCGATTCGACCCAGTCGTTCGGCCGAATCGGCCCCGTACGAACCCAAAAGAAAGCCGGGCACGCGGGGGCGCACGTACACTGAATCAACGCCGGCCGGTCTCTCGCGGCAAAACCCCAGGCCGATCGAGAGGCCGGCGAGTGACCATGTAGACAGGCGACGGCGCCGCAAAACGCCATGATCTCTAGCTCGATCGGCAGCCCGTGCACTTTCGGTCGTGTGCGAGCATTGACTAATCCCCAAAGCTGCAAACCTTTGATTGAGATTTAATAGTACTAGCGCTTTGCCGACGACCGATCGGCTGGGATTTGCTTCGTAATGATGATGGCTAAGCTACTCGATCACATCAGGTTTGTCTCGGTGGATCGCGCTTTGGCTTTCCGTGGCGGTTGAGCACATAGCTAGCCAGCTTTTTGACCGAGCTAGCTACCATGCACCACCGCTGCGTGCTTTGTTGCCTTGTTGGAGAGGCTGGCCGCGCAGCGCGCGCGCACGCTTTGCTCGGTGGTCGAACCCACCGGCCACTCATCCCGCCGTGCCGCGCCGCACGCACCCACCCACCAACCAACCATCCTCGAGCCGCGCACGCACCGCGCGTCGCCGACGGCCACGGCTTTACTCCTCCTCCGGTGCAGTAGCAGTATAGCACTACAGCCGCAGCTCGCAGCTAGCTAGAGGCAGGCGCCGACCGGCCGGCCGGGCCGGCAGGGCGACGCGTCCCGTGCATGCATATGCGCGCACGCGCGCGGTTATTGCCTTTCCGTCTACTGTTGCGAGCGGCGCGCGTACGCGTACGGGACGTTATCGAACCGGTGAACGTGACCCGGCCCGTCGTCACTGTGCCGCATGGCGCGGCGCGATTTGATTGATGCATGCGCGATCGATATCCCTCCTCCTCCTCTGGTGAACAGGTACGATGTACAGTAGCTGCCGCAACACGTTCACGTGTGCTAGCCTGCCAGGTAGCAGTGGTACAAGCACTGTAGCAGTAGTTGCGCGCTCGTCTCGTCGTGTATCTCGGTATGTACGTACTGGACGTACATACGTGAGATCGCTGTCGGATGGGAGGCCCACGTGCATGGGCGTCCACTGACCGGGCCACCCGGGCGGTATTTTCTGCAGAATTTTCGCTCGCTAATTTCGCCAACACTTGTACTTTCAAAAAAAAAAACCCGCCAACTCCGTCTGATGTGATGGTTTGTTCATCCGGGATCGTTGCCATCATGGACCAAAGGCAAAAGGCCGGGGCAGCGCCGGCGTGTGGACGGAGGCGAAACGCGCGCGGGGCCTGGTTGTGTTGTGTGTGTTTCGCCGCCGCCGCCTCGCTGCTGGCGCCACTTACTTGTGCACAAGCGGGCAGGCGTGGGCCGTGGTGCGCTGCTACGAGGAGAGGGGCCGGCCTGTGGGTAGTAGTGGTGTCGCAAGAGGCCTCTTCCCGCTGTCTAAGTGGAAAGCCCAACAGGCCGAGAAAGTGGAAAGCGGACGTAACATTTCTGTCCATTCTGTTAGTCTAAATGTTTTGCTCGGCCACTGCCAGTGCCAGCCCAGTTAGCTACCAAGTAGTAATGTAGTATGTCGAAGAAAACACAGTTGCCCAAGCAGAGACACAAACCGGTGCACAAGTGACGAGGGATGTAGTGACCACGTTTGTTCTTTTATTAAATGGTAAAAAGAAGATAGCGGAAGCTAAGTCTATGTTTAGCTAACGGCGGATGCGGAAAAATGAGACAGAAAAAGGTACGCCAAGCTGAAATGAATGGAGGATTATCGGCAGGACAAATGCTAATTTCTCTAGTGTTAGAAAAATTCATTAGCCAGAGGGTGTGTTTTGGCTTGCTCAACAGAGAGAGCTAAAAAAAACTCGGTCCAGAGCTGATTGCGACGGGCACTCTCCCCCTTCCGGAACCGTCTTGACCTGGAACCCGCCGATCTGGCAGCAGCATCCTTCCACTTCCAGGCTCCCAACTCCAGCAGTCCAGCTCAAGCCACGTCCGTCCGCGAGACCACGACCCGGCGACCCCATCCGTCATCCGTGCTCCTTTCTTCGGATGCCTCTGGGCTCCCGGACTCGAGTCTGCTCGGCTCGGGTTGGCACCAGACGGCACTGCAGTTTTTCCCCCAAGCCCCCACCCGCGGGGTCCCCGTTGGCGTGGTCGGCCGAGATAACAATCCAACAAAACAACATCCGCACGCCGTCCGCCTCCACCCAAGGAAGGAACCGCCCCCGAATTAGCTGTCGCTTCCTTCCTTCCTTCCTTCCTTCCGTCACGTAACCACGTCTCCTCCGCCGCCCCGTTTCCTCTACCTCCTGCCCCCTTGCTAAGCAACCCCCACTTTTCCTAGCACGCGCGCCTCGCGAATTCCCCCCCTACCTCCCGCCGCCGCCGCCGCTCTTCGTTCCCCGGAGGAAGCCCAGCCAGCCCGCCGGAGATGTCGTACGCCTACCTCTTCAAGTACATCATCATCGGCGACACAGGTCAGTGAGCACCCCGCCCGCCCGCCGATCCCCTCTCTCCGTTCCGCGGCTGGATCCGCGCGGCCCTTTGGGTGCTCGGCCCGTGCGGTTGCCTGCGTGTAACGCTACTGACGGGTTTCCCTTTGCTTGGTTGCTGCCGGTGATGTGATGTGCAGGCGTCGGCAAGTCGTGCCTGCTGCTGCAGTTCACCGACAAGCGCTTCCAGCCCGTCCACGACCTCACCATCGGCGTCGAGTTCGGGGCCCGGATGATCACCATCGACAACAAGCCCATCAAGCTCCAGATTTGGGACACGGTGCGGTTTGCCTCTCCTCGCCCTCCTCCGCTGGCTGATACTTCCCTTCGTTCCTACGCAAATCCCTTGTTTGTACTGTACGCTAGAGATCGTTTTGGTGCTGATATAGGATCTATTATACTACTAGTTAGGGCGACATAAGTACTTGCTTGCTTGATTACTCATGAGACTCGAGCTACTCGAGTCTGCTTGCAAACTAAAATTTATTATGTCCAATTGCCGTGGCATAATGTTTTTTTTTAAAAAAAAAACGGAGGCAGGGCATGGGTGTTGAAGTTCAAGATGAAAACCTTGGAGTTTGCTGAGCTCTGAAATTATGATACAATGGATATCCTTTGTCAGTTTGCACCATCCCCAGTGAAATTCGTGTTAGCTAGCACTGTCACATTGGGCCATTTAAATTTTTTAAGCTACTGTTAATATGGAATACCCATTAGTATATAAAAGAAATGGAACACCCACGTGGCCACATGGATCATTCATCTGATCTGATGTGATTACCTTTTAACATTACAGGCAGGCCAAGAGTCATTCAGATCTATAACTAGATCGTACTACAGAGGGGCCGCTGGTGCTCTTTTGGTCTATGATATCACCAGGTAATTACCCTTCATAAGTCAAAGTTTGCCTGCGTAGTCTTTTTATGTGCATGGTTTCCTGAATTGTGCTGTCCCTGGCATTCAAATCCATGTGGAACTGATATCAGGAGGGAGACTTTCAATCACCTCATCAGCTGGCTGGAGGATGCGAGGCAGCACGCCAACGCCAACATGACGATAATGCTGGTTGGGAACAAATGTGATCTGTCTCACAGGCGTGCAGTGAGCTACGAGGAAGGCGAGCAGTTTGCAAAAGAACATGGCCTGATCTTCATGGAGGCATCTGCGAAAACCGCACAAAACGTTGAGGAGGTGATGCTTGGTTCTTGGTGTGTCTATGAGCGGTTAAGAATATTCCAAATTTCTCATATGGACATTTAAAATGCAGGCATTTGTTAAGACTGCTGGAGCAATCTACAAGAAAATCCAAGATGGTGTTTTCGATGTATCTAATGAGGTAGCCTTTTGAATTTCAAGTCATTACTTCTGCTCTGCTTAGGGAAAACATTGCCAGCCCCTTCGATAGTACTTTAAGCATCATTTATGGAACGTCAGTACATTCTTAACCAACTATTGAGGCTCAAAAAACTTCCCTGAGATAAAGCCAATACCACCTTTCTGTTCCATTTTACTATATATGGACTACCTTATGATATGCATCGAAGCCTAAGTCTCTGCTTCCCACCTTGTAGAAAGCTCATCCCTTTTTTCTGAAATCATCATATACTGAAAGATTGAACTGCCAAATATGGAAACTGGAATCTTATTTCTAAAAAAAAGGAAATAAAGAAACTGGAATCCAAAGACCTTGTACCCATAGTTTCTATAATTGATCGCAGAGCACTAACTTTCTCTGAAATGATAAATTGGATAATTTTTTAATGTAATTTTGTGGAGGTGGTGTTTATCTTGATGCTGAAAGAGGTAGGGAGAAAGAATATTACTTGTTAGTGTCCGAGGTGTTTGTCTTGATACAGAAAGAGCTAGAGAAAGTGAGAATATTACTTGTTAGTGTCCAAGGATTAGTAGAAAAGGTATTTGGCTGGAAAGTAGTTATTCTCTGACAGTTAAAATGCCATCTGCCCACCTGGGAACCTTGTCCTGCTCTCCGAAACACTTCTGCTTTGTTAGATCCTTACTTGTTACTACCCCATGAGCATGAGCTCATACTGTCTTTTGTCAAACGTGCAGTCGTATGGGATCAAAGTTGGATACGCAGTCCCTGGCCAATCTGGAGGTGCTGGTTCATCGTCTTCTCAAGGTGGTGGCTGCTGCAGCTAATCAGCTAATGCGATTATGTACAAAGGCTTCTGTCATGTGGCACATTCCAGTCGCATTATCTTCGTGGTTCTGAGTGGAAAATAGTTTGCTCCAGGGTGCTTTGTTATTTCACGCACCAATGGAATCTGTTCCCTGAACGACTTGAAAGATTCAGTTAAATTATGTCAGGTGTTCATAATCTGTTCATTCTCTGTAATTTGCCAGGCTCCACCACTATCTGTGTCCAGTCTTTTAGCATCCACGAATTCTTTCCGTTTGATGTGTAAATAAAATAATATAAAATGTTGTTTGGTTTGGTCTGATGCTGTTAATTTATCGTCTCCAAACGTCTCCGTCCTCTGATCCTTTGGCTTGTAAAGTTGTCGTCCGACTGAATATTGACTAGCACTGCTTCCGTAAGGAGAGGGCCTGAACGTTCCTTGGGATTGTGATAGCTTTTGGCAATCATTTATAAATTCTAGTACCGGCTGTAAATAATTCTTATGGTAACGTTCCATGCCGAAGTCTTTCTGATCGTAACAGTAAAATTCTCGTCAAACGTGTATTTAGATCTTCGGTGTAATTTTATTTTTCAGATATCGTTTTGTGTCAAGTTGTCGTTTCTTTTTATATACCGGACTATTGTTGTCTTTTTATATACCGATTTCATCAGACGCAATTTTTTAGGTGCCTTTTCTTTTAAGAAAACAATCTCATCAGACGTAGCTCTTGAATATTTCCTTGAAAATTTTCTTTTAGGGGAAGCAGAGGAGGAAAACAGGGAGTACCGCGACAGTTCATTTAGCTCTTGCCAAGGTATAAACCCAACAAAATTGAAGGTTTCGAGCCAAAAGCACCATGAACTTGACTGCAAGAAGAGGGGGCCAGAATAATAGTAACTGTCCCTAATAAAAAAAAAGAGCACCACGAACTTGTTGCCTACACACTGCACATAGGCATCAGAAAATTACTACACACCGATGATAAAAACTATTTCTTTTCAAAAAAAGAAAAGATAGCAATTAAACTATTTTACAGCATCTGGTGCCCCGCACCGGCAGCTCCGACGAGAGCCCGTTTGACGCACGCACGCTACGACGGGGCCAGCGCGGAGCAAGATCAAACCCAGTGGGTCTCGTCAGTACCTGTTGCAGTCGAAGCAGGTGTGGTTGCGGCCGATGTCCTTGATGTGGTCGTATCCGTGGCGGAAGACGCCGAGGCCGAAGAGGACGCCGATGAGGAGCACGATCACCAGGATCACCAGCATGTAGCAGCCCACCCGCTCCTTGGTGAACTTGAGCTTGCACATGGTGCAGTCTCCCCTGCTGCTGCCTGCGTCTTCCCCTGCTGCTGCTGCCTGATCACCTCTCCCCCTCTCTCAGATTCTCTACCTCTCTCTGCCCGGGCCAGACGATTTGCAGGTTCTTATCGGAGGAAGAGATGAAGGCTGCTGCTAGCCAGTGAGGCCGCAAGTGTTGCGTCGCCCTGTCCCTTCGGCGGTATGGCGGCGGTATCGCTTGCTAGTGAAGCTACAGCCAGGGGGCTGTGCGGGCTAAGAGAGAGCGAGAGATGCTGCTGTGCCTTTTCCGCGCGCCTTTGTGCCGTGTGATAAGAATCGAATCGCGGCGGGCTGTATGGACTAATCCACGACACATGGCCTCTCCCTCTCTTTATCCCTCTCCAACTGTTGGAATGATTGCCGTATACTATAATGAACCTATGGTATAGAGCGGCGGGCAGGAATTGATAAAAGGATAGACGAGCGTGAACCCGGGGGCATGTGGGAGAAAATAATTCGGAGAGAGCAACGGGTGGCTCCGCTATCAGGCGGTCGGTGGTGGTGTTTCCTCTGGCCACTGGGACCGGATCGATGATGGAGCCCTGCTGGGAATGGCATTGTGATCCGGTAGCCCTGTACAACTGTAGGAATGGATGGACGGAGGACGAGGTCCCGAGCAGCAGTGAACATACGATCGCGACGCGTGCTTTGCTGTGATGGAGGAGGTCAGGAGGGCAATTAACAGAATGATCGCCACCCGTGCTGTCGGAATTCGTCGTAGGTCCTGTGCATCAACGCGACTCATCCTTTAGCGTGACTTGACTGGACTGAACGGGACGCCCTCGGACACGTCGGCGCGTCGGCGTTCATCGGCTTGCACAGCGCAGGTCGTGTGGCTTGCCCCGCGGCTGGCCTGCAACGGAGCGACACGACATGGCGCGGTCGCGGTCGCGGTCGCGAGCGGCACGTGGGAGCGATGCGTGGCTTGCGCTACGACCCTCCGGCTGGTACCAACAGCAAGGGAAACCATCGCACGGGCTTGCGCCTTCGCCGCTCGTCTCGTGCCTGGCGATTGCTGGCCACAGCCCGACAGCCGGTGTTCGAGGGCAACGGCACATTGGTGGCGACCCGACCTCTCAGTAATCAACAGTCTGGATGCCCGGGCATCGCCGAGAACGCATCAAACAGACCTCGACGATACAGGCGGGCCGCAAGAGGTAGCTCTATGTCCAATCACCTCAATGTAACACTACTGCTTTGATAGCGTGGGGGGAAAATATACACGCCTCAACCTCAAAGATAAACACTACTACTAAAATATTCACCTCATTATTATAGACTAGTAATCATTTCATCATTTCTACCTGGACTGACTGACAGTGAGCGATGGTAACCATTACGAAGTTAACATTTGACTTTCATTAGAACATCCTGGAACAGAACCAACTGTTAACGACCAAGGAAATGCAAGCTTCAGCAGCTTCAGACGATCCACGCATTCTCTACTCTAGCTCGCATTTCGTCTGTACATCAGAACAAAAATAATACAGGCCAACAGCATGTCGCACATAAGAGGAAATTGTAGATGGAGGGTGATTCAGATGAATCAGTATATGCCATGTGCAACCTCAGTACTGAACCAGCAGCCCAACCGGAATTTAGTTTTATGCAGAGCTAAAGATCAAGTAGAGGCAGGCGACTGCAAAGCATAACTCCAGAGCAATAATTCCGATGTAGCGAAAACACAAGCATACAACCTAGGTATCCAATGGTCTGCGGCATCTTATATGTATGCCAGGTGAAGCACATTACCAATTAACTACAATGTAGACCTAAGATAGACATGAACCATGGATCAAATAGACAGGGCGATTCCACAACAAGAACTACTGAGATTTGAGATATTAGGTCCAAGTTCATCAGAAGGGTAACAATGCAACATTCTTTCACATAGCGTGCAGGGGAAAGAGGTTACATTGTAGGGAAATTTGTCATGCAAGAGAGCCGACAGCAAGGGAACTATAGAGCTCAGCGCGGCCCCCGGCCCCGACCACGCCCACGACCACGGCCGCGACCACGTCCCAAAGGCTTCCCTGATTTCAATCGAATATTTTCCAGTCAGATCATAGCATCAGTAATGGTTCGATTCAAAATGAAGATAGAGCAGAAGAAATCAAACCTGTAGTTGGCTTCTTAGGCTTGACTCTAGGGGTTTCTTCCACCAGCAACGTTTCCAGGTTTAAGCTGTCAGGAAGAATGTAATAGCGAATGTTGTTTCCTCGCACACTGAGGTGGTCAAGGGTTACAGGATTCTTCCCTTTCAGTGTAAGCTTCACTGTCTTCAGATGAGTATTCATACTTATGTCAACACCTAAAAAATGTGCATGAATTAGATGATATGCTGTACAAACTTAACCATGGTCCCAAATTAATCCCATCAGTATTAGCAAAATATGTGCGGCTTATTTCCTGAATTGTAGCAAGAATGGAAGGAAAGTTCAAAATAAGCCTTTCATGATGCATATTCCCCCTACTTGTGAACAATAAAGTCCTGCATGCCCCCCCCCCCCCCCCCCCAAACATCAAAACGTAATTTAGGAACAACCTGATCCACCCAAAACACCCTATGTAACATGAGAAAATCTAAAATTTTGTAATTGTCCAGGAAACCCTTCTTAGGAAGAAAAAACAATACACATTAGCATCTGAATTTCATAAAAATATTTTTACATTATTTACACCTTTCTATATGTGCAATAGCGTATGATATCAACTAAGTCTCATAAGTAGCAAATCCGTCTAGGAAACGACAAAAGCAGTCCATGAGAAGCTAAAACCATTGCACATTCAACTGCATACTTGAACTACCGACAACTGATGAAATGCTCATTACTTTAAAAAGGACATCCGGTCATTCCCTAGCACTGATGGATCTAAAACTAAATACCTGTGATTAGTTCATTCTGCAATCTCTACATATGCAGTCAATACTCAGCAAGAATGCTCCCTTGATCGAAGAAACAAAAGGTTTACCAAATGCAAACAACCTACAACCGATACGGGGTTGGGCAAACCACCTACGAACCAAGCAGGATAAAAGACTAAAATGGCCAAGTCTAATTGAACATACCTAAATAGCATATTTCTGTGGCATAGCGTAATCCCAAAGTATGGCTTTATCTGAAATAATTTCTAGCCTCATCAAAATCACAACAGCTTAGTGCAAAAGGCATGCTCAATCTTACAGTCTCCAAAACTACAAACAGCACCGTAGCGCACAAGCAAATCACACCATCTCCTAGGCCGAGCTACACAAATCCTAAGAATGCAAGCACCAGACACAAACCCTAAAATTCGAAGCAGTTTTAGATCACAGAAATCCAAACCCTTCCCCGCCGGAGGAGTGGGTCGGAGCGTACCGGTGATGGTGCCGTGGACCACCGTGCCGTTCTTGAGCTCGATGGTGACCGTCTCGTTGTTCAGCTTCATCAAGAACCTGCGGCGAAACCCCAAATCGAGCACCAAATTAGGCGAGGTTCGTACCAAACGGAGCGGCGAAGCAAGGGCAAAGAGGAGTCAATCGGAACAAGAGGCGAACGAGAACGGGAGGCTTACCTGACGAGCTTCATCTTCGCGGTCCTGGCGGAGGGAGTCGGCGGAGGGAGGAGGAGGCGGCGGAGCTCAAGCGTGGAGGAAGCCTTTGCTGTTGGCTTCGGGACGAGTAAACCCTAGTTTGAAGGCTGATCTGGCCGACGGGTGGGACTGGGAGGCGGTTCTGACCGGCTTCGTTGGGCCTTTGCTGGGCCATCTGGTTGGGCTTGGGGATTGCCTACCTTTTCTCTTGCAATTGCAAGCCCATTCAAATACGGCATCATGCCTTCACTAGTTTATTATTACTTGCTCTTGGGTAATAAGGTAAATATGATATTAATTTTTTTTCAAAACCGAAAGTACTTTGATTTTGGATTTTTTTTAGAGGAACCATAAAACGACTGCATAACCATAGTCATCTTTGTTTTTGAGAGGATAACCATAGTCATCTTAACTAGATGCCAAGTATCAGAATATTCGAAACTCTGTTCATTCGTTTGAGAATTGAAGCTACAAGCCATCCTGATTCCTGACTACAAAACATCTCCAACTTTCGAATTCGAAAACAAATGTCTCAAGTACAAGCTCAGCAAGCTTATCTTTATCACGTACATTCATCATGTAGAAGAAAACAGAGCAAGTTCACTGGAGGCAGGGCTATCATCCTCTGAAGCATTATTAGCTCAAAGTTTCAGACTACCAGAGCCAAAAGAAACCCAGCCAGCAGTGAACCACAGGTTGGGGAATATACAAATTTGATAATCAAAATTGTGCTACATGCTGCCAACCACGCTGATCCTAGACTGAATCTCTCTTTTTACTGCTGTGGGATGGCAGCCAGCTTCTTTGGTGGGGGATTCCCTCCGGCAAGCAGCACATACCCGTAGAAACAAGTCATTGCAGTGCTGCATAATTTTCAAGTGGGAGGGGACATCAGATCTTGTTCCAAATGGACAAAAAAGTCTTGCACCAAGATGGATACAGAATAAATTACCTCAGTGAAGCATAGAAACCCCAAGGAAGGAGTCTGTTTGTCTGCACAAAGAAGTATACAATTAATGCAATTTTGAGACAGTAATATTGCACCATATTCCATATGAATGTGAGCGGGAAAAGTTACCAAGAAGTAAGCGTGAGAGTATTTCCATGCCAGGGAAGCAGATATTGCTGCAAAAACAGAAGTGGAACAGGTTGGTAAGCAATGTTTATACTAAGGTTGAATGTGATTGCAACTCAAATCCACGGTAAGACAAAGCTAGAATGATGATATCCTACCTGCTTGGGCCAAGATAAACAGGAAACTGGATCTGCCGCTCCTCCAAAACTTTAGACTGAGAGTACCAAGTAGCAGAGTGGCGAACCCTGGCGCAACGCCCAAGACAAGACTTATGGTGCTTCTGGAAAAGATGTATCCTAGAAGACCCATAGAAAATAAAAGACCACCTGCGTTACCAAATGGAATATAGTTATTTCATTAATTTGTGAAAAGGCTACATGCAAGACAACAAAGTTCATATTCCAAAAACTTATAATATTGAAGCACTCAGGAATATGACATACTCTTCGTGTAAGAATATTGAACATAGCAGCAGAATAATTTGTCAATCAAGTTTGAGTATGGAAGCAAAGGAAACAAGAAATAATGATGTTGCTTTCTACTATTTAAGATTCTATGACATAACATGTTATATGAGATCAGAAGAGTTTGCTACCAGAGGCCATAAAACAATTTCTGAAAATTGCATTAGGATTAACTGCTGTGAACAATTTATGCTATGAAAAGTTCATAATTCCTTGAAATTAGGAGCTGCAAAATATCTGCACATACAAGGTTAAAAACGAAATTTAACAAGATAGAAGTACTCTTGTGCGTGATTTATATCCATCTAATCACATAACAAAACATTCATGAAATTCGAACTTACCAAAAGGAATCCCAAGGCAAAAATCATGAATTTTAGCACTCCTCTTTTGGGGAATAACATGCCCCTCTGCCTGTACAAATTCCTTCATCTGATCTGATTGCAAGTTTAACTCTTCAACTCGAGCGTTCTCGTTTGTTGAAAGTTTAGCAGCAAAACCTAATGGCTTCATACCAACTTCAGTGGAAGAAATCGAAAGCTGCTGGGACAACAAAACATGTTAACCCCTCCAATAGCTATAGCAAAGACCACAGATCCATACAGAGCTGTAACATTAATGTCTTGTTGTAATAGTTGCTAAAAAAAAGGTCTTGTTGTAATAGTTTGATTAAAAAATACAAATATCAACACACACACAAAATGCACTTGATTCTGTGTACACAGTACGTTCATCTCATTGTTCAAGACTTCAAGTGATGGCATAGATAAAAAGAAATAAAAAACATTCTTGTTTCTCAGATCAAGATCCTGGATAAATTTTATCCGCTTAAGAACAGAACGTTCCAAAGACAGTCCTTCTAATTTCTAACAAACACAGAATTGCAGACAAAATCCTTGACTCCTCAAGGACAAGAGCCCGATTCGGTGGAATTGGATATTTGCTGACACGTGACACCGGTAGAACACAAACGCACCAGTTCTGCCTTCAACTCACATGTAAAAAAATTATCCCTATTGTTTCAGCAAATAGAAAAATATCTGTGAGCTGCCCGGATGTCCAGCGAATCGTGGCCCGATCGGATTTCATATTGTCATGACTCAGCTAACCCCTACACCAGGTTCTTCGCAAAGTTACACACAGGGGCAAAGGCTTCACGAACACCAAATTAGGGTCACTCGGATCGGATTCATACCTTCGGGGAAGCGGCTAGAGGGGTCCGTAGCCACCGGCATGAGGATGGAACTGAGTAGGCTCGAGTCCGTCGGTAGGTCGCCGCGGCCGCGGCCGATCCATGCAGCTGCGCCGCCGCCGCCGCCATGGGACCTGAAACGGTGAAACGGAAACTCGCCAGAAGATCTCCAAGAGGAGGAAGGTGAAACCTGGGTTGGGCTCTCTGTAGCCGTCGGATGCTATCGACCCCACAACGGGCACGAGATGGCCATCTGATCAGAGAGAGAGGGATTGGAAAAGTAGGCCCAATCGTAGAATTTTCGGATGCTCTTGGGCTGGGCTCTCTGCATAGTTGAGCAAATACTAATAAAATGAATTCACATAAATAAAAAATTAAAAATGAGAAAATAGAAAAACTTTTTTGTGCAGAAGAAAATCGAAAAACTTGGGAATGAACTTTGTAAAATAACCAGACAACCACAGTTGAAACGAACTAAACAATTTGTTTGAATTGGAACTGTCAATTACCCCCTGCAACAGAGGACTCCAAATAAAACTCCTCTGTTCTATATATGCACATTCTCCTTTTTCACGTGGCAAAATATACATGATTTTCATACTCCTTATTCTAAGTTTATAACTCCCTCTCTTTTTTTCAGCATATTTTGCTCGGTTACTTCTTCATTTCAGTTTAATCCTGAAAATGCTGTTCTTTGATCTTGATATTAGTTACACCATGTGATTGGTCAGCTCATCAGGCAAGTCCCAGAGTACACAGTCGGATCCGAACAGGCCGGACATGTCGGAGCCGTCGCCCTTCCCGCCGTCCTTGACGTTGTCCGCCTCCTCGTCGCCGCCGCCGCTACTGCCGACGCTGTCGTTGCCTTTCTCCGGCAATGCCGTCGCCGGCCTGGCCGCCGCATCGGTGCCCGAGCTCCCGCTGTACAAGCTCTGGTGGCTCCACATCGACGTGCCCTGGTCCGCCTCGCCGCCGCTGCCGCCGAGGACGTAGTCCGGCACCGCCCCGGTGTCGTACCGGAACTCGTCCTGCCCGTGCGCGGCGGGGTTGAACGCGGCGTACATCCCCGCCAGCCCCTCGGGCATGTCGGCCGGTGCCCAGGGCTGCTGCTGCTGCTTGTCAGTGGGCGCGCAAGCGCCGGCGCCGGGCTCGCTCATGATGGCGCGGGACAGGCCCAGCTTGATGCGCTCGATGGTGTCGTCGGCCTGCTGCGGCGGCGCGGCGGGGAAGCCGCAGGGCGCGCCGATCCCCGCGGCGGCAGCGCCGTCCATGGAGATGTTGGGCGGCACGGCGGGCGAGGGGAAGTCGGTGGGGCGCTTCTTGGTGAGGAGGTGGAGCATCTCGTCCTTGAAGCAGCCCAGCGCGGCCTCGGCGAGGTGCGCGACCTGCGGCGGGGCCAGCGTGGTCGCGATCTCGGCCATGAGGTGGGAGAAGGACTTGTGCGTGACGGGGTCGATGCCCATCCCGGACAGCTTCTTCTTGAGCTTGGTGTTCCAGTGGTTCTTGACGTCGTTGTCGGTCCGCCCGGGGAGCTGCGCGGCGATGACCGACCACCGGTTGCCGACGACGGAGTGCAGCTTGATGATGGTCTGCTCCTCGGCGTCCGTGAACTCGCCGTGCTTGAGGTCGGGCCGGAGGTAGTTGGTCCACCGGAGGCGGCAGCTCTTGCCGCACCGCTGCAGCCCGGCGTTTTTGGGGATGAGGCGCCAGTTGCGCGTGCCGTACTGCGTGATGTAGGAGAGCAGCTTGTTGTCCTCCTCCGGCGTCCACTGTCCGCGCTTCACGTTGTCCTTCTCGCAGCACGGGACGCGCCCCATCTCCGCCGCCGCCGCCGCCGCTTCCGGTAGTGCACCCCCCTGACGACGCCGATGATACTTCGAGCCCGCGTTGCACGACCCTGCTGCGATGCTGGTTCTGACGATGGTGAGTGTTCAAGTGTGTGGCGCTCACCTCGGGCGCCGGGCGCATAAATAGGCGCGCGCGCCGCGGCCGCACCCGCGCGTGCTGCCGGCGGCGTGCGCCCGCGCACGGGAAGGGCGGGCGCGGCGCGCACGGGCGAAGGAGGCATGAGCGGCATAAAGAATTCAACGCCCGCGCAACGCGTGACGGCGCCCCCGGGAGCAGGGACAGGTTGCCCACCCGTACAGCGCCGGGTCAACCCCCGGTCCAAGCAGCAGAGCCCTCGTCGCCCGGCGCCCGGCGCGTTCCCTTCTTCTCCTGTTCTCCTCGGCGTCGTCTGATCGGTCGGCTCCCGGCGCTAATCGACGCCGCGGATGGGGTGGCATTGGCAACGTACTTCCTGGGAGAACAAAGCACCGTGCCGAGGGCGTGCGTGCAAGGATCATCAGCTCTTTCACCTCCGTCAGTCAAGGCAGCGGTCAAATTGGCAATGGCTTTCGTGCTGGTGTTCTAGGGTCCAGCGGTGCAATTGGCAAAGTGAAACGGAGTGAACTCTGCAGTGCTAAACTAACGGTACTGCTAATCCTCTTCAAGATTAACACTAGTGCCTGTACTGTAAGAACAACGCAGTTCGTTCAGATAAACTATGCTGCACCGTAGCAGAGGATTGTAGTATATTCAGCGATATTTCTATGCGCTGCACTTCGATTACACTCTTGCGATGATGATGCTACTTTATCCTGCCATCACTGTCATGAAGAACACGGTGTCCAAGGGCATTGCAACTTCAAGAACAACATCGGATCATGTTCTTTCCCACTGGTTCAGTAAAAAGCAAGGTGCACGGCTTGTGCGTGCTCAAATGACCATGCAATGATGCAAATTCAGAGCTAGCAAGTTATAATGAGAGCACATTGTCTTTTGAGAAAAAAACAATGAGAGCGCACTGAGCAGCCCGCAGATCTTAAACTCTAGAACTACATACATAGAGACGGCGACACCGAACGTATTGTCTTTCCCACATTTTTCAGTAAAAATCAGTCATACGAGAATGCATGCACGGCTTAATGGCTTATGCATGCTCAGAATCTCAGACAACCATGCAAAACCGAGAGATGCAAATTGTGTGGGGGCCGGGTTCTGAGTTTATAATGAGAACAGTCTACTGATCAGTCCACAGCATCATGAAACTCTGAAAAAATACATCGGCAGCATACAGGTTCTTCCCATTCTTCTGAACTTCTGAAGTATCGGCAATATCAACATGACATGTATGCACTCTGCCACTCTGACACTGTGTACATGTTCCACTCTGATGCAGGTGCACGGCACAGAACAAGACACTGCGCAAAACCTGCCACTCCCTGGTCCTGCAGGCTGCAGATGACCTGCTACTAGTATGCTGCTCCTGTTCATCATCATCCCAAGGAGACAAACACCACCTCCCCATTCGCTGCATTCTCCATTACCATCACAACCGGAAGAAGAAACACAATCCAATCCAAAACAGAGATGGAGGACACCAGTGACCAGTCCTATCCCAGCTTCTGGGTGACGAGCCCCTCGATGGAGCCGACGAGGGCGAAGGCGCTGACGAGGAGGCAGACGACGCTGAAGGTCTGCAGGACGACCCACCGCGCGGACCACCGGGGCACGTTCCGCTGGATGAAGTACATCTCGACGGGGAAGTAGATGGCCAGCGGCCAGAAGTTGAGCGCGCCCAGCAGGGCCAGCACCTCGTTGAAGTAGGGGAACGCCACGGCCACCGCCGTCGTGGACGCCACGTACACCGTCCGGAAGCACACCCGCAGCAGGTTCACCCGCCACGGCGGCAGGCACGGCACCCGCATCGTGTGGAAATCGTTCACGAACCCGCTGTCCGGGAACCGCTCCGCGAAGAACCTGTCCGCGAACTGGAAGATGGGCTGGCTGTACACCTGAAGAAGGTTTTGGTTTTCAGACATGCAACAGTGTTTCAGGATCTCATTCTGTGATTCTGAACTTCTGGAGCCCCCTTGGCTGGCTGTTGGTGTGTACCTGGTACCCGCCCAGCAGGTGGAGTATGATGCAGGCGTTGGCGAAGTCGATGAGCCAGTAGGGCTCGTAGAAGCCGAAGCCGGTGAGGAGGTTGCCCGGCGCGTCGCTCCCGAAGGCGGCGTAGCCGAAGCAGCCGCAGCAGAGGTAGAAGAACGTCGTGACGAGGATCGAGATCATCGACGCCCTCTTCATCGTCTTGTTCTCGGCCGGCGGGGACTTCAGGGTGTCCTAAATTAACAGAGGCAATGAAATAGTTTTTCAATGTGCTTAATACAGATACTGAATCGCTAATAACTGAGCTCTAGGCATGAACTTTTGAGTAGTATAATTCTGAAAGCATAGCGTGCTGCTAGTCTTAAACTGTTTACCTGTATTTCCAGTAGGATCAAGGAGTATGGGTATGCGAACGCTATGTCGCCGATGGCCTGCGAGACGCGCCAAATCTTCTGCATAGGCGTCCTCATCGGAACACCTGTTACGCTTCCTTTGATTCTCCCGTTAGCTGAAGAACAGAAACAAGTCAGTAAAGCTTGTCTGATGTCAAGCATTCATAGGACCCTCTAAATGTTTAACTGCAAAGTACATAACTTCTCAGTTCGGATGTCTGAAGGAAACTACACGTAACTCCTTTTCTATACAACCAGTAGCACTCAACTCAAACGATGGACAGATTGGATTAGTTAGTTAAATAAAAAGGTGCTTACAGATGGTGGTGGCCATGCCGAGGCCGAGGCCGATGAAGGCGTAGGAGAAGGACATGACGGCAGCGACGACGGAGAGCCACGCCATGTCGTGGAAGTCCGGTATGAAGGAGAGGAAGAGCTGCGCGGCGCCGAAGACGAGCATGTAGTAGCTGCCGCCATAGTCGCAGGGCGCGTCGTGGCCGTGGTCGTGGTAGCAGTTGGCCTTGAGGATCGCCCTGCAGCAATCAGAAAAAAGAGCCACCCGACGCAGAACACACACAAGCGCACACACACACGCAGTCAGGGTCAAAACAAATCAGCGAAATTGACCAGCAGCAGCACGATGAAAACAGTTAGCATCAGAGCCCTGCTCTGCTCGACATACACAGACAGGAAGCACGATGACAGTGACAGAGAGGTAAAGGTGTGCGCAAAAAAAAAAAGGAAAGGAAAGGAAAATTTTGTTACCGGCGGCGCGGCTAGCTACCTTATGCTAGTGGCGGTGGTGATGGTATAGGCGACGCCGCAGCCGTACAGGCTCACGTACTGCAGCGAGCCGCAAGCCCAGGTGTGCTTCTTGCCTGAGCACGTTGGCAGCACACACACAGAGTACACGGAGTATTAAGCCAAGGCCACCATGAAACAACACCGGCACAAAGCTAGTTATTCAATCGATACGCAAGTTTCTCTCTCGCACATAGTCATAGCTTCTCGCTGTTAGCTGCGCTTGCTGTAATAACGAGTGGTGCTGACTATACCGAGGTAGGCGCGGACGGCGTCCACGTAGGAGCGGTTCCTGGGGCCCTTCTCCGGGTCGCCGCGGCGGTAGCAGTCGGCGAGCAGCGCAGCGGAGACGTAGGTGACGAGCGCGAAGCAGAACATGCAGGCGGGGCCGACGACCCAGCCCAGCTGCGCCACGCTCCACGCCAGAGACAGCACCCCGGAGCCGATCACCGCCGTGATGATGTGCGCCGCGCACGTCCACGCCGTGCCGGCACGGCGCGGGCGGTGCCCGTCGTCGTCGCAGCGGTCGTCGGCCACCTCGAGGGAGTGGCGCACGGCCATCGCAGGTGCCGCTCGGCGGCTAGCTTCGGTTGATCTGGCCGGCCGGGAGCGTCTGCAGCAAGCTCGGCAGCTCTCGCTTGGGAGTTTGGGACTCAACTGGTCAGTGCGGGTGGAGCTTCAACTGGAGTAGCAAGTAGCAACCCAGTGCATGGGACGGGCTGGTCAGACCGGCGTCACCGTATAGCCGGGATGGCCGTATGCGCGCGGCGATCCTCTCTGACTGACTGCTGCTCGAGCCGGGGATTATCATTGCTGCGGCGCGCCATTTTCGTCCGATCTGGACTGGCGGGGGGCCGGATCGGATGCGCCGTAGCGCCGTGCAACCTCACGGGGTGGCGAAGGCGAACTGGCGATCCGGCCGGCTGCTGTGGAAAGTAAGCACGTGCGTGATCCGCTGTGCCAAGTCACGGTCCGGGACTTGGGCTAAATGGGTGGATGGAAATATGAAATTGATGGTGAAACGCATAGGCTGCTGCAAGTCACGGTCCAGGACTTCGTTAGGGACGGAAATCTGGAGCTGCAACAGTACCTGCAGTTTCTCGTTTGTTGTTCTGGTAGTATCTGACGCACGAAGTTGAACAGCTAAATGGGCTGCCACGGAAATTACCCATGCACGAGCACGAGCAAATGCATTGCACCCTCAGTCCCTCACATGGAGAGGAGAGACAGACACAGGCCACAGTACCATGTCACGAGTCGGCAGGGCGTGGGTGGGGGTGGGGGGGATGTCCACCGGCCGGGGCGGGACCCCCGGCCGTCGACGGGTCAGGGTCTCATCAGGGACATGGCTACGGACGCTACAGCTAGAAGAGCACGGATGGCGCGGCACGGTCCCGACTTTTGTTTGCCACGACATGGTGCGGCTTCCGCCCGGGCAACTGGGTGACCCAGCCCCATCAGGCCATCACCTATCATTCGCGGCCAGAATCTCCTTCCGGAGGAGGAGTACACGTAACTGGGAGCTCGCCACCTGCTCCGTACGACCACGGCGAAATTGACATCTATAGCGCCCGCTCCCTCTCTCGATTTCAAATTGCAAGTTGTTTTTTCTATACATATATAATGTATATCTAGATGCATAATAATATTTATGAATCTAGAAAATCAAAACGACCTGCAATTTGAAACGAACAAAGTAGTACTGTAGCAATGTTCTGAATCAAGCTAAGGGAAAACGACGTGTTTGCACATTGAAGGCATTGGCGCGCTGCATGTGGAGTGGAACAAGAATGGTTTTCTTTTTTATTGGCGCATCGAGTTGGCATGCTGCTGGAAAACACTTCCTCATTTGGCCGCAACGGTAACAGGAGACTTTTGGCGCAAGTAGAGCTTACTGTAATTGGCAACACTGCAGCAGTCTAGGTCCTCATCAGGGCACTCTCGGAGACCTAATGTAGCAACTAGCATACAACTCGTACAGGAGTATTTCAGTAACTTTTGGGCAGACTGCCTATGCAGCAAGAACTTCCAAAACATTTCGGTTCCAAAGACCGGCGACCGAGCATCTCCCCCTTTTTTTTTTGACTTGTTTGTTAGTTGCCATTGCCTGACGATATCGTGGAGTTGTTATTATCATGGAGGTTTTTTCTGTCACCCTTTAATCTGCAGACAATTTGGACCATTTTGATTCCCTCTTGGCAATTGGCCACTCCAGCCAAAATCCATATTGCCCTCCTGACGCTACGTGTATTTTTTTCTTTTACCGACCGGGTAGCGAGGAGTTCTGGACTGGAAAGAAACAAGAAAGGAAAAGAAAACAAGGAAAAAGAGAACAAAACATACTCGTCCAGTTAGATTGGGACATCAACAAGGGTAGCCACTCAACTCAAAAACTGCTACACCCTATCGGTTGGATTGGGATATCAACGCGACCTCACCACTCCGCTCGCCTCAACGGCACCCACTAACATCCACGCTCATAATTCGCTGAAACCTCCAGGCGTGGCCCGACGTCGACAGGAACTGATAGAAACAGACTACACCACACCGAGAAGGCCACCGCTATACGGGACCCTCCGTTGTAGTACCGCTACAACACCACACTTCACCTGATAAAGTGATACCACTGAATTCGGACCTCTCGCAGGCTGCCTCGCAATCGCCATCGCTATAACACAACGCGCGGGGGTCTCGCCACATCCGCCGTTGGACTTCACATCACTCTCGTCGCCTCGAAGAAACACCACGTGCGGGGTCTCGCCACACCCGCCATAGTACTCCACGTCCCGGATCCGTTTCTTTTATCGCTGTCAGAGTAGTGAGCAATGTTGCCTCGCTCCACAAGATCTTCGTCGATTAGCCAAGCCGGCGCCGCAGGTCGACTTCACCTCATTGCTTCACCCGTGCAAAAGCATCCACCACCATGTTAGCAAGCTAGAGAAGTCGCTTGCGTCGTCTTCCGATGATGTACCGCACCAGGTAGTCCAGCCAAGTTGAGCAACCCGCCGCGGTCCGCTGCAAGCCTAGTTGTCCCACGATGTCGTTGCTGCAAGCGCCGTCCTTCGACGCAATCCCACGCCGCACTGACCGTTGTCAAGCAACGACAGCCGCTGTGGTCCGCTGCAAGCGGCCAAAACCGACAACCATGCGACAACCCCTGGCCGGCACCATAAGTGCGATCGCGTCCACGTGGCCTCGTCAATACCCGTCTAGCTTGCCACTCGGCAGAATTGTCGCCACCAGTTGTGGCCGTCCATGACTAATGGATCAGGAATGCCACAGACCGAGATGGGCCTTTAGAGACGACGCCTCAAAGGAGGGCACAACGCCAATGGTGCCGCCGTCGCTCGTCTAGAATCTGGATAGGGTTTTCACCTACAGGACCCCATGCAGCAGGGTTGTAGCTCAGAAATGATGCCCCCAGCGGGGAGTTCGACACCCTAGGGCGCCACCGTCATCTCCACCAATGAGAACGCCGGCGAGGGCTTTCGCCCGAAGCATCCCAACCCCTGCACACTCACGGCTCGGCACTCCCGGCCACAGTCAAGGCAGTCCATCCGAGGCGGCGTTGCCACCGCACCTCCTCGCATCACGCCGCTGTACCTCCACCACCACTCTCTCGTCGGCAGCCATCCTTCTCCGTGCTGGCACCATCTCCGCACCGCCATCCTCCGTGGGCCGCCACCAACCGCCGCACCTCCTCCGCGTCTCCTCCTCCAATGCCTCCTCCGCGTCTCCTCCTCTTGGCAGCCCCTCCACGTCTCCTTCTCTGTTAGGCTGCTGCTGCTGCGCGGGGTCTCTTTCCCCCGCGTTGGGGCCTCCGCCGCGCCCGCCGTCACACCCGGACCGCCACCGTCGCTTGCCGGGATGGGTCAGGGCCTCCTCCGCGCACGCGCGGCCTCCTCCCGGACGCATCTCTCACGGCCGTTTCCTTGCCCCACCGCACATCTCCTCCGCTCCCGTGACCAGCCGCCACTCCGTCCAATCCGGCTGCCGCCAGCTACACGTCGCCGCCTTCGTGACGCGGGGCCGAGCCAGCCACTGACACTAGCGCCACTACCGGATCGCGCCATTCGCAGACGCCTCTGACGCCGCCGTGCCGCGCCAGCTAGCGGACGCCAGGCCACGCCAAGAGGAGCAGCCCCGCGTCGGCATGCAGGGAGCACGCCACCGTCAGACCCAGCAGAGCACAGATTCGGCGTCCAAACACACGGTCCGGCCTTCCCTGAGGAGGATCTGGCCGTCAGACATGGCGCTGCCGCCGGAGCAAAAACTAGAGGGGGAGGAAGAAGGGGCCTGGGTGAGAGGAAGGAGCAAGGTGGCCCTGCCACCGCCTTCCTCGCTGCTTGCCCGGCTTCGGACAGGGCAGCTTTGGCGGCGGCGGAGGCAGGGAGGGAGGGGAATGAGGGCTGGGGGTGGTGGATGGGGTGGCTGCCCGAGTCACCCTGAGCGGACCATGCGGGGGCGAGATTTAGATGCATGACGCTACGGCGTACTCAGCTCCATATTGGATCGAAATGGTGGCAACATCATCGTTCCGTATCGACTAAAATTTCAACCTGTCCAGTGGGATACATGCGTATGCAGTAAAAAACCAACTACTCCCTCCATCCTAAATTACCATTCGTTTTATTTTTTCTAGATGCATAGTTTTTAATATATACCTAGATATATACTATATCTAGATACATATCAAGACATATGTATCTAGAAAAGTCAAAATGAATAGTATTTTAGAATGGATGGAGTAGAAACTACTGTGGGCACGTATAGAGAATCGTTTGCAGGTCAAAAGGTGGAACTCGAAGTCGCGCTCTTGGAGCTGCCTTTTTGACTCGCTAGTCCTCTCGCGCGCAGCTCAAGAAAACTACTCCCCGTCGCTAGCTTCTCAACAGCGACGACGCATTTCTTAGCTCGCTACCCGTCAGACGGACCGTGACGACAACATGGAGACAAGCTGTGTGCGTGTGTTGTGTTTTTCCTCTCAGATTGGAAATGATATGCGGAGAAAACGACCATTAATCTGGAACCGGAGAACATAACAACGCTAGCGATGCAGCCATGAAGTGACCATGGTAGTCATGATGGGACCCTAGTGAGATCTGAACATTTGTTTATTTAACTTTTACATACTTCCTCCGTTCTAAATTGTTTGTAGATCAGTTTAGATTTTCTAGTAAACATTATTTGCTAAAGAAAATGCGAGGAGGGAAGTTCAAATTCAGTGACTTTTCGTGGACTTGATGAAGGTGGGCTAATTGTTTCTTGGACCCAAGCAAGGCCCAGACATCAGCAATGCTGGATGTTGGGCGAGGGCATAAGCTTTTTTTTTTAGCAGAAGGCGTGTACATGACTAATTGACCATTGTACCCAACCCAAGGCCTACAGGTGAAATTGCATCACTTGTCCAGGGTGGGCGCGGGCCCAAGGCCTACAGAGTAGAACGAGCCTACTTGGGCTGTTGGCCCACGTGTGGGATCGGCCCGTTGTGCCAAAACACTCGCAGCGGAAATGACAGTCAGTCCCTGCCGGCCGCGCGGCTCTGGGCACCACCGCCGATCCGGCAACGCCAAGCAGCCCAGCACCACAGAACCACACGGTGTCGACGTGTACTAGCATGTACAAGCACTACTGCTAGAGGGTGTGGTCTTGCCAAAAAGCACACGCAGCATGTTTGGGCACAGTACAGGAGGGGATGTAAGAGGAGTCGTACCTGCAGCTGATGGAG
This sequence comes from Setaria italica, assembly GCF_000263155.2. NCBI lineage: Eukaryota > Viridiplantae > Streptophyta > Magnoliopsida > Poales > Poaceae > Setaria > Setaria italica. Next base: position 22,516,923 of record NC_028456.1, read on the forward strand.
GCCGTGATGGTGTAGGCGATGCCGTAGCCGAACAGGGCCGTGTGCTGCAGAAGCATGCACACCCACGAGCTGCTGCTACCTGTCAAAACTCAAAATGGCGTTTGGCCGTTCAGAAATCAGAATCGAACAGCCATCGCATACGATGTACTAGTAATTAGTAAACAGGAAATAGTTTTAATTATTAACATTTTTTTGAACGGTTTTAATTATTAACTTGCGCCTACATATCCTTGTGGTTCATGCAAGTATCATCCGATGCACAGTGCAGCCAATCATGTGCCTCGAGAAGGGAGAGGAAAACAAGAGGAACACGAATTCTGAACATGGAGGGAGATTGTGACAGCATTAGTATTCGACACTTGTCAGGTCAAGATGAACTCCAGATGCGTCGGTTCACACCAAGCGCTTTCATCGTTGGTACACCTAAACCCTTGGCCCCTGCTACAACACTGTAATCGACAGTGATGGGTAGGTCCTCTTTGCCAGTGTATAATTTGTTCCTGTGATATTTTTTCTTTCTATTGCCTAGTTAAGTAGTTAACCTCCTACGGCTTCGTAACTGAGAATCGGCCGAATGCGCCATTGTTCAGAAACAACTGCTCTGATCGATGCCGTGGCAAATGCTACTCTAGTAAAGCCAAGGTCGCCTTCAAGATGGCCCGGCCGACGAGTACGCTGGACCATCCAGGTCGAAGCCTCACTGCCACAGGGGGGGGGGGGGGGGGGGGGGGGGGGG
>NC_028456.1:22517758-22620105 GCF_000263155.2 Setaria italica
GGGAGCCCGGAAAGCGGCTCATCAGTCGTGTCGGACTCGAACACATGGATCGCCACCGCTCCTCACCTGTCAGTACTCAGCAGTCAACCACTCAGCCACTCACTCTCGTCTCGGAAGCCAGGTGTCGCCTACGCTCCTGCCGGCTCCGAACGGCCAACTCGACCAGCCAGCCACCGCTGATCAGCGGGGAGGAGTTCGAGTTGGAACGCGCGGGTGGGTCCTTTTCGCTGACGTGTTCCCTCTTGAGCCTCTGCCAGCCACACGAGCCTGGCCGAGCTGCGCTTGGATCGAGTCCTGTGAAATCTGTCTGAGCCAGGCAACTCATCCAGCGTTTAATTTTGTACGCCAGGGTCAGGATCGCTGCCTGGTCCAGGATTCCATCCAAACAAGCCCGGCCTTTCCCTCCACGGGGTTCGCGAGCCTTCTCTTCTGGTTGTCTGTTTCCGTCTCTATCCGCTCCGCATTTCGCCATCGCGTCCAGTCGAATTTGACAGCTACGTCGCGCCAATCGGAGAGAGATAACTCGTGTCTCGTGGGTTCTTCCTTTCTTGCGGGCAGCTACGAGTTTCCTCGTATGAGGAAGCGAAGCGAACGCCAAGGTAATCTTTGCTCGCCCCGGCACATGTAGTTTGCCTTGACCGACTATTTCTTTATATGCTCGGAAACATGAGGGTGTTGTTTGGCCAGGTTAACCTTGTGTGGCCTGTGAGTGTTAGTGCAAAACGTTGCCTTAAAAATTGCCTTAAAAAAGTGCAAAAAACAACATTGGAGAATTTCCGGTGGTGTTTTAAAAAAATAAAGGGAAAAAAAATCTGGTGGTGGGTTTAGCCTGCTGCTCCAGCCTATCCTGCATTTGAGTTGTTATGGGGTTTTTGGCACATTTTCAATCAGTCACATGTACCGCATGTTTCTGTTGCCTCTAACAGTAATGATGAACCTCTTAAACCCGAACCGAACACATGTCAGCAGTCAGCTAGTTCTGGTAGTTCCGAACGATCCGGCTTGTTCTGCCACCCATCGATCCTTAATTCGCGCCGAAGATACACGAGCAGTCAAACGCCCATTTCTAAGAAACTGGAGCAGCACTAGACTCATCTTCTAAAACAAAAGGCAGAACAGAAAAGACGAGGACCGGGGGGAGGCAACGAAAACGAAAACGAAAAGAGAAGATGGTGGTCCCCGTGGGGCGGGCAGGACGGCGTACCTAGGTTACGGTCGACGGCGCCGGCGTAGGTGCGGTTGCGGTGCGGGCCGTGCTCGGGGTCCGGCGACCGGTAGCAGTCGGCGAAGAGCGTGGACTGCAGCGCCGTCACGCCCGCGAAGGCGAGCATGGCCGCCGGCCCGGCCACCCACCCCAGCTGCGCGATGCTCCACGCCAGCGACAGCACGCCGGACCCGATCACCGCCGTGATCACGTGCGCCGCCGCCGTCCACATGCTCCCTGGTGAGAATGATTCACCGGCCGATTTTCAGTCGCGGAGTGGCCTAATCGAATTCGAATGCGGCAGGCGGTATGCAATCGGCAGTAGCGAGTGCGAGCAGAGGATCGATCGGCTCACCGCTCCGGACGATGCCGCCGTCATGCTTCTCGTGGTGCGCGATGAGGGGCGCGGCGGCGGCCCCGTGGTGGTCATCCCCGCCTTCGCCGAGCGCCATGGATCGCCGGGGCGGACGACGGGGTTGAGCGCGCGGGCCGGCACCGGTCTCCGCCTGCTACCAAATCCTCCGCGGTTGCGGATCGGAGGAGCGAACGCTTGGTGAGGGGGACTAGTTGGTTGTGCCTCTGACCTGCCGGGGCGGCTATTTGAAGAGCACCTGGCGAGTGGTGGCCGGCTAGATCACTCGAGGGGGGAATGGCGTGTGTTGGGAGGATCTTATAGTAGCAGCATTTCTTTTTTTTCTTTCCCCTTCTTGTGATTTGTGAATGTCTTCCTCTGAAAAGGACGGTGTAGGTATCTGTACCCAAGTTTGAGTGTTTGACCCTGCTTCCGATTGGCTCCTCCAACTGCGTCCTGATGTGATTACCACCAAATCATTCAGCCTCGCCAACCAATACGTGATGTTCAAATCAAAACAAATCTAAAATAAGCCCACGTTCAAATCATAAGAAATCTCAGACTCTCACACACTGACACATAAGAAACCAAGTTTGAGTGAGAACGAATGGATGTTTAGGTCCGAGATTTTCGGATACGTCTGACCGTAACTTTAATAATACACAGCTTCTAGTATTGTTGAGGCTGAGGTTGAGGATTTTCCCATTTGGCAGTGTGAGCATGCGCGGGTTAGTTGTAGCGAGGTGTTGCCGGGATCCTTCACGGACTCCGGGCGTAAGCAAGTGTGCACGCGAGGAAGAATCATAGTGGACGAAGAACAAGTGCCCATGACTAGTAATCAAGAAGAAGCAACACCGCATGATGTAGATCAAACGGTACAATCGTCGACCGTATGAAATGGTATTTTTCAGCACTGGTTAATTGAAGCCACGTCGTATCTCTAAGTCATATTTGTCCAGACAAGAATAATGATCCTTCACGCTCCAAAAAAGCCGAGTAGCAGAGTCTCCCCGATCTTTCCCGAAGAAACTACTTACTCGCGTACTGAAAGGTACAAGCAAATCATTTGGCATATGGTTCCGCTAGTGGAGAACTTTTTTTTTCCCCCTGGACGGACCTGTAAGCTTCTTAACCACTCGCCGGGATTGTTTGTCCGTCCAGGCCCATCTGGACGGCCTTTCCTGGACCGACCTGTAAGCTTCTTAACCACTCGCCGGGATTGTTTGTCCGTCCAGGCCATCTGGACGGCGCTAGCACGTTTATGGTGCCACTCTCCCTCCCGTACAAAACCAGCTAGAAGAGTAGTAAGGCTGTAGAGTTTTAGGACACGTGGACGGTGCACCGCTGCATTGTTCGTGGATCATCACTGACATTCGGAATGTAACTGCAGGCCAAGGCCAATGTCCGCAGGCCCGGCCCAAATCTGCTTAGTCCAACAAACTTACATTGTTTTATTTTTCTTGGTGCTTAGTTGTTGTTTTCCGTTTTCGTGCGATTGAAAAAAAAGAAATATTCATTTCTTTTCTTTTTCGTGCATATCCACATGGATTTATTAGAACATACATTAATTACTTTACAAATAACATGTAGTGTACTGCTAGCACAATTAGCACTTTCTGATTCGTTTCCATCAAGCTGCTCATACAATTCTGTGACGTGCCATTCAGCTCATGACTCTAGAATTATATTCCAGATTTTCCTCCTCCCCGTTGCAACAGAATCCCCAAATTCAAAGAGTAACCCCTTATGCATAATCGTTATTTAGCCCATCTTTGCCCAATACCTTATAAGGTCCAATCTCCAACGGCATCACCTTCACCAAATGTCTTATACGCCCTCACACCCTCATGCCTCCTCGTGCATATTCTAGCGGACTACCACCCATCTTTGCCCAATTCCACCCTATTTGGCACGCCTTCCATCCTGTGTTCCTCCTTTGCACCTTATGAACACCCCTCCACCTATTGTCCTTACTCGTCGCTTGATGAACCAATGGACACGTCTAAAGACTATGCAAATGAGGTATGATTCTTCCTGTGTGCCTTTTATGGTACATGAATGTTTTGGAACCTAAAAATGGAAGGGTTTAAATCCTGGATCAAATTTGTAAATCTAACTTGGTCACTTGGAACCCCAATAATTAGCCAGCTAATTATAATGGTTCATAGTTGGATCATATAAGAATAAGACCAACGCCACAATCATTTTTAAGTAAATATGGAAGGCATTCATTTTTATTTTCCCAGACTGTTATATATAGATACATAAATGATTTTTTTCTTCCTCCAATAGTATTATGCTAGGTAGAAAACTATACTCTCCATATATGAAAGAGCACACACGTTTGGTTGTTCGTGTTCCCAAATTCCGACAAAGCCTTGTCGGTGAGGCTACGTTTGGTAAGGGAGACAAACTCCCCCCTCCCCCTCTTTCTTCAAAAGCGTAACGATATCACACTGCACTTAATAACCTTCAGGGATAGTATGGACCAAACACGTGGATCTTGTACGGGAAGGTTAAGGAAGGCTACACTAGACTTATATTAGCACCATGCAAATAAAGCAAGGACTAAGATACAAGGTAGATCTAGTATCATGATGGATCATACTCACGTAACCCTCCCTCCTTATGCATCTTGCCTTTTTCTATCACGTGACCACCCAGTAGTCATAGGTGTAACGACTGGCGCTTCGACTTCCCTCGTCTCATGACCACCTCCCTTCCCTCCATCACCATCGTCTCGTCGTGGTGCCACTGCCTTGCCTCGCTATTGGCAGCCGCAGCTGCCTCACCACTACTCGCATTACCCCTGTTGTCCATCGCTAACCACCTAGAAATGGGTAGCTCTCGATTTGGTGGAGAACACTACCTCGCTCGAAAAACCCTAACCCCCACCTCCTCGATCTTCTCCGGGGAGTTCCTAGTTTTGGTGGTGGTTTGGCATACTTTCGCGTAACAGTAGCAAGTAGCAATAATGTGCTACTTGTGGTTTTTGCACGGAACACATTACAATTGTTTTTGTGTTGAGTGGATCCAATCGCATGATGGATGCGATGCATGTTTGCTCGATCATCGCCACTGCTGCTACAACAAAACTGAACGGACCATCGGTAATGGCATACGCTCACCTCAAAGCGTACTGCCGCGATCGCTAACCCAGCGCGGAGAGCACGTACGGCTCAGCTTCTAGAACCAGAAGGGGGCGGGAGGTGTTCAAAGATAAAACTACTCCCACTGTAAGAAAAACACGAAAATATCTGAAAAGATATCGGCAAAAACCCGGCGCGGTGAGTAACACAAAAGCAAGCGCATCGATCACGGTTATCAGGCAGGCCAGTACTGTACGGGGATGGAGTTTGTTTCACTTTCACCTTCGCTTGCACGTCCGTACGCCACCGATTCCTCCGGGGCGCCGGCCCCGCCGTCCGATCTCCCCACCCTCTCCCTCCCATTGCGGCGCGCGTTCCTACTCCGCCCTTCTTCCCCCCACACAAGCGCGGGGTCTGGGAGATACGATACTACTACTAGGGCCATGTTTAGTTACTCCCAACTCCCAACTTTGACACTATGCAAAAAGAAGATTCCCCATCACATCAAACTTGCGGTACATGCATGGAATACTAAATGTAGATGAAATTAAAAACTAATTGCACAGTTTTGTTGTACTTTGCGAGACGAATCTTTTGAGCCTAATTAGTCAATATTTGGACAATAATTCACAAATACAAACGAAACGCTACAGTGTGCTACAGTGCTGTAACAGTAATTTGGCACCTCCCAAATTCCCCAACTAAACACGGCCTAGGCTAGGCCCCACTCAGGTGAGGTGAGGTGAATAGGTGATAGCCACACCTGATAGGTGCGTGCGTGAGAGTTGCCAACTGAGCCTCCACCCACCTCGCCTCCGCTCCCCCTCCCTCCTCTTTAGCTTCCTTGTTGCTCCTGCAGGATCCTGGCGGTTACAAATAAAGGGATCGGAGGAGGCACTGGATGAGCCAGCTCCATCTGGCTCGCTCGCTCCCCCGCCGCTGTTCCAGCTCCCTGCTCCTGAGGTGAGACCGCCCCCATCTCTCCCCTCCGATCCCCACCCTCTCCTCCTCCTCCTCTCTCTCTACCTCCCGTCCTAGAAAGACGAACACCGTTCGTACCTGATCGGTCATGGTGAGCACCGCCGTACCTCCTCCTCGTCGTCCCCGCCGGTAGCTGGGGCTAGGTTTTGCGGGGAGGTGCGGTGGGCGCGAGGGTCTGGAACGACGCCGAATCTGCCATGCGTATCTATCTCATGTTTCGGTCGGTCGCTTTGATGATTTGTGTTCGTTCCGTTCGTTTGCGTGTGTGGATCGATTACTTTGGCCCTTCCTCCTATCAGCGCGGCATGCTGCCTCCTTGCTGATTTTTTTTTATTTAATCCCTTGGAATAGCGATCGTTTATTCCAGCTGCGGCGGTGGGTTCTTGCTCGTCGTGCGCGTAGTAGTATACTGGTTCGTTCGGTTACGACCTGCAAGGCAGCTTTGTTCTTGGGATTTGGGCGAGATTTGGGTTTCGCTTTGCCTGCCCTCCTGTCCTATTTCACCCTCCTTCGGTGATAGATGATGCTCTAGTACAACTAGGGCTGCTGCCGCTCCTCGGAGTTCATGGGGTTTTAGCAGCCGCGAGATTTTGATCCCCTTTTGTTTGGGTCGCCGTCGAGATCGTCTTGTGCTGCGCCAGTCCGGTCGTTCCTTTTCAGCTCCATCCCCCTTTTTTTTTCTTTTTCCAAGGTGGGGTTTCTGGTTTCAGACCCATCTGTTCGTCAGCTCGTCTTCTACTTTTTCGTATGAGCTCGCCGCCGCGTCGCCCCAATGCGGGTTGATTTTCGTTGCCTGCCGGATCTGTTTTTCTCCACCCCAGTCCGAATGATTTCTTTCCTAATTTGCGCTTGATTTCCAGCTCGCTCATTCCTATCTGTGCGGCCCGGTTTGCTTTCCTTTTAACTTTGGGAAGAAATATCTCTATGCCTCCACTGCTAATTAATGAATGCTTCATTCCTTTGTTTTTTTACTGATCTCCTTCCGTTTGCAATTATCCAGTAGTGCTTGGGATGCAGATCCAAGCCTTCGATTGCTACTACTACTACTTCAGTAGGGTGCTACTGCTATAGTGCAGTGCAAATCGTTCAGTTTCTTCTGTTTTACTGCAAAAGAATCGTTGCTTTTTCTTTCCCCAGTGGTAGTGCAGGCAGTGCCTGGAGTAGCAGTGCACTTCAGGTAGTTGGTATCTCTGGGCTTCCGGTACTCTTTTGGCAGGAAAGAGGATACAAAGGCTGCAAGATCTCCTGCCATTCCAGTACATGGAATTTTCCCTTTTCTACCACCGCTTGTACTGCATGCATGATCTCACTCTTGTTTACTCCACTTCAAGTAGGTGAACCTTTGCAGTAGCTACCTATACGCCTACAACTACTTTTACTGATTCACATACTAGTGTACTGTAGGTTATTTTGGTTCTTCTTTTTGGGTTGTTTTGTAATTGGAAAAGATTAATGCTGGACGTGTACTACTTCCTTGTTACATCTTGCCCATTATTTCATGTTACTTTTACCAACTTAAAATTGATCCAATGCATTTGCTTTGCTTTTTTAAGTTCATTCTAGTATCTATCTGTGCTAGCTGTGTTTGAAACAAACTCACTCAGTGACCATTATTGTACTATAGGCTATGTTCTCATCTGATTGCTGATTCTTCTCACTTTACATTATTCTTTCTTTTCCAGGTGAGAAAGGACTAGTTCTCGGATGCATGCATGGGGGGACTCTTGGTTTCCAGTCTCTGTTTCGGTTACTAGCTTTTAGCATCAAGGAATGTGAAGGTTCAATCTGCCCGGCGCGTTGAAACGGATACGGCCACCCAACTGAAGGCCGCAGCACCATAACTCCTCTCTGAGTCTGATCAGCAGCGACCTCATGAACTCGCGAGCTTACCAGTTCCAGCTCCAGGCTGCCAAGGCGGCGGCAGAGGCGCCTCCAGTTCATGCCGTCGATGACGACGCGCTGGAGCCACCAACCCCGAAGGCTCTGCTGCTGGAGCTCGACGAGGCCCAAGGCACTGCTGACGCGCCGCCGGCGCCGTGCCAAGGCAATGGTGTTGCTCCGATGGGCGTCGGCAACGCGGAGCCTACCAAGTGTCCGGAGTGCCCCAAGTGGTTCGCGTCGGAGAAGGCTATGTTCGGGCACTTGAGAAAGCACCCAGAGAGGGGCTACAAGGGGGCGATCCGTCCGGCGACGGCCAGCGCCGCCGCCGCCGTGGCCGGAGACAAGAAGTCGAAGAAGCAGGAGGCGCGGAAGGACGCTGACGTGTCGGCGATGAACATGACGGCCGCTGCTGCGACGGCTGGGGGAAAGAAGCCGTGGGAGGAGGCCGAGCTCTCGACCAAGTGGCCAGTCACGGCGAAGCGCGGGCGCGCGCCGTTGGCGCCCAGCGGCGAGCGCGCGCTCGAGGCGGGGAAGCAGGCGAGCAGCTGCAGCGAGGACGAGGAGGCCGCGATGATCCTCTTGGGGTTGGCCTCCTCCAGCCACTCGACGACGTCCGAAACCCAGCAGGAGTCGGTGCAACAGGCTGTGCATGCCCCCGACGCCGCCTCTGGGCACCAGATGCCGGATGTCGAGGAGCCTATGGTTGTCGATCATGTCGCCGGGAACCAGACGCCGCCGGAGGCCGAGCAGATCGTTCAACCGGAGATTGTCCTCGAGGTCAGCGCGGAGTCCCAGACACCGGCGGTCAAGGAGCCCACGAACCTGGAGATTACCACAGAAGCTGTCCTGGTCGTGGTCCCTGCGAACAAGTCCGCCATCGCCCCCAGCCCTGGCTCCAGCGGCGCCGGCGCCAAGAAGGCCAAGAAGCGTCGGGCCGCCCCGGACCTCGAGCAGACGGCGGCATCATCGCCTGCACCACCGGAAGGCGCCGACGGCAAGCCGGCGGTTTGGCGCATACCGTCGCCGGCGTCGGACAAGAAGCACGGGTGCCCGACCTGCGGCAAGTCGTTCCCCACCTACCAAGCCCTAGGCGGCCACATGTCCAGCCACGTGAAGGGCAAGGACGCCGCGCGGCACGACGACCTCGTCGCGGCCCAGGCGATGCACAACATCCTGGCGCACCGCAGCCTGAGCGGCGGCGGCGTCTTCATCACCGCCGGCGGTGGCGCGGGGGCGGGCTGGGGCCTGGACCTCCACGTCCAGGACGTCCAGCCGCCGACCCCGGCGGTAGCACAGAGCGCGGCGCCGCACGTGTGCTCCGAGTGCCACATGACGTTCCCCACCGGCCAGGCGCTCGGTGGCCACAAGAGGAAGCACTGGTTCCCGGAGAAGCATCAGGCCAAAGCAGCCGCGCCGGCCGAGCTATCAGCGCCAGCGCCTGCGCCGGCCGAGCCAGCAGCGCGGGACTTCGACCTGAACGAGCTGCCCGAGGAGGGTGAAGGTGAGAACAATCAGCCCTAGCTACCCTTGGAAGTTGGAACATTGGTCTTGCTTTGGAATCCGTGCTGCTGAAGGACGAAGCAGCGTCAATTTTGGAGGGATATATCACAGGAAGCAGCGTCAGTTTTGAAGGGATATCACAGGAAGCATATCGTCACTGAATTTTGTCCTAGCGTGTAGTGTGTCAGTCAGGAGTTGGCAGTGTTCCATTGCCATTTCTTTGTGATCTTGCTTCGTAACACATGAGCTCGGAGTCGTATCTTGTAATCTTTTTATGTAGCAGGTAAAATGTTTGAAATTCTGATGTACCAGCTACTGAGACTGAACAATCAGGTTCCTGTTGGGACAAATGTAGCACTAGGGCGTGAGGAATTCTGAGATCAAACTACAGTTGGTTTTCTCTATCATTTACAGTAGACATTTCTGTTTCATTTTTGTGAGGAAGGCTGCCTTACTATTTCTTCTCGAGCATATTATCTGTGTTAGTTTCTTACTTTCTTGCAGCGGTTATGTAGCGAGCTCCTGCTATAGTTCCTGTCCATGACTATTTTTCTCCATGCTAGTAGTACTACTTAGCAGTCAGGATTACGTTTTTTTTTTCAGCTAAGAAAATAAATGCGATTGCTAAAACAGTTGAAACACAGGACTTCTTGAGTTTCATACAACTCGTGTTACAAGGATGCATATGCATCACTATCACGTCCTCCGGCAAACACCGTAACAATGTTGCCATGTTGGCTAGCTGAGTAGCTAGATTTTTTTTTTTAAAGGTTTTTTTTTTAAAGGGACAGCAGCTAGAAGCTTAGCCAAGAACAAGCAAACCATTGGCTTCCCTTGCGCACCAAACCTGCATTGCATCAGGCATCGGCGAATCTGTGGCATCGGCATCGGGTCATTGCAGTGACCAAGTCCGTTAACCAGCCAGAAGGCCACAATCTCGCCTGCTCCTACCAGCTGTCCAGCTGTCCAGAATCTACACGGGAACCCAGGTCACCCCCAACCGTGAAAATAATGTCCGCGAGATCATACCAGACCAGACGACCGACTTGCGCCGGCGCGTGGATTTCCCGTTCGCGGGTGCCGAGATCCGTGGCACTGGAACGGTACGACGCCGGGAGTGGGAATCACGTCACGACGCGAGGCGAGGCTGCCGACGCGTGACGACGTTGAGCGAGCCCATCGAGCCCGGCGGACCGCGCCTCCCACACAGGTCGAGCGCGAGCGAGCGCCCGCAGGCGAGGGGCCGGCCGTGCGCCAACGCGCATGGCGCATCCACCACGTCTGACCTCTCTCCCTCTCCCTCTCCCTCTCCCTCTCTTCCTCCCTCTCTCTCCCGGGAACGGTAGTGTTGCTGGGCTGAACTCTGGTACACGTTCTGAGAGCAAAGCTCGCTCGGCCCAGCAGCTCAGGGGGTGGTGTGGGGAGATAACAGTGGGCTCATTTAAACCATGGGCCCTTGTTCCTCCATTCCGTAGGCCTGCAAGATGTGTACGGGCCCAAGTGTGTAAAGAGTTTTTGCACACTGGGCAGTGAACCAACGCATCAAAAAGCCTCAACTCCACCACCACTACTTGTAGAATTGTAGTTTGGGGCATTAACCAAGCGTTTCATTTATCAAACACAAGTAGAGCTCGAGACGAACTGAAGCTGGCACCTTTCAGTAGCTGGCTAGCTGCTAACCGTCAGTCACCCGACTAGTCAATCACCCAATTTAGGCACAGACCTAGTACTATCTTACAGAACACGCGTAGTTTAGTTTCTGATGTACATCACCACAACCTGCAGCACTTCAGTGTAACGAACCTCTACCACCTAGCACCTACTGACTGCCGTAAGAGGTGAGACGTTAAGATATCATCACACAGGCTGAAGAGAAGTAGAGAACACTGCTGAACCCGAATCATGTTGGCACGACCTCGTCGAACGGAGCGGGCACCCAGGCGAAGAACACCTTCAGGGAGAGGCACAGCATTATGAGCTGGACGAGGCCGAACAGGGACACCTTGAAGGTCCTGCTCTGCATCCTCAGGGCCTCGGTCGCCCGGTAGAGCTCCTTCTCGTGGACCTCCAGCCTGTCCACCTGCTCCTTCAGCGTCACGATCTTGCTCTCCGTCTCCCGTAGCTTGCGCAGCATCCTCGCGCTGCTGCTGCTGTTGTCCCCGGCGGACGCCCTGTGCTCCTCCAGGGCGGCGCGGTCCTCCGTCCGGACCTGCCAGTTCTGCCTCGCTTCCATCATCACCAGGCACTGGATTTCGGCTTCCAGTTTCTCCTGCAGGTGGTCCTCGAGTTCCGTCACCAGCTGGTCGATGCTGGCGGCCTCCTCCTCCTCCAGCGTTGGCCTGTCCGCGGTACTGATGAGTACCTGAAGCTTGGATAGCCTCAAGTCTTTCTCTCGGATGGTGTTTGACGCTTCTTTCAGTTTCTGCTCGAGGTGCTCCATCTTTTCATTCAGTTCTAACATACCAACATGTGCATATGGCAGAACGATCACATCTTGGTCTTTGTTTCCAGAAGTGGATTCCTCTGCCTCAAGTTCTTTGCCAAGCTCTGACAATTTTTGTATCTCTATACATCACAGACAAAAAAAAAAGAGGTGGTTAACATAAACATAAACTAAAGGTCAAACCTCAAAGGCTGAAAATAATTTAAAAGATGCAGCCAATAAGTGGTACCTACGAAAGAATAATTGACAAGAACTGGGATGTCACAACTTTCTTATAACCAATAACTGACAGAGCTAATCGACCCATCAGAACGGGAACTAGCAAAACGAACACTTCCAGAAGTGGATATGGGTACTGCATCAATGCAGCACCAAGCAAGACACGATGGCATTATAAAGGGGAGGTTTGACCAAAAATAGCATCGCATATAAGTGGGCAAACTATATGTTTTGTCCTTACATTAGTGAATGCATGAATGAACTAGTGCGGCAGGCGTGTATTTGATAAAAGACAACAATTTTTTTGGCCTCCTAAAAAGGAAGATATCTGGGACAATTTATAGCAGTCAGAGCTCAAAGAAAGTCAATTCTTCAAGTTCCCAACAACATATTAACCAGTATCCCTTAAACAAAAATTTTAAACAACCAAGCCATCACACATTATCTATGCCTGAAAAGTACTGCATGGGCCAAAATTTAAGAAAGCACCTACTGCATTGGCAGCATACATACTTGATAAAAGGTAACAGATTTTTTGGCTTCCTATAAAGGAAGATGTTGTGGGACAAATTATAGCAGCCAGAGCTCCAAGAAATTCAAGTCTTCAATATCCCAACAACATATTAGAGCAGTATTCGTGGAACAAAAATTCTAAACATCTAAGCCATCACACATTATCTAAGATGGCTGAGAAGAACTGCATAGGCCAAAAGAAGAAAGCACCTACTGAATTGCTGATCAGTGTACAAAGCAAATCTTAAAACAGAGGGCATGAGAAAAACCTGAACAAAGAGAAGAATTTTTACCACTTGCAAGGACTTGTTGTGTCGTATGAAGTGAAGAAACTGATTCCGCTAGAGGATCGCCATCTTTATCTTGATTCACCCAGCTCCATTCATTTTCATCGTTTTGCTCCTCGCTTATTACCATTTCCTCGCCAATGTCACTGTCTCTCCTGTATGCTGACTGAACCTCCTCACTTTGCCGGTCCTCACTTCTATCCCCATCATAGTTCAACAACATTGTTCTATGCCTGTAGCTGCTGAAAGCATCACCTGCACCAGATGCTGTCAAGTAAGATTCAACAAAGGAAGCATGTCTCTTCTCCCTAAAAGCTCTTCTGTGTGCCTTGCGCCCTTTTCCTGCAACACCAAAATCCTTCACCCTAACCCTTTTCCTATTATAACCGCCATCATAGTTCATCAACAGCCTGTAGCTGCTGAAAGCATCACCTGCATCAGATGCTACCAAGCAAGATTTAACAAGGGAACCATGTCTCTTGCCCCTAATCGCTCTACGGTGCGCCTTGCGCCCTTTTCCTGCAACACCGAAACCCTTCACTCTAACCCTTTCCCTATTACAATCCCCAATTGTCTTCGGACCTATTATCCCTAGCGAATAGCCCGTCGCTAGCACCAAAAAGTCGATGTTAAGCTGCAGCGGGTTGTCGCGTGATTGCCTCCTTACTCTTCTCCATCTCCTTAGTGCAGAACATTTCCTCGGCGATGTTTGAACAAAGCACTTATCTTGCGACACCAGCCATGGTAGAGCTAATTTGGGTACTAGCCCGGCCTTCCCATCGAAAGGTAACTCCGGAAGCAGTAGGATAATATTCTCCCTCCCAACGCCACGACCCAGGCTAGCTGTTTCGATATCCATAAAGCGCAGCTCGGCTAACTGCACACTTGCAGCACCAGGTTGAGTTACCTTGCCCCAATTCATCTCGACAAGAGAAGAAGCAAGAGGTGGCTCTAGAGGCAACTGGCCAAAATCCTGTGCCCCAGTCACAGACTCCAATACAACCATCCTGATTTCACTCGAATTACCTCAGCCCTACAGGATAGAGAGGCACACGATTCTGAAATGAAATGTTTGGTTCTATATGATTCCTCAAACACAAACGCAGGGCATTTATAGGTCCCCGTCCCTCCCATCCTTGCTGCGCCCGATTCATCCTCCAACAATTATCCTAACCAACCCGCCGAACAAAATTCCGAGAAACTACACTACAAGCCGCAGACCTCGGCTGCAACGAACCAAAAACTTTCATTGAAAATTCCGGAATAAAAGTGTACGAAGCTAGGGCGGGCGGAGAGAAATCACGCACCTGACGCAAGGAAAGTTCCTGGAAACGGGACGCCGCAACGGTGGCGGATGATGATGGGAGACAACAACGACAACCGGGTCCGCCTGCTGCGGCGGCGAATATTTATGAACCCCGGGGGGAATTTCCGTGAGGCGGCGGAGAAACTGCGCGCCACGGAAGAGGGGAAGGTTGAGGAAAGCACGGAACGATGCCCCGAGGAAGGAAAGGATGTCCGCCAAGGAAGAACAAGGATTTGATTAGTTAGTTTGTCAACCAACGCCACGGATGACGCCGGGGATTCGGTCCCATGTTGTCGTGCGTGGGCCGCGGCTTGATCCAGCGTGGGCTCCGGCCCATCTGAGACCCGTATGATGGACAGCGAGAGAGTAGATAAAAAGGCCGTGCGGTGCCTTTTCTCTTTGGGCCGTGCTTTACCGAAGTTCTTTTTACAGTTGATGGCAACAAAGGAATCTGTTCATCACCTGCTTAATCCGTTGATAAGAATGTGACTTCGGAATCATATGGTACCTCCTCCTGCAACTTGGTTTTCGAAAAGCATAGCCAAACACAGGGGCATTTTCCTAGCAAAAAGAAAAGCGCAGAAGGAATATTCAAAAGCGGTAAGTGTAGGGCCGCAATAAAGGAGAAAGGGGGTAAGCAGATCACTGACGTGGTACAACATATGTGCAGGAAGATTCCTTTATGCGCGGGCCTTACGGGGGCTGTGGGAAACACACACACAACACAGCAACCCACGGAAGGGAAGCAACCTGCCGTTGTACGCGTGTAACCAGGCACCAGCGCCGCATGCCCTCGCCGTCGAGAAAAAAAAAAAGAAACCAAGTCTCAATCGAGCGTCCTCGTGCCTGGCCGAAACAAACACACCCCGTCGCAGCAGAGGCACGGGCCGGTAACCGGTTGGTGGCGCGCTGCTCACCGGCCGCTAGCTACCGTGGCATCCGAGGCGAGGTAAACCACTTGCTTGGACGGGGCACTGTTCTGCCTACCATGAAGGCGCCCTGCCACCCTTTTAGGACGCAGAGCCTCTGCTCTGCAGTGCTTCCTTCCTCTCCTAACTCCTAGTACAGGAGTAATCGTACGTAGTAGAGCACAGCACGCCACTGCATTTGCAGTAGCAGTCCAACAATACATCCGGGTAGAAGTAGAAACCCAAAACAAGATGCGAGTTTTATTATAGCAGGGGGGAAAAAAATATACGAGCTGGAAAGTAAAAGATCATGGCGCCTGACGTGGCATGCATGGTGGCTATAAAGCAACAATGCATCGTTCGTTCCCCCTTTCCCCGCCGGCCTCCCTCCCTTTGCCTGCAGGATGGATTGGTCCACTGTTTCACTCACAACCAAGGGAAAAGCCCCACATCGACCCGACTCACATGGTTCATCCAACAGAGGAGAGAGGTCGACAGGAATGGATCGCTGTGCCGAGATCTAGAGAGAGACAGATCGAGCCCTTTATTAGGAGTGGCAATACGAAATGCGGGGTGGAGACGTGGAGTGGTGGAGCGCGGCGTACGGGCGGCAGCCAACAGCTAGCCGCGGCTCATCATGGCGTGGCTGCTGCTGGTACGGGGCCCGCTCGCTGTAGGCATCTACCTTAGTCGGGGACCATCCGTCTCGGCTGAAAACCACGGAAGCCGTGGGGCACCTGCTTGCGTGCTTGCTGCTGCGGTTGGGGACGGTCGGGGTTGCCGACGGGGCTGGGGCAGCTGGCTCCTGCTCCTGCTGCTCCTTCACCGGACCCGGAGCCGAACGCAGCGCGGCCTCGCCGGCACGGTGGGTGAGGACTGAGGCGGCGCCGGCGTCGGCCGTCGGGCGCCTCGCTCGCTAGATCGATCGCACGCCGGCCCTGTCCGGCAGGCCAGCCAGCAGCCACGGTCTCGACCTCTTGATCGCCGGCCAGATCGATCTGTCATTCTCTCTCTCGGCTCTCGCTCTGCCCCGCCACTCCGGCTGTTCCGATCCATTCATTGGCGCCGTACTGGTACTGGGCGACGCTGCTGCCGGAGGATGTGGAGCAGGCCAAGAATGAGAAAAAAAGGGCTCTGCCACTGTCGCTCCCCGCGCTGCAGCAACAGCCGTCACTTCGCTGAGCTAATTGCTACAGCGCTCTTCGGCTTGCTGCTGCTGCTGCTGCTATTTTTTTTTTTACTCTGTCGCTCTTAGCTGCTCCCAACCTCTCGTTCCCCGCCATTTTTTTTCTACTATAACCAGTTCTGAGATGAAGGCTTAGAGGATGCTTAGAAGCGTCGAAGCTTGGGCCGCCGCCGTTACCACCGTGATGCTCGAGCTCGATCTCGACCCCATCGGCGACGAAGGTGGAGGAGCCTGGTTTCGGGGTCGGTGTTCTAAAGGGTACGGGCAACAAGGGAGGCCTGGTTTCGAGCAGACAGCAATGGACAGAACCTTTTACATCACTGATGAATTAGCAGGCCGTTTCGTGATTTCAACCTGTGAAAACATCCAAAGAACAAACGCACCAAAGCCATCAGAAGATTCAAAACCTGTCTAACCTAAAAGGAATGGGACGCATTCTTGTTCGGGGCTAAACATGAAGGGCGTATCACATCAGTTACAGTGAAGATCGATCGGCATAGCCCTAGCAAGCAAAAGAAGCGCCTTTTCAGAGATTGCAACCGCTCTGCTGGGCTTATGTTCTCTAGTATCACATGTGGTTACTCGTTGTTAAGATGATCTTGATAAAATCATCGAGTGTTCAAATTCTACAGGTAACGCTATCAGAAGAGGCTACCGGACACAATGAATGATGAAACAATACATAACCCAAGGTTCTCACAGTTGTGGTAGCACTGAAATTTACTGCCATATCCAAGAGTCTTTTGAAGAGCAAATCAAAGTATCTTTTCCACCTAACAACTGGCCTCATGAAGGATATGGAAAGCTTCAAAGTTGATTTATACAATTTGCAATAATACAGATTTTGGTTCATCAGGAAAAAAAAACTTTTCAACACGTTACGCATCCATGCAAGATACTCCAGGCAGTTTTCTTGTATGATGCAGCGAACCATTTCAGTCTTACATCAACTATCAACGCTCGTAATAAACTGATGAGCAACCATTCACAGAGCAGAGTGGAAAGGAAAAGAACATCCAAGAAAAAGAAAACATGCTATTGGGAATATAAGGTGTTAGCTTCTTCGATAAATACTGAGATATATTCCTTTGGGGAACTGTTGGGAATTGCATACTATAATTTACTGCAACTTTGCAGGATGTAATTAAAATACTTTTGATGGCAAACATGTTTACCTTTAAGGGGGAAAAAACTAAAGAAGCAACCTATGCGAAAATCCTCATGCAGGTTCACTAATCTCAGCATTTTAGACCCATCACAAAACTCTCATTCCCCCACTTTGACAGTGATGACCAGCAAGCTAAATGGAGTTCTCCTGGTCATTGAGTTACTGAGAAACTATCGCCGCAGATTCTGTGAATAGTACATTGGCTGGTTTAAGTAACCAGTTGCAGACTGCGCGAAGAATGGATTTTGCATGTAAGGATTGGCTACTTCTGTTTGGCTTCCTTGACTTGATGATCCGACACCAACCATTGAGCCAACATTTGCGTATACAGGCATGGATCCAACAGCCCTATCCCTTGGCAAAATTGGGCTTTGTGATGGAAGGCAGTAAAATGGCTGGGGTGGCATAGTGTTTGGTGTGGGCATTGTTGCTGGAGATGGGGCATGGGGGAGAAGCATGCTAACTTGTGGCTCACTTCTGTGTTCGGGAGAATCATCAATCACAATCACTTCTTTCATCATGTAATTTGGATGATGCATGACTGGCACAATGTTTCTGTAGGCCTTCTGCAGCGCATGATGGTCAGATTGCATCACTGAACCACCATGCAATGGAGGACCAACAAAGCTGCCAGCCTGAACACTTGGTAGAGGCATTTGGTGACTTGCTGTGGTTGGGGGTGTGTTGATAAACGCTGAATTACTGAGATGTTGGTATTTCGGAGGCACAAAACCAACAGGCGCCACATAATTCCCCCTCAACATATAGTCTGAACTTGGTGGCTGAGGATGCACACTCTCTTCATTGTTCATCACCATCAAATTCTTACCCATCAGCCTCAAGATAGGATTTGATGGTGAAGGAAGCTGATTTTGTAATGCGGGGCTCATACAATCTGCTGTGTAAGATGGGAGGTTCATAGCAGATTCAGCTGACACCTTAGCTGCTAATGGATGATCATGTGTATCCAAGCAAGGGTTGGGCTTTGTGCTGGTTCTTTGGTATGTGCTGAAACATGATGATGCCCTTAAACCAATGTGCAACTGTGGAACCTGCTTTCCAGTAAAATTCAGCATTGGAGGTCTGACTACAGCACTTTGATTAGAATCCCTGGCAATATTCTCCTGACAAGAACAACGGAAAGGCTTTTCATTGGGCATCTGTTCACCTTCTCTTGCTATAGGTATAGACTTGTTTTCTTGATTTAAGCTCCCAGTGGTTCGCTCTTCAACAGTTCTACCAGTAGAAGGACCTGGTTCTGATTCGTTCATCCTTGAATCCTTCAAAGCAGCTGGAGGAGACATGGTTGATGCAGTTGAAATAGGAGAATCCAGCGAGTCCCGTCCGAGTGGCAAACCCTGCTCTTGGTTAGAGTCTTCTCTATTTGACGTTATTGATGAGTTATCCTGAGGAGCTCCAGGACCCATGTCCCTGTTATTAGTCAAGCAGGCACTAGATTCCTTTGTTGAAGCCGGATCTATCTGCCATTCCTCCGTCTCATTATTGACAACACTGTTGGACTCCTGGCCATGATGTGCTAATTGCTCACTGGAGCTTGGATCCTCCACAGCTACACTGTAGCCTTCAACTAAAACATTACCTGCTGATCTGTTATTTTCAGGACTCAGGGAACCATCGCTTATTTGACAGTCAACAGGATTACTTCTGGATGTTGAATCATATGGTACATCAGTTTCAGGTTCTTCACCTTCATAATACATTTGTGTACCCTCTGTTTCTTGTGGCACATCATACTGATCATCCTGCTGTCCTGATTCTGGCATGTCAGTTCCAAAAGAGGAGTCATTATCCGCTGTATCCTCTTCTGTGTGCTTCACAAACTTCTTGGGGCCCTCATTATTAGAAACTCTGAATTTCTTATTTACATGTCCGGTGTCAGGTTCGTGATCTCGGCCAAAACCATGAACGAGCCTACTACTAGAAGATGAAAATGCACGCTTGCCAGTCCTCAACATAGATCGGTGCTTCCGGATCTTCTTAGATGTAGGCACTAACCTGTTTGGTCCATTGCTTGGCCCTGCAGTGGAGAAGGAAAGACTCCTAGCTTCAGATCTTTTAGCTGAGGAGGGATTCCTCTCTATATCATAATTATCTAGCTTATTAGCTTCTCTCCTTCCAATCTCCTTAATTTTCCTCTTTGCAAGAGCTGCAGCTGATCTAGGTACTTTTGGCACGATGCCACTCTGCAGAGGGGTCTTTGACGACCATGTAGGAATTGATCCGAGCAATCTTGCATTGCTCTGTTCAAAGCCAATGGCTTCTGAGGTAGTGGCCATGTCTTCTGGTGACTCAGAAGAAAACACCCCAGCAGGACTTTCTGTAATTTGGGAATCATTAAAGCCAAGCATGCTGCTCCTATCTGATTTCTGTGCTCCAGATGCCACTTTATCACTAAACTTTCTGCTAAAATTCTTGGTAATATCTGAGCGTTTGGAGCACGCCCACTGCCTCATAGTCACAGAACCACAATTGCTGGTGCTTCCAGAAGGATTCCGCGAATGCCGCTCCTCCTCAGAGGTTTCCTCATTGATATCGTCATGTGAGTATGCTGGAACCTACATATCTCACAACAATAAATCAAAGGTGCAGAATAAAAAACAATTCAATGAGATCGACGGAAGAACAAACTATTATCATATGCAATCAAGTAACATTTTACACCTAACAAAACAAGAAATATCTTCACATCCACCTAAAAACGTGGCATCTTTAAACTAATATCAAATGTAAATTAACTCGTACAGAACTCAACTCAGTTCACCAAAATTAAATTTTAAAGGATATTGCCTCCAAGACCTGAAAGTGTTTTTCAGTAAAATGCCATAGCCACTGTTATCTTCAATGAAACAAAGGGTTTAGTAGTAATTAAGTAATGAATTCCATAATCTTGCAAATCCATTTGGGAGTTAACAACAGCAAATTCAAGTCTAATCTCTGTTCTTACAAATCTTTTGACACGTGGAGTTAAAACGAGACATAATATGTAGCAAGTTTATAAAAGATATAGCCACATATGTCCAAACGTTATGAACTGCAGTCTAAGAGGCCTGGGAAATAATGAGTATGCACTCCATGGAATAACGGTGCATGATTACATCATCCCAGTCAGTAAGCACGGTAATGAATTTAAGAGTGAAAAACAAACTGTAGAGCAAGTTAAAAGACAATACCTGGGAGTTCAAATGGTTTGTTTTGTTGTACTTCTTTCTATGCATCTTGAGCTTCTTATTCTTCAACATTTTCGACTTTGGTATCTTTTTGCTCATCAGTATGCATTTTCCAGTCTCATGCTTCGCAACTTTCCTTGAATCATCATCCCTCAACACCAAAGGTCCATCACTACACTTGGACAAAATTCTAATTTTTATTCCATTAGAATCAACATAGACATCTCCTTCTTTTTCATCATCTCTTCGGTCAAATGGTGCCACTTCTGGGCTTTGGTTCTCAGTGCAAACCTCTTTGCTCACTGTGGACATAGCCAACTCAACTGCCCAATTAGTGCCATTTCTCCGGTCAAGATCCTCAAGAGTGTATGGAAGGGCGGTCTTGTATATGTCCTCCAGCAATCGCTTCTTCCTTGGCTTCACTTTAGGTTTCACAAGGACTGTTTCAACAAGCTCAGTATTAGATTCAGCAGAAAGGCATTGATCTATGTGGGCATTCAATGTGGTGTTCGAAGTGGAAGCGAACACTTTGCAAACAGGACAAGTCTTTGATGCCATTGGATCTGAAACTGAGCTAGAGTTAGATGCTATGTCTTCCGTCCGGCGAATATCTGTCGGGGTGCCTAACTTGACTACAAACTTGCACTTCTTTTCAGATGGCTCACACGATGAACCAAGATTTCTCAACCGCCACGAGGGCACAGCAACCTCAGTTCGACTTGCTTTTGTAGAGCTATTATCTTGCAGATCTATAGGTACAGCCTCATCAGTATGGTCTGATCCGTTTGTACTCCCCACTTGGTCGATACCAGATTTCCCATCCTCCGGTGATGTGTATGGTGAAGGTCCAAATGACTCATCTACTGGTTGGCATGATTGGAAGTTGATATCACTTGTATCCTCATTTGACGAACCAGCATCTCTAGTCTTCACCAGACTAACACTAGCAATGGCTTCTGAACACGCAGCAGATTGCTCAACGTCTGTGAAAGTACTTAATGGTTGTGACCGGATCAAATCGGGAGGCTCAAATGGAGGCAGTGGATCTTTAACACCACGCTTCAGGCAAAGCTGCAACGAGTGTGGATGGAAAGGCCAGCTTCTCTTGACGCCTTTGCTCCTTGAAGCAAAAACATAATCTCTGAAAAATAGGGACAGAAACATGGACCCATTAGCATATGCTAATACGTGCCAAGATGATGAACACTCCATGTATAGTGTTGCCGCACTGTATAAGATTCAAACCATCCGCAATATGTTGAAAAGAAGAGAGAAATACAACATCAACATGGTCCTACTGAACATGCTGTCATATCAAAACTGAAATCTCCAAAAATATGTCGCCTGCCTGTTTATTGCAGAACCACCAAGTATGGAAAAGAAAAACAATAGCAGGCAGTGGACAAAGATTCATCAAAGGAGCATCCTTTTATTTTCAGATTCTGGGGGTGAAAAAAAGGGCTACCTTTTTATATTAATCAACAGAAAATTAAACTAATTAAACACCCCAAGACAATAACACGGATTAACCCTGAAAGCAACCATTCATACCCAATCCGACCCCTCAAAGCAGCACCCAATTATTAATCGACGCATCAGAAAGACAGAGACCATCATCAAGAAGTTAAG
Source organism: Setaria italica (assembly GCF_000263155.2). NCBI lineage: Eukaryota > Viridiplantae > Streptophyta > Magnoliopsida > Poales > Poaceae > Setaria > Setaria italica. The sequence goes on from NC_028456.1 coordinate 22,539,613, forward strand.
CACCGAAAATAATCCATCTCCCAAGGTACTGAATCAAAGGTATACATGTATCTCTCTCACCTTATGGAGAACTTGGGATACGGTTGGACCAGATCTCTGGGATCCTGGCTCGCCGGCTCCCCCGCCGCGGACGTCGCCGGATCAGCGCTCACACCCAGGCCAGCAGACTTGGAGGAACATGAGGGGCCTGAAGGGTGCTCACTGGATAACATCTGATGAACGCCTTCGGTGCTCCCCCCAGATCTGCTGCTGCTACAGTCCGCACCAAGAACCCAAGAGCTGTGAAGCAATTGGGCCTGCTCTTATCCTTGCACTCCAGCATACCAAGTTGGTAAGTTCAACTGGTGGAGAGCAAGAAACTTTGCTTCCTTGGCCGCCCACTACCTCATCAGGCACCTGCAGAGAGAAACCAAGCCCCATGTTATTTCATGTCCACACATCAAACGAGATGTTCTTGGGGAATCTAACAGCATGATTTTATGTAGATAGATGCTGCAGGAGAGATACGGATGGGAGGAAGGAGAGAAGAGGCCGGGAGGAAGCTGATCTCAGATTAGCTCGAAGCACATGAAATATCATCCCACGGCAACAAGTGGAGATGCTAGTCCAGGAGCAGATTAAGGAGAAGCCAACACGGATCATGCAGCTCTCGCAAAGGATTCGCAGAAAGGGAGTAGCAGTGCACGAGACATGAACAGTCACCAAGCACTGGAGGGTAGCTTGTATGGTAGTGCTTTCTTGATGGGGAAATAAATAGCGAAAGAAGAAAAAGAGGAAAGGGAGCGTATTAACGAGAAATATAGAGAGAAGTCTAGAAAAGGAAGGTATTTCTGCTGCTTAATCGCTGGCCTAATCGGGATTTCCGTGGCTTGGAGGAGGACAAGCCATGGGCGCACAGGAGCTCCGCACGGGGCCTAATCCGCACCAAATCTAGAGAAAGCAGATGCAGGGATCGAGAATCTTTGCGGGTAGCCAAGAACAACACGCGCATCAAAACCAAAAACAGCGGAGATCTAGAGCTCACAAGCAGCGAGAGAAATACGAGAACTCCCAACCCGGCGAAGAGAGATCCAGTCGGCAGATGCCAGTCTACCGGCGGCGAGAGAAGAAGAAGGGGGAGCCGACGCGCAAGAACCAGGAAAAAAATCCCACGGATTCAGGTAGAGGAAGCCAAGAACAGCCTAAGAAATCACACGGCAAGAACTCGGAAGAACACCACCGGAGAGTTCTCCGCTCTCACCTTTCTTCACACCCGTTCCCACGGCCGCGCGCGTGAGGGGGCGACCATCCCGCCGGCAGATCCACGCAGCGAGCAGATGAGGAGGAGGTTGAGGAGCTCCCGGAGCCCTGTGGTGGTGGGAGGCTCGATTTCTGGCTGGGGGACTGGAAGCAGATGGGGAGGGAGGGGGAGGGAGGAAGAGGAGAGTAGACGAGGAAAAGGGGAAGAAATGGGGCTGCTGATTTTGTTGGCTTGCTATCTATCCCACCACCACTTTCTCTCTCATCGTCCCACACGAGAGATGAGATAGGGGCCATGTTTAGTTTCCACCAAAATCCCAACTTTGACACTATGCAAAAAGAAGATTCCCCATCACATCAAACTTGCGATACATGCATGGAGTACTAAATGTAGATGAAATCAAAAACTAATTGCACAATTTTGTTGTACTTTTCAAGACGAATCTTTTGAGCCTAATTAGTCAATTTTTGGACAATAATTCACAAATACAAACGAATTGCTACAGTTGCGCATTTATGACAAACTCCCAACTTTGACACTCCCAAATTGGGAACTAAACAAGGCCAGGGGTGAAGAAGAAATCGCTGAGAAAAAATTAAAGGAGAGAGAAGGAAACACCAACCACTCACACATCAAAGGCATCTGGTTCTCCACCAAGCCAAAGGCTGTACCATTAACAGCAGCAGCGCAGGAGAGAGACGAGGAGAGAGAAGGGGTAGAGGGAGAGAGCGCGTGTATTTGCTTTTAGAGTGAGAAAAAGGAGGTAGAGAGAGAGAGCCCGGGGGGGGGGGGAGCGCTGAGGCGAGAAAATGAGTGATTTTTTCTGGGGCCTGTCCTATCCTACACCAACTCTAGTATATATTTAAGTTTTTTCGATCTCTCTTTCTCTCTCTTACCTCTCTCTCTTTGTTGTCTTGTTGATTGTATTGGAGAAAGCGCCAACGTTTGGTCCCCTCTTTTAGCAAATACTTCAGCAATGCCACCGTCCTTCTTTCCCTATGGCCGATCTATTATTTTCCACTAACCATTGCCTTTTTATGTACATGAAAAATTATTACCAATCGTGCAAAAATACTTCAATAGTATCAATTTTTTTCTCAAGTGAAAATCCAAATTGGAATCGTGCAGCACTGACTACTTAGATTTGAGTAGTATTCTATTTGACACTTTTATAAGTAATTTATGTGTCCAAGTAAGCCCGAATTTTAGAAGGAAAAAAAAGAAGAAGAACCGGTAAGTGCATCCCCACAATTTTAGGCGCAAATTCGAAAAGGAAAAAAAGACTCAAGTTCATGAAGTGCTAGAATATTGGGAGAAAAAAGTGGTCAAAATGTGTTTAAACATTTTCCTCAAAAAAATATATAATATAGAAAAGAGAATTTCACAACGCACCTCCTTTCTAAGGATTATATGTATATTTAGATTTCTATTTATCCTTGAAGGAGTGAAAAATAAGTATTAGTGATCGCACCTAGTTGGAAGTCCCCCGATAGCCTTTGCTTCATCTCCAATAGAGCAATATGGTTTTTCTTCCTATTGTTGTTCTTCGTTGTTCTTCACAAAGTTTGCCCTTAGGTCGGTTTTTATAGCCCGATAGGGGGTGCCATCTTATTGTCCACATAAATGATCTATATGGTATCCGATTTGAAGATTTGAAGGAAAGGATACTCATTTATCGTTGTAGCAATAGATTATTTGTCGCAAAGCGGCACTTCACGGCTGGCACACAATCATCTACGCGTATCTGATTTGAAAGTTCTAGGAAAAGGATTCCCGTTTGTCACATCAGTAGTATATTATCTTTAAGATATGCATCGTATAATAAGAGGCACACAATTATTTGTATAGTATCATACTCGAAAATTTTTAAGGGGCGAAATCGATGGTTGATCATTTATGTCTGTAGTAGTAAATCCTTTTATGTGATGCGGCATTTGACGGTATGGATACAATGATCTACGATATAATGTTTGAAAGTTGTAGAAAAATTGTACTCATTTATCACCTTGATATTAGAAGGATACTCATTTATCGTTGTAGCACTAGATTATTTGTCGCGAAGTGGCGCTTCACGGCTGGCACACAATCATCTACACGATATGTGATTTGAAATTTCTAGGAAAAAGATTCCCATTTACACATTAGCAGTATATTATCTTTAAGATGCATCGTACAGTAAGGGGCGCACAATTATTTGTATAGTATCATACTTGAACATAATTAAGGGGCAAAAATCAATGGTGGATCATTTATGTCTGTAGTAATAAATCCTTTTATGTGAGGCTTCATTCGACAGTAATGATACGATGATCTACGGTATAGCGTTTGAGAATTGTAGAAAAATTGTACTCATCTATCGCCTTGATACTAGATATGTGCGTGATGCATCATCAACAATTAGCATAGAGTAATTTATATAGTATCAAGTTTGAATGTTTTTGAGGGAAAGGATACTCATCTATCTTTTATAATTAGTATACTATATGTCACCATGCACTATTCAACATGTAGCATATTATATGGATGTGACGTTGCATTTTATCAGAGCTATGAGCACACCTAACTCCTGAGTTGGGTAAGTACTAAGTTGGGCCACTAAAATTGTGGTGGAGTATATACCTAGGCAACAAACCCAGCCCAAGTATAGGCCAATATTAACATAAACTAAGACCTATCAAGTTTGTCCAAGTCCAAGTCTGACCTCCACGAGAATTGGTGAAGCAAGCTTTTTTTCATGCCATGACTAGTGCTCGAACTCATGATTTATGGTTTGCAAGTCTTATGATTACTTGTGTTGGCCATTCCAACACCTCTCCTATCATAGATGATAGTTGTTGTTAGATATCCCACTCAGGAATAATGAATGAAAATTCCTTTTATCATTTTTTGGAGTTTAGAGAAATCAATTTGTGGGCCTCCTACCAAAGTATGACATCTTGGCTTCCAAAATCACTTTCTTGAGATGACGTGTTGCATTGTCATCTATGGTCTCTCATCTTTTTCAATTTTATCACTTTATCATTTTCAAACTTTTCTTTTTCGAACAAATATATGTTAGGTGGCAACATGAATATATTCATGGCCCCTTTTTTTAAAGAAACTTGTGACATGTAGATTGTGGATAGGTTCTTGGTATATGTGTCGACATTGACATCGTATTCTGATCTATTGCATATCTAAAAAGCTAAATGTTCCATTTATTTTAGTGGGCCATATTTCTAAGTTTGCATTTTTATTAGTAGAATAATAATGGGGAATTAGATTTTCCATTGTGTCAATTACAGTTGTAATACTGGTCATTGATTTTTGTAGCATTTAGACTCATGCCATCACTAAGAATTGTTCCACCTATGCCATTGTTGTACCAATTTTACACAGTGGTGGCATGAGTCTATATATTACAAAACTAGTGACAAATATCAAAAGGGTAATTGACACAATGATGCAAAACAATTTTTCAAGAATATATAGACCACATTAAGGTGCTTACTCTAAATTGTCTATGAAATGCTCTCCATATCAATGTGCACAAGTGTCACAAAATATCAATTTCTCAGCAACTGTGTTTCATAGCTTATAAAAAAATAGTTGACCACACTCAATGTATATGTTGTAAGTAAACAATTTGGAACATATGAATTATTATTTGTTTTGAATTCTTTTTTGACTGAAGTCAGCTAGGGAAGCTTCTTTAATTTCTTTTATTCTAGACCTATTTAATTCGCTCCCACAGGGAGTCGAACCCAACCTGTTGGATGCTACTCAGGTATTCTAACCACTAGGCTAGAGGCACTTTGCACATTTGTTTTCAATTCTTGAGTCCCAAATCCATTAGATACATATGTAGGATTGAAAATACATGCGGAAGGATGTTGATTTTAGCCATCGTATACGAATATGAATGGATTCACAATACATGGGACACTGCCATCTTTTTACTTCTTTTCACCATGCACTAATTCTCTGAGTGGTTCCTTAATTCCTCCATTCACAACGTAGACAAAACATTTTCAACCAGAGGGAAGCAACAACACAACCTCTCTATTCCCGAGGATCAAGTGGTAGATATAAAGGGGTATTGTTTGGTACATGTAGCATTTTGTGCCTCACTAACTCATGCTAGCACCCTAAAAAAAGGCATCACCAAAATGTTTTATTTATATTTGTAAATGGAATTCTCAAAATAATCAGTTAGTTTAAAAGGGCAAATACATCTACAGAACTTTTAAATAATTGTAGCACGTATAAGGTAGCATGTGAAGTTCTCTCATGAGAGCCACTCCAACAAAACACATGACGGGGAATCTAATTTTGTGGTCCCCTTGAGTGTTGTTACTAGTAGTGGTTGTGGTGTTTAACCAGTTAAGTTGACAAACTATATAAGTACCCTCTAGCTGAGTTAAAAAAATATGTGTAGTTTAGATTTCCTTCTGTACCTTTAGCATTTTATTTGACAGTACAAAGTGAAACTACCAATGCTCAGCACTCTTATGCGACAAAATCACGTCCCAGGCCCACAGTCAAAAGAAAATTTGCCCGCGTGTACGCGTAGCGACTATCTGCTTTGTGGGAGGTTCTGTACGGTACAACCGAGTCACGTGTACGGACGGAGAGCACAAGTAGAAAGCATGGGCGGCCTGTAGTAGTGTTTGAAAGTTTGTCTTATTTTTCTTTTTTTTCCTGAACGGTGATCGCAAAATATGACCCTGCGCGGAGTCTCACACCCTGAAGATCCCAACCTACCCTCGCCTCACCGTTCTCTAGCTCCCTTCTCACCGGATAGCTCGCCGACGGCGAGGAGGAGATGATCGACCGGTCGTGGACCGCACGATTGATGAATCAAGTGCCACGCATATGCAACTGCCGAGTCAACATTAATGGACGGATTACTGCAGTGTGCAGGTACATGGGTGATGGGGGGGGGGGGGGGGGGGGGGGGGGGGAAGAACGGAAAAGATGAGGAGCGCAGCAATGCAACCAGGCCGTACTGCTCCCGGCATGCAACCACTATTATACCCACCGGCCTATCCTCTCTGCGTGCATGTGAAGGTACACAGGGACAGGGCCAGCTAGCTCGGTGTATTATCCTCGTGCATTCTCTTTTTTTTATGAAATAAAAATCCTCGTTGCATTCACTGCATGCATCTCAATGCCGCGTACTATGAGAAAGCATATAGCAGATATTGTCGCCCCCGTGCTCATGTTTCTTTTGTTGTGTTGTTCTTTGAGTAAAATCAAGTATGATGGGGGGCGCACCTGTTACTTTAGCTATATGCACGAAGGACACACCATGCAAGAAGTTGATGATTTATATTTTTCTGTTGTTCTTTTTTCTGGACAAGATCCGGCAGATATTGTGAAATCTTGACTATTAATGACTTTCTGAAAATATTGAAACCATGTAACATGACGTATGTAGATTTGCCTCGAAAAATATTTCCGCGACCTCATAAATTTACTCAGTCTAGAAATGTATTGTAACGAATTTTTTTTCCATGCATGTCTAGCAGATCAAAGTATATATTTTTCACCGACGGAGTGATCATCATGAAAATTAACAAGCGACAACATACAACCCTCAAGTTGAACTGTAGAAGGGAAACCTGTCAGCGCAAAAACACAAGCAGCCAAAAGTGGATGCGATAGATGCTATCATCAAATTTCCACATATCTTGCAAAGTAATTAAGTCTAGTTTAGTGGTTCCTTGTGGCAGAACATCCGTATTCGAGTCCTAGGCTCAGGACGGGTGCTTGCATTTGTAATATTCTTATTCTATATGCTGATGTTTGTGGACGATATCTAAGCAGATCTTGTATGTGAAACCTTGAATGTTAATGACTTTTGAAAATATAAAGACCATACGTGTAGATTTGCCTTGAAAAATATTCCGGCGACCTCTATTTAATTTACTCAATTTATAAACATGTTGTAATGATAAATATAATACGATGCCCAGAACATACAAAGTGTTTTTGACCAGATTGTATACTATGAAACTTCTAAAATCAACATGTAAACCTCAAGTTGAATTGTACAAGAACTCAAAAGCACAAAAACATGAGCACGCTAAAGTGACGCGATAGATAATCTGTCAAATTTACATATTTTGAAAACTGAGCTAGCTTAGTGAAACATGCCTGCTTGAATTACCTGCTATGAGTGTTTCTGTTTTCCTAATACATTATTTTTTCAGTTGTTGACGACGTGCCCGTCAATATCATATTTTTTTTTCGAATGTGCTTTATTATAAAGGTAGTATCGCCGCGTGAGTGTGTGCATCATGCGTGCGCGTCGTAACAGCTGAGAAAGATTGTCCAGATCCACAAGCCATCACGCGTCCACGTACCTAAGCACATGCATGATGTATCAGACGGCGCACGTACGCCGTTCGTACTGCTACCCCCACAGACCCCACATGGATTGTCCTTGGAAGTCGTCGGCACAAGCCCATAAAGTGATAGGCTACACGTACGTACATACGTATACGCATCGCGTTTGATGCGTGCATGTTGGACCTCGCTCGAGGCTTCTTAAAACTCAACGCTTTTACAACAAAAAAAAAAATCTCCATACAACAATATTTTTACCCCAAGGCCAGATTAACAATGATTACTGGACGGCCCAGACGATCCATAGAAGCAAAAAGGAAAAAAAAAATACAAGCTAGTAAGTAATAAAAAAAAAAGTGGGCACGCCGGAAATGATCAAAGGTAAAAGTCCCGAGCGTGCGACGACGGGACGCGATGGAATTATTTAACTAAACTAAGACCCCCCGGACGGCGCGATTAAGCTTCTCCCTAATCGCAGCGTCAATAGGATATCTCGGGGGTCGCCATCCTCAAGGGGGGATAGAAAATTGCTTCTACGACGCAGCAGCGGCATCACGCGCGCCCACCCACTAACCCCCGCTTTGTTTAGCTAGCTGGGGTAGCGAGCGAGCGAGCTCGGCGAAAGGGAAAGATGGGTTGGAATCGACCGGTGGAATTTTTATATTGGGGAAAAAACTACCGGGTCATGCATATGCACCGTACCTTCCCTGAGCTACAAACCAGACAGACGGCTGCAGCTCCTAATTAAAAATGTTGATAGGATCCTCTGCTGCTAAAAACAATGTAGTTTGTAGGAGTAGAAATTCCGCGAAAGTTAAGCCCAAAGTGACATCTTAAAAACCCACACATAAAGGTTTGTAAGTGGCTAACCTCCGTTCACATACATTAGGATCTCTCTGAGTTTTTGTAAGTTTTTACTACAGTCATGGAGAAGAATATTAACATATAATACATCATATAATTAAATTATTAAAAACATATAATACCTTTAGTCCCCATTCTGTTTGCTTGACCCTCAGATGGAGGGTGACACCGAAGCGGCATAGTTACAAGGGGTGGACTGAATGTGCAATAGTCATGACGTACATGGCGAGTATGTTGTTCAGTAATGACTGTGATCGGTGGTTATTCTTTCAGGGCTTGTCATTTTAAAGTGTTAGTATGAGTGTCTTTTTTTTCTTCCTCATGATGTACTTCAGTTGTAACCTCTTGTGTGTTTCTCCTACTAAAAATCTTATATTGGTTTTGCCATACCTAAGGTCCTTTAATGAAATTCAGGTGGGGATCCCCCACCCTAAAAAATTATTAAAAATATATTTCATAATGGATCTACAAATGTTTGTTTGGTATCATAAATATTATTAGTCTTTTTTATAATTTTAAATAAATTTAAATAGTTTGACTTAGGATAAACTCAAAAGTCATTATATTTGTGAACAAAGGTTGCTAGAGCTAATATTTTCTTAAGAAATCAATGCGAAAATTAAGCCCCATGTACATCTAAGGAATGAAGTGCCTGTTCTAGTCCAGCGACGTCATCTATTCTTGACTGGAGGTAGTATGATCGTTTGGTATGTAGTCATATTTTTGCTACCATTAAGGTTTTAGCAGTTGTGTAGCAATTAATATTTCGTATCTGTATCGTGCCTAACTTCCTCTTCTACCGGATGGGCTTTACCTTGGATCTGTGTCTATTATTGGTAGTCCTCTATTAGGTAAATCTACCACATAAATTGTGTTGCATAGCAGTAGTACTAATTAAAGAGGAAAAGAGCTATTTAATTCAGCGGGTAGGTTGCAAGAGTTGTCATGCCACCACAACATACAAGAAGCAACGTATGAGTATATTAGCTAAACAATGTCAAGTATTAGCTAAACAACGTCAACCGACTTTATCCCACTTCCACAATGAATTTCACCATTTTAATGTGGGAATAGAGGGCCAAAAACCATGATCAATTAACCTCCATGGAGGGAGGGGAATGAACAGCCTAGCTCAATCCTCCAAAGTTGACTAGTTTGCCTCTGTACTGAATTGTGTACTTTAGAGGCGATAGTTTTCTTAATCTCCAAGGACTGAAGGAATGGCCTCATCACCTGCTGTGTCCATCGACCATGCTGTTTACTTGTTTGATTACTGCACTTCAGAGCTGGGTGGTTCTTTCGGTCCAGCCATTATTGGTCCTCTTCATTATGGAACTCTGAACCGATTGGTTTGATCTTAATAACCATGTTTTGGAATACATATTTGGATCTCAAATCCTGGTTCCAAAGGAAGGCAGAATAGAACTCACAGTTCGTCGATCGTCAGAACCACACCTTGTTCCAATACCAACCTGATGCATGCCGACTACTCCATCCGGAAGACCACCAACATACTCCAATCGGATCTCTCTCTCTCTCTCTCTCTCTCTCACACACACACACACACACAGACACAGACACAGACACACAGACACACACACTGACACACACAGCGCTATAGCCTATGGTGAAGAGAGAGAAACCATGCATTAGTACTAGTAGGTGGTTGATCTCTGCAATAATTGGCGGCCGAGGATTGATTACTGTGGCGCGATCTCCGTGCAGCGCGGGGCGTGGGGCGACGCCATTGGCCCACCCGCAGGCTTTTGTGTCAGGCCTTGTTTAGTTGGCCAATTTGGGAGGTGCCAAATTACTGTTACAGCACTGTAGCACACTGTAGCGTTTCGTTTGTATTTGTGAATTATTGTCCAAATATTAACTAATTAGGCTCAAAAGATTCGTCTCGTAAAGTACAACAAAACTGTACAATTACTTTTTAATTTCATCTACATTTAGTACTCCATACATGTACCGCAAGTTTGATGTGATGGGGAATCTTCTTTTTGCATAGTGTCAAAGTTGGAAGTTGGGAGTAACTAAACATGGCCTGAACTGGAGCGCCGAGCGAGGCCGCACAGCCCTGCTGATTTGACGCCGGCCATTGCCCATTGGCTGCCTCTCTGCCGCATCTGTCGCCGCCGCTCAATGGCATCTGCCTTCTGTCGCGCGATCCAAATGGCCTGATCCGACGCCTCCCATTAGCTCGTGCAGCCGCGCTCGCATTGGCAATGGCCGATGGCCTCGATCAGCTAGCCCTTCATCTAAACTGACGGAAACAGACCAGTATGCCATTGCCATAGCTCCAAAAATAGACCAGCAGTGTGCATGCGTGCGTCTCGTCGTGGGAGAAAAGGATTTCCAAGTTTTTCCACTAGGAAAAATGGTTTCATCGTCGTCTAGCTATCAGCAGGGAGTTTTGGGCGCGAATAATATGCGTGGCATGAAAGCGATCCACGCTTATTGGTCTCGTGAAACGACTCAAAAAAACTGATCGATCGTTGTCACATCCTAGACACGTCACATGTGTGCACAAATCGAATGCCGAGGGAAACAAATATCGAGTGTCCTCGAGTGCAGGAGATGTAGCAAGCTGGTGCATACTCCAGGATAAAAAGGTTATGCCACAAGCTAAATAGCTAAGTGATGATCACCACTGATGCTAGTGGTGCTGGTGCTCGCGTTTTATCTTGTGGATCGGCGCGAACTGTGCTCCCCATATGCTAGCGTTGGTTAGTGGCTATTATATGCCTACATGGGTGATGGTACACTGATCCTAAAATATGTTGATATGTGTACTTATTTAGGCTAGATGTGTGCATTTGCTGCAGTGCAAGCATGTGGGAACCGGAGGTTACATAGAAATGTGAGCTAGAATCCATTCAACTACTTGGAGATTCGTGCTCCGAGTCGTCTTCGGCATCTATAATCACCACGGGATCTTCTCGGGCAGTACCAAGTTACTCCGACGAGTTTATGTTCAATTAAGGGGTGAGAGAGATCATTAAGACCAGGTATAGAGGTGTGGTGTGGGGGCTCGGCCAAGACATGACGTCTAGATTGTAGTGGTGGTGCTTGCCTAGTAGGCTGTAGGATGAGGAAATGGAAATGACATTTCGAGAACAAAAGGATTTTGGAGGAGTAGGGGAGCAACATGCATGAGTCAAAGTAGATAAAATGTCCTCTTTGTTTGCGAATAAAAACAGATAAATTAAGTGTTGGGAATGCATCAAAGCAATTTCACAAGATATACCACAAATATTATTTCCCTCCATTTTTAGAGGGGTTTCTTTGATATATAACTAATGTTTGCACCAAACTTTATTTATATATAGTACGCTCTTAAGACATGCAAACAGATCTTATGTATATGACCATAATAACCATTATTTTTTTAAACGAATCAGGCAGGAGAGCTGTCGATTATATTAAAAAAAATAAGCTCAAACTAGATACAACAACAAAGTAACAGTGGTAACTCCCAACGGATCACGCCGAACCCAACTCAACTCAAAACAAAATAAACTTTGTGGCTGGTCGGATTGAGACATCGACATAAGCCGCACAATGCTAACGCGTGAGTACCAACCACTACGCCACACCACCACAACCCGGGAGAAAAAGCCGACAAGTAGCTCTTATCGCCAGTGCCGTCATCCCCAACGATATCCCACGCCGAACCAGCCATTACCACGTAGGACTGACCGTCGCAGTCCGCTGCAAGCCGTGTAGCTACCACGACTCCTCCACCATGCCCCCGTCATCCTCAGGTCACGCACAAACGGTCATCGATCACCCAATCCACGACACCACACCAAAAAAGGCCACTGCTATGCAGGACCTAACGCCGAAGCACCATTGTAGCGTCATGCACACCAAACGACGAAAAATGCCGCATCGGATCCTGACCCTCCGAGGCAACTTGAACGCGTGAGAGCCTCACCACATCCACCACCGCCTACCACTCCTCGAACATATCACCTTAAAGCGAACGGGGCCTCACCACTTTTGCTGCTAGACTCCACGCTAAGGATCCGGACTTGCTTTGCTGCCGGGGGTGACATGGTGCCACCGAGTTGCTCCAATAACTTCACCTCCACTTTCCGCCGTCGGAATCTCAGCTACACCACGTGCGTGGACACAAAGCTTCCAGAGACAATGGCTCATCACCTTGACTAAACGTATCAAACGTCGACTAGAGGAGGGGGTGTGCAAAAATACCGAGACAACGCCTCCAAGGAGGGGAGCGGCACAACATCGTCGTCGTAATCGGTAAAACTGATTAAAGCTTTCGTCAGTGTTTGCGCAATGCGCACAACCCATCTCACACACAGTTTAACGCCGACGGCAACGCCACTCCACCACCAGCGTAGATCCTCCTCGTCGCGGGCCGCTGTTAAGACCCACACCATGCACCACCACACAACTCGCGTTGCCATGGCACAACGCGAGCGGCCACAAGCTGCATGGCCTACCTCTTCGACACGCGTAGCCACTGTACTGCGGCACCACCATGGCGTTGTGGCATTCGAGCCGCCGCACCTCCTTGCTTGCGCGATCTGTAGCCGCACGTCCTTGCCAGTTGCTAGCTCAACCTCCTCGCGCTACACTGGGCGCCACACAGCCTCCTCGCACCGTGCCAAACCCGCAGACGCACTATGTCCACACGCTTCGCCAGGCCGCTGTCGCGCGGCTTCCTTGTCGGCCCACGCGTGCGAGCACCGGCATGCCTTGCCAACCTCCATGCACGACTCATGGCCTCCACGCACCAGCTGCCGGGGCTGCTTGCAAATCAGGCCCTGGAACGCCGGATCCAGCCTCCAGGCCACTGTATCTGCTACCCTTGAGCTGCCGCGTGATGAGCCAACTCGCTACCGACACAGGGCTAGCCCGCCGCTCCTCCTCGCCGCAGAGTTCGCGCCCACGCTTAGCAGCCGCCAGCGCACCTCCGCACGTACCCACGGCCGCTGCAAGCCGCGGCTTCTTCATTCCCGCGCGAGGCCGTCGCACAGTTTCCGCTGAGCCGCAGGCCCACCTTCGCGCCCGTTGGGCCGTCTCCGAGGCCGCACGCCTCCATCTACGCCCTCTATCGGCCGTCGTCTGTGTCGCCGGCATCCGTTGTCACCGTCGAAATCGAGCGTCGTCTCGCACTGTCACCTCCCAGATCTGTGCTGGCCGAGTGAAGACGCGGTGAAACAATCCCACCGCCCTCATTCTAGGGTGGGGAGGGGCGGGCGGCAGCTAGGGTTTGGGTGCCACCCGTGCTGCATAATAACCATTATGGTTTCAAGAGAGAATTCAAACACTTTTTCCGTATCCTCGTGTCTTTTTATTATTTCCGTCTCTTCAATAGGTCCCCAACATTTAGAATATCCGATGGTGATGCTCTCTCCCAGAGTGAATCAAAAGCAATACTGCTTCCTTTAAAAAGCACACCAGCTAGTCAAACAATAACCCAACAACGAAAAATGGAAAAGAGCACGCCCCTACTTCTAATATTGTGATCTTTCTCACCGTGAAGAAACACAAAACCACTATGCACCAACTAACCAAGATTGGTCAAAATGTTCGACAGGATACATATATAACCACCCCCCAAACGTCCTTTTTTTAGGAGCCGCCCCCCAAAATGTTAGGAAGGAAAATTCAACAGGAAAGACACTAATCATGTCCCCTCCCTGGGGCCTGGGCCTCGGGTGGGCCCAGTGGCGACTCTCCAAGATTATAAATGTGGGGGGCGGGCGGGCGGAAGAAAGAAAGAAAGAAAGGGTCCATCCCGCAATGAATTGTGACAACGAAAGCTCGTCCTCACCCAACCCAATGCTCCCCTCTTCCCTTCCCACCTCCGCCTTGCACGGGAATAGGAATAGCTAGATCGTGCGTCTCACCCCCACATCTTTCTTCCCCCCCGTCCCTGTCTTCCCTTTTTACTCCCTGCCCGCCTGCCGGCCGGCCTTCACTTCTGCTCACCCTCGCGGAACGCCACTGTTCCCTGCCCGTCTCGAGCCGTTTCGTCTCCGGGCCTCGGCACGGCACGGCCACGGGACGGGACGGGACGAGAGCCCCCGCCATCCCCGACGTCCCGGCGTTAAGAAGACGCCCCCGATCCGGCGCCGGACGTGGACGGGTAACCGCACCCACCGCGCGCGCACGCCTTGCTGCCGCCGCCTGCTTTGCTTCTCTTGTTACGAGCGTGGCCGGTGGCTCGGTAGTGGTGGCCTCGGGCGTGTGCGTGGGCGCAGGCGCCTGCCGGCCCGGCGCGCGTCCCCGCACTTGCACACACCGGTGGCCCGCGCGCGCGCGTGGATGGATGGCGCCACCGCGTCAGGTCCTGCGCCGTGTCGCGTCAGCCACGGACGCCAGCGACGGTCGGTAGGCCATGCTGCGTCCGATGATTCTCGCACGATGTACCACCGCTGCCGCTAGCCTGCTGGAGTACCCCGTCTAACGAATTTAATTCATGTATTAGTTACTCATGAAAATTCGCAAAAAGAATTAATTAAAAAGATATGTTAAGTTGCGTGAGAGAAACGGAGGCGATAACCTACTATACCCGCCATACCGGCGTGTCCTGTGTGTCCCCAGAACCCGGGCAGGTTCAGAGGATCGGCGCACATGCGGCTGTTCGATCCATCGATGCAAAACCGATCGATCGAATGAACGGCGTACGGGCGTCATCACAATTCACACGTCGTCCCCTCCCTGTGCACGCCACACAGTATGCCAAGCTACTAAATTTAGGGTATTTCTGAAAAGCTACTGCTGGTTTTAAACTTTTTTAAAGTCAACATAGCCTTTTAGAACATGCGTTTAGCTTCTGAGCTCAAAAAGCTAAAAAAAACTCATAAAACTGAGAGCTTTTCATATAAAGTCAGCTTTTCTGAGCTTAAAGCTTCTCAGAAGGTGTAGGAGAAATTTACTTTTTGTTTAAACTTCTAGCTTTTCACGCTGCAGGAAAGTCAAACGAGGGCCTTAGGCTTAAAAAAAGAAGCTAGTACGTAGCTGCTGCTAATCGCTTCCATGTTCTTCGTCCCTACGACGTCATAGGTTTTGAAACTGGGAACAAGGTGGTGCCCCCTTTTTTCAGGAGCGAGATCGAGCATATATCCAAATGGCTTTTGCATCCTTTCTCAAAGGCAAGAAACGGACGCGCCAGGACAGGGACACGGGGGACGCCCAGGCCGGTGGTTAGAAGCGCCATCGGCCATCTCCATGCCATCCCCAATTCCCCAGCTGGCCCCCTCGATCTGTACATTGGCATTTCCGGCACTGGTTCTTGCGTGCAATCCACTGAAAATTTCAGGTAGCTTCCTAGGACTCGTCCATGTTCTTCGTCCAAATGGCTTTTGCTAAAACGGGGGAGGCGTCAGCCATGGGGATTTTGCTGATTTTTTTGTGAGATTGTACAATTGGTACTTTTGGCTTCATTCTTGTTTGCTGGGAGCTCTGGGAAGAAGGAAATGCCCGGGTTTTTCAAAGAAACTTCCTGCGCCAAAACCAATTGATATTTGATAGTGAAGATCAAAGAAGAGGTTTAGTGCTGGGTCATGGCGGGGGGCCAAACACCTATAGGTACTTTTAGATCATGAGTAATTGCGATCTCTTTCACATCTGTACTCTTCACGTTTTGGCCTAGGTCTCTGTAACCTTCTTCTATATTAATATATAAATCTGGCAAATCTCCTGCTAGCTTTACGTTTCAAAAAAGAGAGGTCAACTTGAAGGAACGGAGAAAATGTGGAAGCACATATTTTCTTCCCTTAGTAGTTAAATAAATTAGAGATTATTTTTTAGCTCCAAATCATAGACCTTTTTTGAGGTTTCATGTTAACCTTCTCGAGATGTGTTAGAAAAGGATATAGATATTAAGATATCTCCCAAAAAAATCTGAAAAAGTGGCCCCCAATTTGATAGACTCTAATGACCATCGGCAATAATACCGCCAAAATTTCATCCCTCAATCATCGTAAAAAATTTTCAAACACTACTATATACTCTTGTGCTTCCAAATTTCCCACTTTTACCATTGTTAATATAAAGAGTCACATACACCACGTAGTAAGATGCGTTAACATATCGATTTTCATGTTATCAAATACATATATCAAGTAAAGGCTTCAAATAAATTCATGGAGGTCCAATGCAAAGGTGAGGAAACTATGAATGGGGATGCGAGAAATATAAAGAGTAATTTGTATAAAGTAAATCATAGCCTGATAAAGAGCAACACTTGTCCCATAAAACTACTAGGAGCATGGGTTGATGAATGTTGACATAAATTTGTACAACTTTAAGCTTAATTTAGTTGGCTATATTCTTTACGGTGAAAAGTGAAAACTGCTTATTATCTACTCCCGCCGTCCAAAAAACCAGTCGTTTTAGGATTGTCCCAAGTCAAACTTTTCTAAGTTTGACCAACTACATATATTTATGGTATGAAATAAGTGGCATTAGATTTAACATGAGATATTTTTATAATACACTTATTTGATGCTATAAACATTGGTACTTTTCTCTATAAATTTAGTCAAAATTAAGAAAGTTCAATTTAAGATAAACATAAAATGACTTGCACACAGATGCTTGTATTTTAACTTTCAGGTTAGCTGTTCTTTTAATGGCAGATGACGTGTATGTCAATAGCATGCCATGTGTGTATAAATCAGAATGGGAGGTTCAAATCACACGAATGAAAGATAACTAAACAACTTTAACATGTTATTGCAACGGAGCCCGTAAGCCTCATTCCTATACTTCCTCTTGAAGTATGTAGTTGTGTGTGTCTATATCTATCTATCAATCTATCTATCTATCTACTATCTATCTATTACTTCTTATATTCTAAATTACAATTCATTTTTACTTTTCTAAATACAATATTTTTCTATGTATCTGGATATCAGTATAGATTTAAGTGTAAATAAAAAAATATATATCTAAAAAAGTTAAAATGAATAATAATTTAGAACAGAGGGAGTATTTATGATTTTGGTTGGAGATTACCTTGTCTAAGAAATCACCTCCTGTAAACTCGGCTGAAACTAGTCGGCCATCTCGTGGGTGGAGACAGGAATCGAGCTTGAGGGGCGGATGCGTAATTTGCCCGTCCATGCGGTGCAGCTTGTGCGGCCACAACGCGCAGGCCTTTCCCTTTCCGAGACGCACCTGTCGCGCCTGTTCCGTTTCTGCCCTCGCGGTGGCGCGACGTGTGGCGCGCACTAGGCACTGGACGGGGGGCCTTCTGCTTTGACTAATCAAACTCGGATGGGGGCAGGCAGCGCAGCGGATGCCGTGCCCTGCACTGCTGCGCCGTACACGTCGGTGAGGCTGACAGAGAGGGACGTGTCAGGCACCACCCCATCCCTTTCTCGATGGCCTTTGTTTTTTCGGTGGTTCTCCATGACTTCGACCACAATCCTTTTTCCTTTTTTATTTTTTCTTCTTTTAGAATAGGACAAACTACTTCTGAATTTTTGGTACTACTATCAGAATCCAGCCCAAATTTTATGCGGCCCAATAAGAGTCTTTCGTGATGGGCTTGATGAGGAATTCGAACAACATGCTTTCTGGGCTGATGATGCAAAGTGGCCAGCCCAGCCACGCTTGGGTCTTTCTCAGGACAAGAATTGCATACATTTGCATAAGCAAAAAACAGAGGCACCAAATGGAGTTGCTGAACCCACTAAAAGAAAGAAATGCTGTTGCTGAACGAAAACTTAACTGAAGCTAAAATGAATAGAAGCAGTAAAAGATTGCTGGAACTAACAAAAGGGTGAAAAAACCGGAAGCAAGAAGGGATGGTGCTTGTTTCCACGCTGTAGTACTTATCACGAACTAATCCTAACACGACTGGTAAGCAACTAACTTGAGAATCACGCTCAGAGCTCTCTAATCCTCTTCTCTTTTATTATCTACATCTGGTGGCCCAGCGGCAGCCCGTTGCGCATCAGCTGGTACACCGACGGCGCCGCGGCACCGGCGCCCTCGACCTTCACGTCCGCCGCCTTGGGCGCCACGAGCCCGGCGGCCTGCATCGCCTGCCGGTGCCTCAGCAGCGGGTGCTGCTGCTGCAGCGAAGACTGCGCCAGCATGGGCAGCTTCAGCCCCTCGACCTGCCCGAGGGGTCCTCCTCCGGGCATGAGCAGGCTCGGCAGCAACCCAGAGCCGCCGCTGCCACCGAGGGCGGCGGAGGCGTACGCCGGGTAGTTGACCATCGGCGCCAGCGGATCCCGAGACGGCAGTGGCAGGGCGAACGGCGCACCGCAGCTGCCCAGGTGCCTCATCAGGCCGTCATGCGCAGATGGGTGTTCCGGCCTGCGCGCGGCGGCCGCGCCCGTCGCCGTTGCAGTGCTCGGGTGGCCGCTGTTCCTGGCAGCCGGGACCTCGTGGTTGTGCTTGCCCTCGTACGTGGTGATCACGGACTTGAGGTCGTGCGACGCGCGCTCCACGTGCTTCCGCACCGAGCAGCCCGGGTGCGTGCACTTGTAGTAGCTCCTGAACCCGACCGCGCAAGGTGAGACGGGCAATTGGCAAACACAGAGCAAGGCCAAGAGCAATTAGCAAGCACAGAGCAAGGCCAATTCTTGGGCTCTGAAAAAAATAACAGTTGGGATATTTCAGACAGACCTTGGATTTGGATTGCCCTTCACGACCTTCTGCCCGTACTTGCGCCAGCGGTAGCCATCATCGAGGATGTCCACCTCGCTTGTCGTCTGGATCACCACGCGGGGCTCGCGAACAGCTCTTGAGGCGGTGCTCATATCGATGGTGTAAGACTCCAGCTTCCTGAAATAATCAGATGGTCAGGTCCAGATCGAGAAAGAACAGTAAGAAATCTACAATACACGATACAATGTACTGACCTTCGTTTGGATTCCAGTTCGTCGCCCTCAGCATCGGCACCACCCTGGGACAGACTGCCATGAGTCACCCTGTCGCCCCCGTCCACCTCATCGGACACGGCAGAGGTCACATCCAAACCACCGGCGTCATGGATCTGCATTGATGCTGACGAGTCACAGAGCTCACCGGGAACAGAGGGGGGTGACGTCGCATCCGTGCCGTCTCCATGCAGGTCCTCAATACCCGCATTGTTAAGCCTCGCTCCTGCCACGTTTGAATGTGACCCTTGGTTGTCGGGCGCCTCCGCTTGCGCACCGTCGCCAAACGGGTGCAAGGGTGGGACTCCTGGGCGGCGACTCTGAGTGGGCTTCGGGTGGTTGTGCGTGCCCTTGTAGATGATCTCTGTGATATGCCCCTCGTGCGATCGCTCCACCTTCTTCTTGACCTGGCAGTTCAGGTGCGTGCACTTGAAGTAGCTCCGCGGGTACTCGCTGTGCTTCACCTGCTTCTGCCCGTACTTCCTCCAGCTGTATCCATCCTCTGCCGGTGTAGATGTGGCAATTGCTGTGTAGTCTCCTCCCCTAGCGTCGCCTTCCTCCATGGGCTGGCCGTGCGGGGATGATACGTGTTCATTGCCTGCACCAGTGACAGGTGCAAGACGGCTGAGCTTGGAGTCATGAGAACCACTCTTCAAATTGGTCTGCCCGCTTTGATTCTGCTGATTCAGTTTGCCCAGCAAATTGGCCTCTTGTACAGGCTGAATCTTAGTTTCAGTCTTGACAGAAACATGAGTGCTTGGTAGTGGAGGCTGATTGTTGCATAAAGATTCCTGAAGCAAATTTGAATTAGCTTGAAATGCAAGGAGAGCAAACAGGTATTGGATCAGGAACAAGGAAAATAAAATGGTTCATTGGCACTTTTGAAAACATTTTTTCATATCCTGACTGAACCAAAGGAAGAAGAAAGAAGAACACCAGTTAACAGTGGGAGCAAAAACATCTACTGGATAGCCACTGCGAATTAACCATATAGTTGATAGCGAGTATTATTTTATTAAACTTGTAAATTATCTAGTTCTAGCCGAGTCTGGTTGGTCCAACTTGTCCTTTCTCCATTTAGGATGAAAAATAAGAGGGGCAAAATGGTAGTGTCAAAGCTACCAGCCACTTCGCTACAACTGGTGTCACTAAAGCTCAAAGAATAGGCAACAGTGGCCCAATCATTTTTTTAAAAAAACAACACTGTGTGCCAATCTGTTACAGGTATGCAACCGATAAAAAAAACTTACAGAGCAAAATCCTTCTGATTTAACTAAGTGTTCATCAAGACTTGGTGTAAAATTTTGGAAACAGAAATCACTGCAACTGCGTGGTTATAGAAATACTTTTTAAGTATAGAGATACTTCTATCATTAGCATGGAAATGAATGTCAACAGGAATAACCTATAGCCTAGTCAAAGGGCAACTAACCTTCTTTCCTTCAGCAGTGTAGAGTGAGGATTTCAGATCTAAAGGCTTGAAAGAAAATGAGTCAGGGCCAGCTCCAAGTGGAGAGCCTCCAAATCTAATAGGATCATTGTCATTTGTTCCACCAAGCCTGAATAATTTCCCTGTGGTTGGCGAGGTTTGGCCCTGAAACAATACATGAAAAAAATGTGTAAATAACTAATAGCTTCTGGATCAAAGTGCCTTTTTTCAGTTGATCATAGTTGTTCTTGTTCATATCTATGAACAGTGAACACGTCATGCACATTTAGTTCATTAGAGGACATGGTTCAAAAGTGTATATAATAAGAACTGAAAAAACACATAAGATTCCTATCCCAGCTTCCACAACATTAACATCCATTACTATAAGACTTCCAAATAGGGACATAGGGGGACGTTTGGCTTTGAAATGTGGGGTGTGCTTTACTAGATTACTGTGGAAAGATTGGAGATTGATCATATCAATTCTGCTTTGAAGAAAACTTTGAAAGATATGAATGATACTATACTATTTTCTGCTTTTGAGAAAACAATGGCAGCTTGTTTGGAAAGAAGAGACTATGGATGCTGGAAAACAAAGCAAAACTGATCGTGGAACCAAAGTTAAGCTTTCACAGACTTCTGAATAGGTCAAAAGTTCAGTAAAGCAAGCATTCTTGAACTGCCAATTTAGCATCCCATAGATGAAAGGTAAAATAATTCCAGTACGCCTTCGCACCAAAATCGTAACCTAGAGAACACATACCATGCCATTGGAAATGAAGACTGGTGAGTCCAGCAGTGTTGCCGGGCTCAAACCAGGAGGGATCGTGAGGTAGGGCGATGGAGCTCCTGGCACTGAATTATCAGCTCCAACTGCAGTGCTGAACGGCATGCTGAGCTTTGGCACCCTGAATCCAGCTCTTGCCTGCATTCTCTCGGCGAGGCTGCTGCCCGGACTGGACTTCTGGCCAAACTGCGGGGTCATTGGCAGCGACCGGCCTTCCTTCTCAAATCCGGCCTTGGCAACCTCTGCGTCTGGTGGAAATGTTCCGGTCTGGAAGCCCCGCATCAAGGATTCTGGTGGATTAGGATCCTTCCACTCCTCCATTGCTACATGGCCTTCCATCTCAGCTTAGTTTGCTCAACCTGATGGGTGAAGAGCAGTTACATTTCAGTACTAGTAGTCAATGTTTTGGCTAAACATTAGCTTCAAATTTACAAAGCAATAGATACGGAGAGACACTATCCAATTGAAACAAGACAACAAGGGAAACAAATGGGTGGAAATTGTTAGTCTCACACAAATCTTGGGAGCAAGCACCATAATCCACGGGCATCAAGAATGGGGCTGAAGGGAGCAAAACAGATGAAACCGGACTGCCTGCAACCAGGTTAATTGAAGAGGAAAACTCAATTTCAGTGACCCAAAAATTTCTCAAAGATGGCAATCTTCTCCAACTGGAAGGACTATTACGTATTCTCTAGAGAGACCGAATCATCGCCCTCTGAAGCTGATTCCAAAACTGAAACCGCGTCAGGCCAGACGGCCAGTAACAGTAAACGACAACTTAGGGGCTGTTTGGAAGGAGGAGGCTAAACTTTAGCCCTGTCACATCGGATGTTCGGATACTAATTAAGAGGACTAAACATAAGCTAATTACAAAACTAATTGCAGAACCCCTAGGCTAAATCGCGAGACGAATCTATTGAGCCTAATTAATCCATCATTAGTGAATGGTTACTGTAGCACCACATTGTCAAATCATGCACTAATTAGGCTTAATAGATTCGTCTCGCGATTTAGCCTAGGGGTTGTGTAATTAGTTTTGTAATTAATCTAAGTTTAATACTCCTAATTAGTGTCCAAACATTCGATGTGACGGGGGCTAAAATTTAGCCCCCTCCTCCCAAACACGAAAGGTTAGGTCGATCAGTCGATGCGACGGCACAGTTCTCCATGAGCGATAGAAAACCAAAAAGAAATTAAATACGAAAAAAAAGGGAACGTGGATGTTCCATCTCGTTCACTTCGGGAGCAGGAAAAGAGATGGCCATGGACCCCAATGGTTGCGTGCTAGCTGGGGACTCCCCTGTGGCTCGGAGCTCAACAAAGCACATAACAACAGGGAACAACTTTCCCTAATAGCTCTTCGAAATTACTGCTGCTGCTGCAAGTTCTACAAACTATGAAATTCCAGGTAGAAAAAAATATTCAGGGGGAATGGATCACAAGAACACCAGAGGCGAGGAAGGAGAAATGCAGAAACATTCAAGAACGTGCTGATGACTCAAAACGGCGTAGAACGAAGAAAGGCGAATTTTTTGTTGTCAAAATCGAATGGCCCAGCTCAGTTTCAGCAGAGCACTTCATGTCGAAATCCGCGGGGAGACGGATGCGCCAGTGATTCCGCGTGAAACACGGAACTGGAGGAAGAGGATGCAAACCAGAGATCAGAGAGGGAAAAGCCCGCATTCAATCTCATCCCCGGCTGGTCGATCGGCGCAGAGCTTCCGCCTTCATGACGAAATGGAGCGACGGGGAAGACGGGGCCTTCGCGTTCAAAAATCAGACAGGCCCGCACCAGGATTCAGGAACAGCACACATTGCCGAGAAAGAAAGAAAAAAAAAGAAACCAAAATAACGCAACGGCGCGAAATTCGGAAACTGAACAGTCAGCACGAAAATGACCGAATTTCGAAAACAAAAAAAATGATTCCCCAAATCAGGTCAGAATGGCAAGATCTTCCTCGCAAGAACAGAGAAATTCAGATCGCACAACAGAGAGAACGCGCGAGGGGCTCCCACCCGAATCCCCTCGCGACAACAGGCCTGCATTTCCTCGCAAATGGCAGGGTGATAAACGAAGAGTCCACTGACGGGGCCATCGAGGGGACAGGGGGATGGAACACGAACCTGTGATTGATGAAGGAAGAAGATCGTGGGGAAGGCAATGTCGAGGCACCTCTCCCCGCCTGTGGTGTGGCCTTCTTCTCCCTCGCGACGGCTAGTCCACCGATGGCCCAAGAAAAGCGCAACAGGAACGAAGCACAAGGATCAGGGACAAATGATGAGCTGCGGCCGCAGGGAGTCAGGAAAAGAAGGTTCCCCCTGCCATTACTACTCGGCTCCCCTCTCCCTCTTTCTCTCTCATCGTCCACAGAATTGTTTTATGCTGGAGAGAGAAGGGGAAAATAAAGGGAGGAGAACAGAAACAGAGGAGAGGGTGGGAGAGAGAGAGAGGCGAGGAGCTGAGGTGAGGAGCGAGGAGGAGGGGCGGTTTGACCAAGGGAGGGTGGGGGAGATGTGCGGAAGGATCCGTTGGGACTCGAGACGAACGGGTGGGGTGAGCTCCCGTTTGATCCTTCCTTCTGGTTCGGGTTTTTAATTTTGAACTTTTTTTTTGGTCTGTTTGTTAGGCTTGGAGCTCTTGTTCAGATTTTATACATTTCATTGAATTGAGACATGTTTGTGTTCTGGATTCATACATTAGAAGTCGAGAACCAGGACAAATGATTTATACATTTAAAAGTCGTGTGATATGAAATCGACATCTTGAAACGAGAATTTACAACCTTTATGTCTAGCGTATGTTATTAAAAATTCACAGATTCATGCTATAGCACTCACGATGGATTGCAAAACTTAACCAAGTATTTAAGTCGCAAAATATTTTTTATACAATTTTAGGAGAAATATTAACACATCAATAGTAATTTTGTACCCGTATGACGAATCATTTTAATGATATCCTCTCCAAATACACTAATACTATATTTTTTGCGTAACTATAGGGCTGGTTTGCTTGGTTGGCCAACTGTTGTTCTTGACTTCAAAATTTAAATTTCATAACCAATATTTAGGCCATGTATGGATCGAAGAATTTTCACAAGAATTTTGGAGGAATGCATTCCAGAGGAAAGGAATCGTGTTTTTGCGTTTGGAACAAAGGAAAGCTGAGTTCCATTCCGGAGGAAAGGAAACTGTCGACGTGCAAAACACAGGAAATAAAACATCCAATCCAACACAAGGGAACACAAGTTCGCTAGCTCTTGCTTTTGTTGTTGCTCGCTTTGTTCCTGTCCCCTCCATTACACCATGGTTTGAGCCCGTAGAAAAATTTGGTTGAGGAATCACCTTGGCGTAGATCTACTCAATCTTGTAGCTTTTGATTTGATCAAATGTGCTGCTATCAAGTGAATGGATGCGGCAGAGAGCGTGGAGGGTGGCCGATTTTAGCTGCTGGTTGTAGAGCTTACGGGTAGAGGCCGAGATTTGGCTGGATTTTTTTCGCACAGGAGAGAAAGGAGGAGGAATGGCTCCTGGGAAGAGACGAAGGTAGAAGAAAACGATGTGCAGTTGGTTGGAGTCGAAATAACTATATTGTGGGCTCTATTGGTTATATTTCAAGGCGAGTATTTTGCCTATAAATGACAAAATACATTGAAAAATAAATTTTTCTCCTAAAGATAAATGAGTTTTATTTGTTAGGAATAGATGATGATGCAAATTGTTTCCTACAATCCAAACACCTCAACTTTCTAATTCGTACGTTTTGGAATTTTGTGGTTTTCCAATTTTCCCTCTTCCTCGTTCCTGTGTTTCCCTCCTTGCTTTGTTTTGCAATGTTTTATTCCAAAAAGGCTCTTATAGATGGTTTTATTGTTATTATGGGCGGATACAACAGATGAGACTAACATCAACCTTTTTTGTTTGGGTGAATCCAAAAATTGGCATCAATAAAATCTCCTATTCATACTAATCTCTTCAACTGCAATCTAGCTACTTGAAACGTGGGTGAAAAGGGTCCTTGATGTTATATGAGACAATATGGTGATAAGGGTCCATTGTCCCCTCATATGTATTGAAATTGATTACTATTTATTTGTAATATTGAATTGGTTTTGTAGGGTACTGTTTATTTATGTGTGGAAAAATGTTATTGCATGACGGTCGCCAAGTTATGTGTTATTCTTATTTAGTCTCATGCGAATACGAGGATTATTATCTTGACTGTGGGAATTAAACTTCCTAGGGGACTTTTTAGATGCTAAGCATTTATGGAGTATCACCAAAAAAACTATTGTTTATAAAATTATCCAGTTTTAGAAAGCTAGTAGATGCAATCAACCTTGTAGCTTTTTAAAGTCATGATATATTGTTTTAAAAGTGTAATCATTTTAGAGTTTTATTCTAGGTCTCTTTTGTGTCAGTTCATAGTTTGATAGTTTTTGCAGACTTGTAGTAGAATAAAACATTACTACGACAATGCATAAAATAGATATTTTTCCAATTATAAATATAAATCTATTAGATTTGTCTAAAGTAATATGTTTTTGTCATTGACTGTGTAGTATAACATTTCAAACCTTATGTTTTCTCAAGATTTTTGAATGGAAGTGGTAGGAGGTTTGTCTTTCTATTAAGTAGGAATAGGAGAAAGTTATACAATATAAAACAACGGCTCCTAGCACGTGAACTCCCAAAGCGCAGCCAAAGAGTGCCATCACAATATGCAAAAGAGGCCAAGTTATGACCTTAAGAAAACAAGCAAGCAACCTTAAATTGATAAATTTAATTCGCTTGGCATATATGATTCCTGTTTTAAGGGATGGGGGTAATAGATATATGGATTCAAAACAAATGTCTTCTAAGCAGGTGCTTATTTAAACTACTAAATAAAGATGCTACCTGATAAACTTTACTCAGAAACAAATATCTAAACTTAAAATGTCTCTCTCAGGTTAAGACTAAACCTGAGGATTCACATTTCTGGAAGGATCTATTAAAAGTCAGAGAAAACTTTTTAGAACGTGGGACCTTCAAGACAAAAGATGGTTCATAAACTAGATTGTGGAAGGACACATGGGGTAAGCTCTAAACAGCTTAAAGAACAAATTCTTACCCTATATAATATTGTCAATTATCCACATGTCAGTGTGGCAAATACCATAAACCAAATGCCTCCAAATATTTCTTTTCAAAGAACATCTGGCACAACTTAGGGGTTGTTTGACAGGGCTGCCTCCAAAATAGCTTCATCCTGTAGTACCTCAATTTGCGTAAAATAGGTGAAACTAAAGCTGGAAAAAGCCCCGTCAAACAGGGCATTAGTTAAGAATGACTTTATGTACGATCATAGAGGTTGGAACAATTTCTTTTCTAAAAAATGTGATTCTTGTTTCAACCGTCTTTTTAAAGTGTAGAGAAAGTTCACATACGCAAGTTTAAACATCGACCGCGCATAGGCACGACGAATATTTTTTATTTTTAATCTTTTTATCATTAGTATTTTAAAATTAACTTAAAAGTTCAGATTTGCAAGTTTGAACATGGATCGCAAGGGAGCACACGGCCCCAACCGAGGATCTGAAGTGAGACGTTGGATGCCGTATGGGCAGGCGCGCAGCTGACCGTTGGCAATATGGCATACATATTATGCACGCTCGTGACAGTAAAACTGTAGAGGATTTCTTCATTTTTGCCTAGAAAAGATTGGGCAGTACGTGTGGAAGAGCTGAACGATCCTTGATAACAAAGAAGAGTAAAAGGCATACGGAGTTGGTGCCCGATGCAGACATGAATTGATGTTGTTGCCCCCGGCGAGTATAGGCCGCCGTGGGCGTACGACATGCCAACCACAAATCAAGAGGCTCCCCGTCCCCCGTATCGTACGTGCGCGGCGCGGCCATCGGCCCATCGATCAATCGCCTGCGCGCACTCGGGCCGCACGCGCCGGCGCCGCAGCTGAAGCGACGTTGCTCATGCCTAAATAGACTAGCTAGGATTTGGGCATCTGGCTCCGCATGGTGAGGGATAAGATAGGATTGGTACTAGAAAGATTTCTTCGTCTTTTCGTGAAAGAAGATGATTTCTTCGTATTTCGTTCCAGACCCCCTGCGGCCAATAAGTTTGATTTTCATTCTGGTGGATAATCTTAACCTCTCGTGGAGAACTCAAGCAGTCCCTTTGTTTTTCAAAGGCAAAATAAGCATTTTAGTCCTTTAACTTTATCTCAAGGATCAAATTCATTTCTCAACTTTCAAATAAGTCAATTAGTCCCTCAACTTTTAAACTCGTCCTCGTGCTGATGTTGTGCTCTATACTGGTATGAGGCTATATACGAAATGTTCTTTTTTAACCTTAGCTTCCTCTTCCCCTTCTCTCCTATTTCTGTCAACATTGGAATTTTTTTGTTGGTAATTTAATAAAATTGTTGAGAACTGGAATAATGTCGGCCAATTGAGAGAGAAAAAACACTAAAATTGGTGGCTGCTCATAGAACATAAACTGTTGCATGGATAGATAACAATTTATCTCGGGGCTACAATCTGACGGTGGATGTGCATGCACTTACCATAATAGTGTATAATAAACGGGCATCAAAACATCAAATGCAGCCCAAATTATCACCTCACCGCATCATGATAATCAAGTGCTGCAATAATTTTTCCCTTGAGGTACGAGCTAGATTCTGTTCTTATTCATCCGTTGCACAGTATGTATCGGCGGCCGAAATTCCACACTTGCACGGTACGTGCCGGCGGGAATTGAGGAGGAGTAAGGGTAAAAGTGACGTTTCGCATTAGTCTCACACTAGTATGAAGCGCCACGTAGTATAGGGATGAGTTTGGTAAAAAAATGAAAGTTGAGGGACTAGCTTGATCGAAACAAAAATTGAGGAACAAATTAAAGTTTAGAGATCAAAACAGCTATTTTTGACTTTTTCAAAATTTGGAAAAGAACATTCGTTCAGCCAGCCGCGGCAGCAATGCGAGCGTCGATTCGATCGGTTGCTCGGCTGGGAAGGGCCATTGAATGCGAGCGAGCGTCGGGGATCCGTTCTCCCCCAAGTTGCATTGAAAATTTGAAACTGCATGCTCCAAATGCAGAGGGGTACTACCCGTACTAGGCTCTCCTCTTTAAAACGGGACCAACGACCCCCTCCAACCACACGCCCGTATCGCACGTACTACCTACTACTACAAGCGAATCTCCTTCAAGGCTTCAAAACAAGGGGAGGCTTTCTTTATCCCAAAGAAAAAAAACAAGGGGAGGCTGCGCTGCACTGCAGTCTGCAGTGTCGCGAGGGCAGTCTAGGAAATTTGAGAGCAAGAGCGCAAGACCAGTAGACCACCGCACAGTGCAGTGGTCAGGAGTAGAGGTCTAGAGGAGCAGCCGGCTGGGGTGGCTCCGTGGCTGTACTGTGCTGAAGATATGCACCAGACGCAAGCTCTGTCAATGCTGCTACGTACGCATCATGCCTTTTGGCACGGCGGCATCCAATCCACCCGTCCGTCCGGTCCGCCAGTCAGAATCTCACATGCCGAGCCGAGCTGATCGGAGACGCCGAGGCACGAGTGTGAAACTGGGACGGGAGGGGAGACTGGGAGAGAGAGAGACGGCGAGCGGTCTGGAGACGAGTGAACCGTGCCCGGCGCCGCGCTGGTCCATTGCCCTGCCTCTGCTTTACCTCCCTGTCAGCGCCAGCGGGTGGATCTCCGCGGGGGCCACGCCGATATCTGGAGCCCACGAGCCGTAGCATGCAACGCCAAAGCAGACGCCGCTTTGCTGCTTGCTTGGTTTGCTCCGCGCCGGTGCCGCACCGCCGCGGATGTTTCTGGCATCCCCTGGCCGGGCTCCGCGAACTGCGACGCGAGTCTGTGTGGCCTTGCCAGGTGTCGCAGCTCACACCATTTCCCTCTCGGCATATCCAATCTCAAGTACTACACGTAGATGTGATCCTCGCTTGTCAAGGTCGAAGCCATATTTAAAAAAAAAAGATGTTTTGGTGAGGGCTGGGCCGGCCTCTCATTTTCCTCTGGGCCTCCTTTCCTGATAAAACACTTTGCCAAACCGCACACTCCTGTTTTCTTTCTTTCTCCCACCCTTCCTGTTTCCTTAATTTCTTTCTCCATAGAAGCAGGCAAGTAGCTATGGCGCGACGCCACCGTTCACTTGCTGGCTGGCTGGCCAAATATAGGGAGAAAGAGGATGGGGGAATGAAGTTCAATTCGTCTCAAAGGTTCATAGTCAAAAGAAAAAAAAATGTGACACACTTAGGTTTTCGGATGTCAATGTCATTTACACAAATATACAAGTAAAATTGCTTTAGCCTGTTTTGGGCTCACCCGCTAAAGGTGGAAATAACCTACATGTCTTGATGAAATATCGTGCCCATCTCTCCTCTAACCTTATCGTGCCCCCAATCTCTCCTCCAACCTCAATCTTCAACCTCTGACCTCCTGACGGAGCTCATGGCTGGAAGCTCTCGTGCAAGATCCGGGCAATAATTCGGATGCGAAGCTCTTGCGTTTTATAATTGATGGAGAAAAATTGAACTTTTGCAATATTATTTGTAATTCGCCAATCAACTCTCTTTTGAGCCGGAAATAATTCAGAATTGTGATGCTCGCTTTTCAAGATCGAAGCTCAATGTTTCAAAATACCGTAGCTATAATACAAAATATAACGAAAGGGTCCGGTTAGAGTACTTGAGTAGCATCTAGCAAGTCCAGGTTCAACTCTCCTGGTGCAAATTAAATGGATCTGTATTTAACATCACTCGCTAGTTCTTGTGGCCGGCATGTGTGAATCCTTGTGGTGGGTGGACCCTCGTGGTCTTTCCCCACCAATTTTTTTTTATGATACAAAATACATAGAGAGAAAAATAGGCCCTATTTAAATTCAACAATGCATTATACCAAAATTGAAAGTTTGGAACCATGCCATCTGTCTGATTGGTACATGCCAATCCGTTTTTGTCAGGATACCCGCGGTTCGCCCATGCGAAAATTGTCTTTACCGCTAGAAGAAATGAATTCCATAAGTTTCGAAGAATATCAAGAAAATTCTGATCTCAAATTTCTTGATAAAAATTCATGTATTCGTTACAATGAGTTTTTATGGACACTGATAAAAGCACTATGAGTGAAAGGGCATCTAGCCTACTCGTTACCGAGGTTCGAAAACGAGTAGCATTTAGCATGCCGGTGCTCAAATCCTCATGGAAGTGCAGTTACGGCACAGGAGCTAACAAACATCCCCTCATCAACAAAAATTGAGGTTCGAAAACGAGTAGCATTTAGCATGCCGGTGCTCAAATCCTCATGGAAGTGCAGTTACGGCACAGGAGCTAACAAACATCCCCTCATCAACAAAAATTGAGGTTCGAAGATTTTCTTGATCCCTGGTTGAGGTTGTCTTCTACCTCTCATACAATACCTTTGGAGAGATCTTTTCCCGATGGGCCGAGTTTCTTTTTATAACGTGTTATAAGTTTTGAAATATTTACACATTATAGAAATAAACTTACCGTGGCATATATAAAATCATACGAACACATATGAATAAAAAGTAATATGGAAATAAAATTACTAAAGTATAAAAGAACAAAGGTAGGTCACGTTTTTTAAGAAAAATGAATTGTCTTCGGCCTCTGCAAGGAAAGCTAGGTCACGTATGCTGTGGATTCTATGTTTGTTGGACCTGTAACATTTTTTAGATTTGTTGGGCTTGAAAACGCAGTGCTCTGGTAATTAGTAAGTAGCAGTGTTGGTGGCAAGCGAGACCGTATCTTTGTTGGGCCTGAAGTGTTGCCTGCCAACAGCCATTGGAATTATTCCAACAGCGGGATTTCAATCTATCTTTGACCCAGAGGCCGTGGAAGAACCTGGAGCTCGATTTCGGCACTGACCCAGTAGTGCAAGCCATGTTGAGCGCCTCCATTCAAGTTCAGCTGGGCGACGGGAATTTAGCATTTTTCTGGACTGACCACTGGCTGGGCAGGAACTCCCCGTGCATCGTTGCCCCTGAGGTCTGCAAATTGATCCGTCCACGAGCCAAAAAGATGAAGGCTGTGGCTGCAGCGCTGGGGGACTAGCAATGGATCACCGGCACGCTAGCCGTCCAAGCTATTGCCCAGTATTTGGACCCCTGGCAATGCATGGATGCAGTGCAACTGCAGGTGGGTGTTGACGCGTGTTTTAGAGTAAAGGAGGTTTTTCGTCAAGTGGCAGCTGAGTCAATATGTAGCTGAAGCTGTGAAGCATTGCCAAAAACCGTCAAAGCTGAATTTTCGCTTTGCCCACAAGTTGTTGCCAATGGGTGTTAGTGGGGACGTGTTAACTTTTTCGTGCGATGCGGGCGGTGGTGTTTGGCTGCCTTGTCTCTTTTCAGCCATATTTCCTGGTTGTTATGTATTGAATTTTGACTGGTTTTTTGGCTTCGTCACCCAGAGTAGATCTTGTTTGGGTAGTAGTGGATTAAAGTAGAATGGAAGGTATTGGAGGAAAAATTAGTTCATTTTAGACTCAATTTCTTTTGTTCCATTCCGATCCCCTTCTATCCAAACAAGCCCTTAGCGTTTTCGAAATTGATTACGTGGCAGTGGCACAATACTAATCCCATCTATTGATTTCATGGTACAAAGGTCGTAAAACTTTTAATACATCATTGTCAACCAAAAATGGAAAGATCACTACTGAAACTATGTTCTTTTAGCTATTGAAACACTAGAGTTCTAATTAAAAATTGTGCTCAACTACTCTATTAGAGAGAGACATCCCTGGGTTTCAAAACCTAAACGACAAAGGATTTTTTTTTTGTTGCACAAATCACCTTTATCACAAGTTGCACAAAACTGTGCGAGAGGAATACAGGGGTGTTGCGTTGATCCCCTCCCACACCACCCAATCCTTTCCCTCGAAGGAGGTTTAACCCCACCATTTATAGCTACATCATTTAGGATGTCCCCCTGCTGGTTTGTGTTGGTTTCATGTCTTGGCTGTGTACATTCTGCGTTTGCGTACACAAACTAAACACTCCAATGTTACACCCATCTAACAAAAAGGTACTGCAGTGTTACAAATGAATGTTATGCCTCCATCACATGAGAAAACACGAGGCAGAATTTTTTTACTGCTATACTACGAATTGCAACTGAAAGCCTTGCCCCCGTTACGCATTAAGCAAGCGACAACGTGAAGCAAGCGCTCAAGCAGAGGTTGGTTGTATCATCTGTATGCCTGCACATAAGACATCCTACGCAATCTCACGCATGCACAAGTGCAACATTCTGTTTTCAGAGGTAAACAAGAAGAGATGGCTCCTTTTAGTAAAGCACAATGGTCACAACCGAGATGGCATATAATCAGATTTTTTTTACAAAGATGGGTAATTATAAAAAAAGTATTTGTTAGCCGTTAAGTTAGGCGAGGGCCGGCCGGGATTAATGCCCAAACGGCAGTTTTACGTGCTGCATGACCCATAGAGGGAAACGTCGTCTTCAGGGCTTTAGCCCTTTCGGGCAGGAGGCGTGAAAACCCCCAAATAAATCTACTGGGCTTGTTGCAGCAGACTGCGTCGCCAATCTCTCCTCTCTCCGCCCCGGACCTCTTTCCTCTCCCCGTCCCCAACCTCTCTACTCTCCCCGTCCGCCCTCGTCGATCGTCGCCATGGAACGTGCAATCGGGCCGGCGAAGTGCGGTTGGCCTGACCCGCACGTGTCGGTTCTCCTCGACGTGTTCTCGGAGCTCAAGGACCTTCTCCGCAGTTACGGCCCGATCCCGGAGCTGTTCAATCAAGGTTCAGTGTCAGTATTCTTCTGCTTCCTGCTGATTTTTTTGATAAGCTATCGCTGATCCAGTCGTTCTTTAGCCTATTGAGGGATCAGGGTCTCATTTATTCGAAGGAATGTTGTGAGCTCAAGTACCACCAGATGACAAACCAGTATAGGAAGTGGTGTTCAATCCTCCACCTAGGTACTTGTCTTCTGTTATAATAATCAGAGATGGAGCTAGGAGGGCGACTAAGGGCTCGTTTGGTTTCACGACTAAAATCCCTATTACATCGAATATTTAGATACTAATTAGAAATATTAAATATAGGCTAAATCTATTAAACCTAATTAATCATTAATTAGGTTTAATAGATTCGTCTCACGAATTAGCCTCCATCCGTGCAATTGATTTTATAATTAGTTAGTTTTATAATTAGCATTCGAAGATTCGATGTGACAAGGATTAAACCTTAGCTAAGTATCCAAACAGCCCATAAGGAAGCCATCCCCCCACATGCACTCATATATCTTCTCTCTTGCCATGCTGTGCTTCAGTTTCAATTCGTTGATGCGCTTGTTCAGCCTCATGGGCGAAGTAGCCTGGGTTACTCCCCTCAAAAGATTATCTGAGGGTCTCTAGGGAGAACCTGACATGACTCACCATTAAGGCGCTGTTAACAGAGATCTTGAGGAGCTGGTGCCGGCACATTGGCCAGACATGGAAGACGACACAGACTTGGAGGATGGCAAATTTAGATTGAAGTTTTGCAATTAGTAATACGTGATGGTTGAAGAAGTCAATTTCTTTTACCTTCTGAAATTTCGGAGCCCACCTTCGATCACGTAAAGGTAAAAGAAATTGAACTTTTGAGGGATCCCCCTCCTCTTCTTTTTCTTCCTCTACCCCACCGATCCCCCTCCCATCTCTCCCATCTCAGGTAGCCGGTGACTCAACATTTCGGAGTCCTCCTTTTTTCACTGTGCATTGTATGTACATGCCTGAATTTTTTTAATAGATGCTATATTTTTAACATAAAAATCTATATACTCATCACTTCCTCTATATATTTATAAATATAAATGGTGACACATCATGCACATATACATTAATAATTATTTTATATACTAACAGTAGAAATAGATAATTTAGAATTATACATTGGTGCGCTTTGGGATATTTTTTTCAATAACATACATAGGTGATTTCGATTCAAATTTGAAGCTACCTCATGATGTTTTTAATAATGGTGAAAGTGGGTAATTTAGATGCAGGTTATTTTATTCTTTTAATAATGGCATAAGTGTGTCATTTATAATGGCATAGGGTTACTTTAGTTTATTTTGTATAATGGTAGAAGTGGGTAATTTGGATATAAATTTATGGGGTTACTTTAGCTTATTTTTATAATGACAGATGTGGGTAATTTTTTTATAAAAGATAATAGATCTAATGGCTATGAAGATTTGAGTATGGCAAATTGATGGTGAGTTTTTTTCTTTTTTTAAAAGAATTTCTCTCTTTTTCTATAGTGTCCACCTAGGATTGTAGGTAGCTTTATGTGAAGAATTCAAAAGGACCCTCCATGCCAAGAGATGTCAGCTCAAATTTCGTCCAACGTCAGGGCTCGCTAGGTGAGCCTGATCACACACAAAAGTTTAGCTTCAAAATAAAAGCTCTCTTGGTGGATTGAGTTTGGCCGTAGCAGGAGGTCCTACCCTACGTTTTCCAGCTTCATACTCTTTCAGCTTCATACTCTTTTCTGAGCTAATAAATATGAAGCAACTTTTAAGATTAAGATTATACGTACACCTCTAAACATGATTCAAGCAAGGGCGAATCCAGAGGGTGCAGGGGCTCAAGCCCCCCTCCTCTCCCTCCAAAGGGAGAGTAGGAAGAAAGAAGAGGTCCCCCACCTCCAACTCCTAGGCTAGAATAGATTCGCCACTGGCTTGAGGAGACCTTTCGCTCTCAACATTCTCCACATAAATCCATCATTACCCAATTCTTGCCCCCATGCCTGCTTTGACCTCAAGACTGATGTAGTAATGCAACGTTACATGCTCATGATTTGTATTGCGATGAATGAGCTGAGTTAGGTTTTTTTTTAAGGGGGTGATCTAGCCCACCTTATATAGTCCAAGAGGCAGGATCACATGTTTGTGGACTATATTTATTTCCTAGTTGGTTACAAAGCAAAATATTTGATCCAATTGCAACTTCTTCTCCCCAACTAAAATCTATCTCTATCCTCCGTGCACCTTGTGATACATGCCGGCATGTTTCATGTACCACCCATAGTGTAGTCGGCCGGCCTATCCGTAGGCAGCCGGCTTGGACCACTTGAGAATACCAAGGGGCGTATCCTCCACAAACATCATTCTCTTAGCATGAAACATTTTGATAAATCTGATCAATAAACCAATTATTCAAGCCGAGAAGAATTTCGATGTTATTATGTTTGGTATAAGGATTTTGATGTTATTTATTATTGGTTATGGTTTATATGGCAGTTAGTTCATCAAAAAGGAGTTTTGAAGAAATTCAATCATTTAAGTATTTTTAGGTGTTTAATTTAATGAGTTCCGCAACTTTCGGAGTCATTGGAACTTTCTCTTTAGATGGTTCATCTAATGTTGAATTAAATGATCTAATTTCTTAGCTTTAGTGTTATGCATTTAATTTTTGTTGGATAGGTCAATGTCATCTATGGAGACTTTTTTAGTTTGTCAGATGCAATCCTAATACTTCTTTTGCTTATCGAATCTAAAGAGGCGCTCCTAAAATTTAACTTATGAGATGATCGCTTCCTGAAATAACATTATTCTCTCAGCTTCCTCCATTTGCTCCATATCATAAAAAATCATACGTGGCATTGCACGAGAGTATGAGATTAAGTGATTAATTGTTCCCTCTATTTCAAATTGTATGTCGTTCTAGCTTTTCTAGGTTCATAGATATTATTACACATATAGATATAGAGTATATCCAGGTGCATAACAAAACTTATGCACCTAAAAATACCAAAACGACCTACAATTGCACCAATATCCAAACCTGTTCATCACTAGCACACATTTAAAAACTATCCCACAACCTCGATCACAACGCGACCAGCGCCATTGCACCGAGAGCCGCGGTGGCCGCATGGCGCGCGAACCGATCGCGGGCTCCGCACGCCGAGGTCGCGGCGTCCGCCGCTCCCGCCGGATCGTATTGCATCGGCGCGACGGGATCCGGTTCAGTCGCAGGCGCCTCGGCGTCCTCCTTGGTCGGAGGAGGCGCCGGCGGCACGTCCGGGATGGCCGCGACCGGCGGCTGGGCGCGGAAGAGCGAGTCCGGGAGCAGCACCCGGTCGAGCTCGTAAATCGCCATGGGCGCGTCCACGGACACGCTCCCGACGACCTTGGCGTCGGCCCACCTGGACCGCACGTGGACGGTGCCCGCGTCGTAGGTCACGTTCACCGTGTACAGACCGCCGGCGAGCGTCGTCACCGGCCCGATCCGGCTCAGCCCCTCGAAGTCCGCGAGCTCGTAGTGCTTGGCGAGCGAGTGGCACATCATCAGGTCCTTGAGCTGGTGCCTGGACAGACCCGACAGCACCTGCATCATTGTTCAACACACGAATCCTGATGATGTCATCACGTACCCTTGCTCCGCATGCATTCTACACGAATACTCTGAGATGGTTCTCGACGTTACCGACGGCTTGACGGCGGCGAAGGCCCTGTCGACGGGGACGAAGACGGTGATGCCCTGGTCAGTCCGGTACGCCTGGTTCTGGAACACCTCCACGAGGTTGGTCTGCTGCAGGTACCCGAGGAAGGTGCGGAACGGCCCGTCGAGGGTGAGGATCGCGGTGAGGTTGGCGCGCTTGGCCTGAGGAGTCGGCGGCCATGTGTCGGTCCTCTGCAGCGTCGTCGCCGGGGGCAACCTGACGGCAAGCGACCGGTGCGCCCCGGCGTGGTGCAGGACGGACACGGACATCACGGTCGCGAGCAACGCGACGGCGCACCTCAACATGTCGCGAAAGATCGCGGTGTCGTAGGGAAGACCGGAGCGACGGAGTTCGGCGTGAACAACTGCCGGCTATTTGCGACTGCACAGACAGGGAGACGCCGAGATGCGATCTTTGTGCGAGCTGTCAGCTCTCGTTTCCTATTTTTCCAGTGGCTCAGAGGACACTGCAGGACTGTGTCAACTGCCAAACGATCGTCTTGAGAGTTCAGACACGCAGCTGTGGAGAACCAGATGAGTCGTGTAAGAGTCCTCTTTTATTAACCTGTGGAAATCGTCACGGTACAATACAAACGAATCGACACGTCTGCAATAACACACGAGCAAGGTGCAACAGAACCCACTCCCTCTTACAAAACTACGACAAAGTTTCACCGTACGTGCGGCACCAACGCAAAAGATCGAAATCGACGTTTACATCATCAGAAACCCGAAGGCAAAGATGGCCAAGTAGCCAACAAGAACGCGACCTGCACCGACCCGGAACGACAAGCTCTTGTCACCTCCATGCTCGGTGGCGGCCGGCGCGCCGCCGGTCGCAGACGCATCGCCCTCGCGCACCGCCGCCGGGCCAGGCGCGGGCGCGGGCACGGGCGCCACGGCGGGCTCGGTCGGGAACACCTGCTCGGGCAGCAGCACCCTGTCCAGCGCGTACACGGCGACCGGCGGCGTCGAGTACACGCTGCTGACGAGCCTGGCCGCCCTGGTCCATCCCGCCGCGAGACGGATCCTGCCCGCGGCGTAGGTGACGTTCACCGCGCACCGTGCCCCGCCAAACGTGGCCACGGGGCCCGACGCGGCCAGCGCCGCGAACGACGAGAGCGGCAGGTACCGGGGCGCCGCGTGGCACAGCACGAGCGCCCGGAGCTGGTCGGTGGTGAGGTTGGACAGCGCGGCGCCGTCGACGGCCGCGAACGCCGAGTCCTCGGGCGCGAACACGGTGACGCCCTCGCCTTCGGTGGCGTTGGCCTGGCTCTGGAGCGTCCGGATCGCGTCGGTCCGGACGAGGTAGCCGAGGAACGTACCGTAGGGGCCGGCCAGCGAGAGCAGGTCGGTGAGGTTAACGTGGTGCGGTGCCGGGGCCGGCGCCGGGGTGTCGGCGACCGGCGGTGCGTTCTGGGACTGGGACAATGCCGCCCGGGGCAGCGCGAGGCAGAGCATCGCGATGGCAAGGACGGCTGGTCTGAGGTCCATTTCTTCCAAACGCTGCAGCTCTCTGCAAGTGCAGCCGCGAGGAGTTTGATCAAGATGAAAGCTCAGGCCGTGGCGAGGCCGTGAACTGATCGGAGGAGGATTTGTAGTGGATGCTGAGTTGCTGACGCGTAAGAAACGGTGAGAGTAAAGTACTGGGGCTGGCATCTGGTTGTCAGCGTGTCGGTAGACGGTAGGGGTGGGCAGTGTTATGCTGCCATTGTCAAGTGGTCAACCGAAGAAACTGTACAGGATCGTACGATTTTGGGAATGTTTTTTTTTCTTTCTGACGGTGGTGGCGACCAACGTCTCCTCTGATGTGCGGTTCTGTACCCGTATCGTGAATTCGGGTTTAGTTTGAAGCACGTATATCGAATCATTGAGAGGCCAAATAATTGTGTGGTTTGTAGGGACAAAAGCTGTAACTTGAGAACATTTTCAAACAAGACGTTAGTACTTAAAATGATTCGCATACCAGTAGAGAAAGAATTAAGCTCGTAATGTCAATATGCACCGACAGGAAGCGCTGGTTTTGTTTAAAAGGAGCGTGAAACCGATACCGATGATAAAACAAATCGAATCCCCATTGACGGAGTACAACAGGTGACTAAAGCACGATATTAATATGCTATGATTAGCTTGTGCTTGTCACGGCTGATAAAATCATCAGATCAGCAAGTACAGAGAGCGGTTGACATGGCGACGTGCACGGCTGCCACCACGTCGTCATCGTCACCCATCCACGAAAATGGAGTATGCTGGCTGGCTGTCTGCGGGCTCCCACAGGCCGCCGAACAGAGAGGGAAGCTGCACCAGGCGTTTTTTTTTTGGCCCACGTCACAGCGCAGGCTTCGTTCAATTCGGGGGCGTTTGGCAGGCCGCATGGGCATTTAGCCAGGCCCGCGGGGTGCAACCGGCCTTGTTTGGTAGGCCGGAGGGGGTCACAGGTCAGGCCCGCCGGCTGCATAAACGGCCCGCCAGGTTGCACCGCGTGGAACGTCAATTTCGGCCGTTTCACACGATGCAGGCTTGCGCAGGCGTCTTTTCGCGTACGTGGAGGGAATGCGCGAGACTGAGCGGGCCTTCACGTAAGTTTTTGGCTGGCTAGGCTTACCTCCTGTCGATATAATAGCGGGGGTTCCCGGCCGCCTCACCTCTCCTCCCCCGGACGTGCCGCCTCCACTTGCGACTCCTCCATTCTCCTCTCTCTCTCTCGTTCCCACTCGACTCCTCCTCTCCTCTCCTCTCTACCCGGCGAGTTATGGCGAAGGCGACGACGCGGCTGGTGGCAGGGCGCCTGATCTGGAGGCGTCCGTGGTCGTCGTCACCAACGGGCGGATGGTCTTCATCCTCGGCGAGCGCGGGTACATCTTCACCAGCAAGCGTCGGGTCTCCATCAACAGCGAACATTGGATCCGTCCTTCGTCTTCGTCACCGAGTAGATCTGTTAGGTCTGACCTGTTAGTGTGTAGCCTCACTTGCACCTGACCTTTTGTGGTGGTTTTTGGTTTCACATTGGGGGTGGCTAATTACTAATTAAGTTCTATGGCAGCATGGCAAGGTTAAGAACATTGCTACTAACTATTTGCTAAGGAACCGCATGGTAAGTAAGTATTGTAATATGATGGATCTAGTACTACTATATACCTTCAATGCTTGTGATGTGATGCCATGTATGCCTTTTTAGATGATATTCTATTTACTTTACCTAATTTGTTACCATGTTGACTTGTTTCTGCTCTGCTTTAACTTGTTATTTTTGTTTCATATGCTAGCATGTTCCTGCTGTTTTTTAACTTACTGTTTAATTTATTGTTCTTTAAGATGCTGTTTAATTTGCTATCATGTTTGATTTGTTGTTCCTTAACCTGCTGTTTAATTTGCTATTCTTTATGATGATGTTTAATTTGCTACCATGTTTAATTTGTTGTTCTTTAACTTGATGAACTTGTTGACATGTTTCAATTGTTACTTTTTTCCTGCTGTTGTTTTCATGTTCTTTGGCCTGTGATGATTTGTAATGGGTAGGACAATGATGAAGTGACACTTCTATTCTGGTTGTTCTTCATGCTGTTCTTTGTTTGGTGTAAGTTTTATTGCCTCTGTTCTACTCTTGCTTTCTGCTCTTTTCCTGCCACTTTTGAGTCCACCTGTCTGTATGACATTAGGTGGAGATTTACTTTCTAATCTGAGGCCCAACATACTTCTTTCCATGCCTGTGATGCACTTGTATTGAGGCAATTTTATGTTGGCTGCTTTTTTTGTTATGTCTGCTTGTTTGGGAATGATGAGCCTAAATTTTTGTGCTCTGACCCAGCTAGATGCGAATCTCACCTTGTCGCTTTTTGTGATCAAACTACAGTTGTTTGAATGCAAGTGTTTGAGGTAGGATATCAAATTGGTGAAGCAAATGCTTTCATTATGGTGAGGCTTCTATTTTTTTTGTATTTGCTCTTAAGGTTTTACTGTAATGTATGCGGACAATAACAGACTTGCGACTATATTTGGTAGGTTATATTCCCCAAGCTCGATGTGGACCTTGGTCAAGTTGCCTTATGGTGACTTGACCAACATCCACTTGAGCTTGGCGAGTAGGCCCTCTCAATATGGCACAAGCAACCCTCTCTGATGCCTCTATGTTCCTATTGGCGATGATGTAAAGGTGGTAGCATGCATGCCGCAAGATGCTGCCTACGTACTGAGGCAAACAAGGTATACCTTGCCTTGATTGCCTCACTATTAGGTACCTCCTTGGCACATGCATCTGCACCTGAGCTGAGCCTAAATAAAAACCCACTTGTCTCTTATGCTGCTGCCTTGTTGATTTGCTTTACAGTAGTGTTATTTCTGTGGATGGCGATGGTGATGACGATGCCCACATCGGCTACCAAACACACCCGTTAGGACCCTAGTAGGTGTTAGCTCCTACGGTCAGGGATTTCTCTAATTGCCTCACTAGGAGGCAACTCCTGCCTCTATCCTATTTGTTAGGCAAATACTACACCTGATCTGAGCCATACTTCATTTTTTAACCAATGATGACTAACCAAATGGATTATGTCTGAGGTTTTTGTTCAGTTTTACTTGATTTTAACTTGAGTTTATTTCTATTTCCCATGTTGATGCTTTTACTCGCTGGCAAGGAGGCTTGGAGATGTTGCCTGTTGCTAAGGCACATGGGAACCTTCTATGGTTCTTGTGCTTATTTGTAGGCTGAGCCATTTTGAGGTGATGATGACTTGGTTTTCATGCACTTCTGATAGCTTGGTTGCTATTTTTTTTTTCTGAATCTTGACCCATTACTTCTTAACATTGTAGATTAATGGCTCGGTGGACATTCTTTGATCTCAAATTTGCTATCATTGTGGTTCTACTTGCTCTCTTCATCAATGTCGGCATTTGCAAGTGATTATTGCCCTCTGTGCCATGTTCCTACTTGGCTTTACTTCAACTCTCATACAAGGAAGCCCCTAATTATGTTAACTAGGTTGCTAATTACCTTGTTAACTCGATGTAATTCCGTTCCTCCAAAATTATGCTCACAAGTGTATAGTTGACCTCCCTAATTACTTGTTTATTAAGTCAGTTTAATTCAAAATCCTTTGATCTGTGCATTTCTAGGTGCCTAGGCGGGGGGTAACCTTCACCAACGATTGCACATGGTGAGGGCAACTCTCCCCTGTGCAGGCTACCAAACACCATCTTTTGATGGCAGTTTAGGTTAGTTAAGGGGGCCCACTGCCAGCCCACCCTACCAAACACCCTCCCAGCCTAACTAGCACCATGGGGTATAGATTTGCTAATCAACATCTCTGCATCCCATGAACCTGACCTGTGGAGCTTGACTCACGGGCTCGGCTGAGGCAGCCCAGGCTACCAAACGTGCCCTTCAAATCCGCCGGGAGGCCAGCCAGACCCAGTTTAGCTAGACCTAGTTTAACAAATCAGCATAACCCGTTTCCTTTTTCTTTCTTTCCCAGCCAGAAAGAGTTATAGAGACGTGTCGACTGTTGAGCATATTACTACAAGTGCAAGCTTCAAGCTTTTGTGGTCTCTGGTGAACGCAGATCGTTATTCATACATCTCCCAGTGTTGATGAACGATGTGTGTTGCACGACATGTCACAAACAATGCAGGCGTTGTGCGTGCATGAACGAACCAGAGACAAGGGAGAAGCACCATCAAACAAAGAGGCAGGCGATTGGGTGAAGCATCAACCTATCCTGGAAAGGCGCTTTGAGATTTATTCAGCTTTCCATGTCCTCTTCCTCTGCACTGAGAGAAGATTCCTAAAGCGCTGGTGCCCAGGCTTTTCGCGGCAGGTGGGGTCCTGATTCCTAAGCTACACGTGCCGGCGAATCATCCTCTACCACCGCGCGGTTCTGCTTTGAGTTTGAGGCCAAACTTTTGCCATGCTTTTGCGGTCTACTCTAGACTACACAGCCAACAAAGCCACAGAGGTTGCCGACACTGTTTGGGGGAGCAAAACAAAACGGCCCTCGATCTTGGGTTGGTTGATGCACCAGCTGCCGCGCTGACTTGGGTGTCCTGTGGTTCGCTGCTTCAACACTTTGCACTTTTGTGATCATCAGTAAAAGAAAAGTTGACAATATGTGAGCATCACTTGTCCAGTGACTCACAGTTTCAAGAGATCTAACTTCAAGAATGATAAGTAAGATACTAATGTAGTACTAGTACCATTTTTTTCGGGGCCCACGACTTTATTACTATCTCAACTTTGGCCTGGTCACAAACAAAACACTAACCGTTTGGCCTAAAATATAGACTTACAGATACAAAAAGGCCCTGCTAATTTTTCGGGAGACAACGTTCCCAGCATGGCACGTACCATCCATTTGAGCAGAGGAGGACGCCGGTCGACCATGGCTGGATCAAAAGCATATAGAATTATAGATACAGGACGGCCCTGCGATCCACTGGCAAGCAATCTCTCGCGCCACCTCGATCGCGCACCGCCACTGTACCCGGACCTAATGATTTTGTTAGCGCGTCCAAGTTCCGTGATAGCCCGACCTGGGGACGCAGTATGTGCAAGAACATTTGTGCCGCTGTCAGGTGTACTGCTGGAACATTTGTGCGTTGGTCTGAACTTTTGGACTCTTCGTTTGTGCTAGACAGATC
The DNA here is from genome assembly GCF_000263155.2 of Setaria italica. Lineage (NCBI taxonomy): Eukaryota > Viridiplantae > Streptophyta > Magnoliopsida > Poales > Poaceae > Setaria > Setaria italica. The sequence goes on from NC_028456.1 coordinate 22,583,261, forward strand.
CTCAAAGCTAGAGCGGGTCCAACGCGCCTTTACTGTGTGGTGTGTATGTACTGCTGCTCTTCAGACTGAAAAAATTTAATTGAATTGGAACAACTTGGAATTTGAACATAGAGTTAGGTACTTGCTACTTAGTTTTTGGCAATTCCATTCTTTGGTTTGACATCGTGCTTATCTCACAATGGTGCAGAACCACACATGGAGGAGATCGGAGCAAGCGATATGGTGGCCGATTTCGCAGGCTCGCCTCGTGACGAAGAGCAGAATGTACAACGGCTGGAGAAACACGTTTGTAGCAGAAGGTTCGGGCTTTAAGTGGTGGTTGAGGGAGAGAACGATCGATCGATCGAGCAGGTTAGAAAGAGGAGGAAAGCGACGTGCATATATAGCATGGGGAAAACCACGAGAGGGGCAAGCCAGCCGCTTGCATTGGTCATGAGATAGCGCTACCGTTGGTCCATTCTTTTTTCTTTGCGAGAATTCAATTCATCGTCAGAAAATGCTCAAATCTTCAAAGACGTGTCGCATACTGAAGAAAAGGGGTCGGAGTATGACTGCACCATGAGTCCGGCAACCCACCGACAGGCTGTACCGGTCTCACGTCGCCGCCAGCCACTCGTCGAGGGACAAGGCAATTCGATGCTGGTATGCCGGGGCGGGCATTACAACACCCATCAGATTTTCGCTTCGAGATTTGTGTTAGGAGTAGTTACCAAGTTAATGACTGATTTTTAAATATAAAATAACATGTGGACCAAGGTACCGGACTTCTGCGCGCACAAGATGTCAAAAGATGTGGGGCGTGTTTGTTTCCGCTTATTTCGCGCTTATCGGTAGAAATAAGCTATAATTCCACCCAAACATCCTGCTTATTTTTCGCTTAGCACCTAAGCGCTTAGGACACAATCGAGAATACAACGTGTGCTCCGATTTTCCGTGACACGGCCTTAGGGACGCTTACCCGGCGAGCGGACCGATTTTTCCTTAGATACCCCTGCAGCGCCTGCCCGCCAACCTCCCGCGCTTCCCTCCGCCGACGCACATCCACCCGCCGCCACCCTTGCGGCCGCCGCGTTCCCGTGCGTCCGTCTGCGGCTGCCACCTCTGTGGCCTCCATCGCCCGCCTCCTTGCCCTCCGCTCGCGTCCGTGCCCGCCGCCAGCTCCTAGTCCATCACCCGTCAGCCCGTCACCTCCCCGCCATTCCTCTGCCCAGTGCCCAGATCCCGTCATAGAACTTGAGGGAATGTGCTACTAACAGTGCTTGAAACTTTTAAGAGATAATGTTCCATTTTTCTAAACAATTTAGCATTCCAAGCAAATTATAAAGTACCGCGGTTCTCAAAGCAATAGATGAAATCCATAGATGAAATCATTCATGCCTGATCGAGCCTCACGTCTGCCTGACAGCAGGCTCACAGCCTCCATAGATGAAATCATTCATGCCTGATCGTGGATGCTATTGCTGCGTGATGCTATTGTAATATAATTTCTATTTAATTTAACAAACTCAAAAGGCATTACAATTATTGACTTCTCCTCGTATTCACAACAAAAATGAGCTATTATCAGCCTAGGGGCATTCAGGTCATTTTACCAATTAGGACATATAATCGATGAAAAATAATCAGGATTGCCAAACAACCCGCTTATTTAGACAACAGATTCTCTAGACAGCAGGCTTATCTGAAACACTGTGTCGTGACTATTATATTATTTTTTTTAACTTATTGAAAAAATAAAGGAAAATATTGCCCATGAAATATTGAAAATCCTCACAAGCACATATGACGGGTAGCCTCAAGAAAGAGGCTAAGGCAATAAGGTGCCAAAAGGCCAAAGGCCAAACAGTTATAAGCATCTTGGAAGCGGCCCAGATGACGTTGCGGCCCACCGCCCAACCTCCCTTGTCGGAATACAAGAGCCACGACTCGTTGGAGCTCGGGGACGGGGCCTGCAAGGGGCCCACAACGCCTCACCCACTCCTTGCTTCATGAAGACCTGTGCCGTACGAGAGGCATTAAATGCATGGCGTGGCCCCCCTGACCGCCCCATGCCGGAGACATGACCGAGGGAGGGGAGCCGACCTTTAAACAGTTGGTCCGAGGGTGAGGCTACACCCTTTGGACCGCCCAGGATGGCCTGCAGGATGAGGCCACACGTGGCCATACGCGCCCACATTCCCCAGCGTCATCATCGCCTTCGCCGTCGAGGAGGCCATGCCACCGTGCTAGGCCCATTACGATCCCGCAGGCGAGGTGGGACCCAGTGACAGGCGTTACAGCACGAAGCGGTCATGAGCGTACTAAAGAGGTTGGGAGGTTGGGGAAAGCTGGGATGAGGAGCGCCCCCCGTCCACGCCACTAATCACAGCCTGCCTGTTCATCACCAGTATGGACGACAGCAACATCACCCGTCCCATTCACTACTACGGAGTTGGCGGACGGGACGGGAGCACGCCATGGAGCAGGTCAGGCTGTGGTAAGCAACCCACGCCGTACAGGAGCCATTGTACAAGATGTGCGAAGTTCACGACCAGCCAAGGGGATAGGACAAGGAGGCCTCTTGGTGAAAGGAAGATCCGACCACACCATAACCCCCGACCTTTGAGGATGGGGACCACCTCCATTTTCCAACGTTGTTACCTGGTCTCTAGCCTTGAACCGGGCCTCCTTTCTCTCTCTCTCTCTCTTATTCAATGCATATACCCACACATTGCACGAACGCTTGCTTGGAAGCACCGTGACTCCTGCAGAAACTAGACGTAAGGATTTTCCCGAACCAGTATAACTCATTGTCTCTTGCGTGCTAGCCATCAGAAGGAGAGCGCGGTGTACAATCACTGGTGGCGATGCGAAACACCGACAACATAAAAATATAATATTTATTTATTTTTCTGGCAGGACGATGGAACATTTACAAAAATATCATCGCACCAATTGTTACATGAAGGTAGATGTTTTAAAAAATAACACACCAAAAAATTACCTATTTTTCTGATCATATGAATTCACGCACAAGTTAGATCTTACAAAAAAAATTCAAACACATTACAAATTGTTATATATGCAGTGCCATACGAAAAATAGATTGCAAATTTTGTCATCTCTACACAAGAATTGGAACGTTGCAGCGCGAATCCTTCTCCATTCAAATCCGATGCGATATTTAACTATTTGCCATCCTTATGGATGTCACTCCTTCAGTTGCCATCCTTACAGTTGCCCTTACATTTTTGCCACCCCTCTATAAACGAAGCAATATATTTGCCATTTTTGCACACATGCACGCCAACTCATCCTACCAGCATGGAATCAGGATGCGAAAGAACCAAATTGCCCCTGCCTTATCCTTTCTACCCAGGCGCGCTCTGAACCAGCAACCGAGTGGGTTCCCTATTCCTGTGCACAAAGGGGATCATGGCCTTCGTGTGCCGCTGGGATCCCTACGCCGCCACCGATCGTTTCCCTCCGGCGCCGCCGCCCAGTGAGCACCCGACGCCGCCGCCTCTGCCTTGGGAGCCCACTGGCGATTCCCCATCGCGCGCGCTCATCCTCGACCCTCTCCGTGCGCCACCACCCAGTGAGCACCCAACACCATCGCCGCTCCCTTGGGGCCCACCAGCGATACCCCACCGCGCGCGCCCACGCTCAACCCTCTCTGTGCCGTCACTCCTCTCTTTGTCGGCTCTGATCCGTTGTTCCGCTTTGAGGAGCAGGTGGGCTGTTGTGCTTCGGTTCCTAACCTGGTTTGTGCGTGCGTGTAGTGTGCTCGTGGCTGGATTTGCATTGCAGCGGAGGGGATTAGCATGGAGGGGACGATGTCCTCTGTGGTGGCACCGATCTGGAACCCTAGCTAAGGCGGCACCGCTACCTGAAGATGACACCCAGTGAGTGCCCTCCTTGGTAAGTGAATCATCTCCCTCTCCATGAATGTAGAGTTCTATGGTAGTCATAGTATTGGGGTTGGATTTCTCTAACTCCAACATTGTTGTATGTTCATGATTCTGTCAGGATTGATCCTGGCAATGCGTTTAAATTAGTTGTTAAATGTGCGGGATATTAGGCAATTCATGACTATGGAATCATAGAAATGACAGAGCAATAGCATGATCTGTGGGTGGATACATGTTCTGGGTATAATTTGGATAACTTTGTGACTGATATGGCAAGCAAGATTATCTGGGGGTCTAGTCAAAAACTTGTGGTGTGGGCAGTAGATTCTGATAGTGCCGCTGAGTGGAAGATTAGTAAAAATGAGCACTTTGAGAAGATGATTGGATCTAGACTACATGAGAAAATGGAAAATATTGTCGTTGAAGTAGTTGATAAGGCTGGATATCAACCACTACACAGTTCAACTTGGTCCAAAGCCAGTTCTGGTGTGACTAGTCATGCTGATCCAGTATGTCCTTCATCTCATACTGAAGGTGCATGTGACACATTTACCTCAGCAGAAGAGTTAGAACAGGTAGCTGAACTTATTGATTGGAGTCAATTGACTATTATCCCTGATCCTGATCAAGATGGAGAACCTTATGTGTTAGCTGATGAGGAAATTGTATTTGAAGCAATGGGATTCAAAGCAGCTGATGAGAGAGCAGCACAAGCAACTGAGGAAGAAGCTGCTATTCCAGTCATTCCAGAAGACCTTCTACATGATATGAATGACGCAGGTATTGATGTACATGACAATGAGCATTCAGAACCAGTGTTGGATTGGGACAGGAACAACCCAGAGATGGCAGTCGGTACTGTATATCCTTACATGGTTGATTTCAGATTGGCAGTCAAGCAACATGCTATAGTGCAAGAGTTTGAGCTTGGGACAGAGAAATCTGATAAAAGCAGATTTAGGGGATATTGCAAGGCAAATGGATGCCCTTTGGATAATTAGAGCTAGAACACAAGCAGATGGGTGTGTCAGGGTACAATTACTAACTAGATTTTATAAGATACTTTTATTTATAAGATGCATATCTATTTTATATGTGTGTTATGATCATGACTAAAGTTTATTGCAATGTGCAGGTGCAAATAAACAACCAGAACCACAAGTGTGCTTCAAGAAGCAGAGTGTGTGGCACAATGGCTAGCTAAGCGTGGGTTGCTGAAAGGGCAATTCCTCTTTTATAGAGGAAGCCAAATTTGGGTGCTAAAGAAGTGCAGGAGGCTTTGGAGGACAAGTACAGAATCCAGATTAATTATCAGACAGTGTGGTATGGGAGACAGAGAGCAGTAGAAAAACTTTTTGGTAAGTGGGATGATTCTTTTGATTGGTTGTATAGGTTCAAGGCAGAGGTGGAATTGAGGGCACTTGGTAGTGTGGTTGAGATAGACAATGTTGAAATTGGCAACAAGAGGCACTTTACTAGATTCTTTTGTGCTTTCAAGGGTAGCATAGATGAATTTTTATATGGATGTAGACCTTATATTAGCATAGATTCCACTGCCCTAAATAGGCAGTGCAATGGTCACATGCTTGCAGCATTAGCTTTAGATGGTCATAATTGGATGTTTCCATTAGCATTTGGGTTCTTACAATCAGAGACCAAGGATGACTGGATTTGGTGCATGGAGCAACTAAGAAAGGCCATTGGAGAACTTCCAAAGTTGCTTGTATGCACTGATGCTTGCAAGGGGTTAGAAGCTGCAATCAAGCATGTCTTTCCATGGGCAGAACAGAGAGAATGTTTCAGACATCTATGGAGAACATGAAGAAACACTTTATAGGAGAAGTGTATGCAGCAAACATGTGCCCTGCAGATAGGGCTTATGCACCTGGGAAGCATAAGTATTTCATGAACAAAGTAATTCAAGGTAGTCCAGATGTAGAAAAATGGCTTCAAGAGTACCAGAATCTTCTATGGGCTAGATCAAAATTTTCAACTGACATCAAGTGTGATTACATCTTAAACAAACTAGCTGAGTCATGGAATGCATGGATCAAAGAATTCAAAGATCTGCCACTTCACTGTATGGTAGATGCTATAAGGGAGAAGGGTAAGATCATGATGGCAAAGAGGAGAAGGATCTCTAGAGCTCTTCATGGAGTCATTCTGTTAGCTGTCATTCATCAACTAAATGCTAGCTCAAAGGGATTAGGCCACCTCAAAGTCACCAAGGGTCTTCCTGATCAAGCTAAGATCACAGAGATCTACAAGGATGAAGAGGTAAGAAGGCATGTTGTGTACCTCGAAGACCACATGTGTACCTGCAGGGAATGGCAAGTGACAGGAAAGCCTTGCTCACATGTCTTGGCTGTGATCACAACTGACAGGCAACCAAACTATGATAAATTTGTGGATATGGCTTATTCTGTGCAGAGGTTCAGGCAATTATATGATCTTGGATGGCCTAATATCACTGACAGGAACCAATGGCCTGAAGTTGAGAAAGGATTTACCGTGGCACAGAAGAGAGGTGTAGGTAGATAGAGAAAAAAATAGAATACCATCATGCCTGGAAAGAATTGGTAAGGTGAAAAGGCAAGTAAAGCGTGACAATTGTGGTGAAAAGGGGCATAGAAAGGGAAGTTGGAGGTGTGAGCTAACTGGGACAAAGAAGAGGTGTGTTATTTAAAACTTCAAGTTATTTTAATTTTTGTCATTCACATACTGAACACATTGTTTTGCATGAAAAGAACAAAGAAGAGCACTGTCAAGGCTAGAAGGAAAAAGGCCAAGGAAGATTCTGCTTCAGCTATAGTGTTAACAACTCCTAGGACAAGAGCAGCAGCAGCTAGGGAGGCAGCAATAGCAGCAGCCAAGGAAGCAGAAGCAAAAGCCAATGAAGCAGAAGCATCAACATCAATACAATCCACTAAGAGGTGATATTTGTCACACATGTCACATATGTGTTCCATTTGACGCATCCTTGTGCTGTTTGTGTAGGATATGAAGTAGCATATACGTTGAAATACTACTAAAACCTTATATTCTTGCACCTGTACAACCGTTAAAGACTTATATTCTTGCATTTGTTTTTTTCCCTTTCTATGTCATTTCCAGCCATGGATTAAACATGATGTTCCATCTCTTTTGCTATTTGTCCAGGAGGCTAGCTTTGGAGGCACCACTGGAGCAAGCAACCAATGTGGCCAAGAAGATGACACCAAGGAAGAAACAGCTGGCCACCAAGATCAAAAAGAATTCAGCAGCAAAGAAGTAGAAGTACTTGAGTTTCCCCTTGAGTTGTATGCTTTTATTTGAGTTGTCTGATTGGTCTGCTCCTCCCACCTCTCGTTAGCTTTACTGGACACCGCAAGGTTTTCACCATTCATGTATCATGTAGTTGACTGCTTGACAGTACATTTATCAATTACTTTGGAGTTTGGACTCATGGAACTGGGAGTATGCTGTGTGATAAAATTGTCTGATTGCTCACCATGTTGGTTGAACTGGGAGTATCCAACTGTCAAAAAAGTTGTCTGATTGCTCACCTTGTTGGTTGGTCTGTTACTGGTTGATGAAATGAAAAAAATTATGGTGGATTTGCATCGAGTAAAAATGTGGGACACGGACACAGGTCGAGTAAAAATTTGCGTCGAGGAAAAAAAATTGTTGTATGATTGCTCGTGAATGCTACTGACGCCGAGCAGAGCATGATCAGCCGCTCCTACCAGCAAAATCCCTCCTTAACCCGCTCGGGTATTGGTTCAGAGGCGCACCTGGGCAGAAAGGATAAGGCAGGAGCAATTTGGTCCTTTCGCATCCCGATTTCACGCTGGCAGGATGAGTTGGCGCGCCATGTGTGCAAAAAGGGCAAATACGTTGTTTCATTTATAGAGGGGTGGCAAAAATGTGAGGGCAAACGTAAGGATGGCAATTGAAGGAGTGCCATCCATAAGGATGGCAAATAGTTAAACATCCCAAATCCGACACCACAAAACTCACACTGCAAAATGGAATACATGATTGTTAGCACTGTTCCTGGTTGGAAAACATAAAGGAAAAAAAGAAAGGAAAGCAACAGATGAAATGCATGATGGCTACTTGGTTGATGAAAAATGCAATATTGGCAAGCTCCATGCACCTTTGTGAAGAAAAAAAAAGGAAAATCAAATGCCGCGCTTGTTGCCGGTCCATTCTTTCCAATCTACTCAAAATTTAAAATAAACGGAAATGTGAGATCCACATCTGAGCGAAAGGAATGGAAGCAACAGGAAGATTCACCATTCAACACCATTCAAGACTGAGATGCAATCAAAGGGAATGAGGAGAAGGCGAATCAACCTGGCATGAAGGAGGTGGAGAACTGAAGATGAGATCCGTTATGAGCAACCTTGCATGTGGAGCCGCCGAATCTAGCCTCCTCATCCACAGATCGGGCATCCTCCTTCACAATGGTGGAGGGGATCTCGGGAATGGCAGTCTCGATGCAGCCGCCTCCACGGTTATGGTGATGAATGTCGAGCTCCTCCATGGATCCTACAACAAAGGTCAGTGAAGCCCCATGGACCCGCTAGATCCGGTGAGGGCACAAGTCATCGCCGGGATCCGCTGGGGTGCGCTGCCTCCACCATGTTGGAGCTCGCTGCCTAGGGAGCCTGCAGATCCCCTCTCCTCCCAGCCTCTCCTTCACGCGCAGCAAGCCTGCGCCGCCAGGCACCGCCATCGCCGGCCGCTCATTTCTTGTCACCTCCGCTTCCTCTCAACTTCTCTTGTTGGCATGAGAGAGAGAGGATATGTGAGAGAGGAGAGAGAGCATCGGGAATGTAGACAGAGGAGACGGATGATGGATATAGATAAAAAAATAATAAGAGAGAAGGAGACGTGATAACCTCTTTCTGATAACCTCTCGCCTGTCCTCGCTCCGTTGATTTCGGAATCCACCGCAGTTTGAAATGCCCTCCGAGGTAGGCAACCTCCGGAAGGGATTTTCGCTCGTCAAGCTGGCGGCGACGTGAGACCATGAGCCGGTGCTGCGCGCGGCCATGGGTAAGGCAGGGCGCGAGGTCCAGTCGTTCTCGGTACACGCTGCAAATGCATGTGCTCCTCGGTAGCGACGTGTGCTAACCAAACGTGCCTCGCGATCCAGATCCCGCAACCAGATCCCGTCGAATCCCGACGCGATCCGGGCATGCCGCGGGCGAGGCCAGTCTCGCGACTTTCCCCGCATGGAGCCCGTGTCTTGGAAAACGCCAGAGCCGACGGAGCCGTCTCGCCCGGGAGGCCGGGACCGACGGCCCGCGCGCACGGCTCCTTGTCCTTGGAGTCTTGGACAGTTGGACCCTTCCTTCCTTTCCTTTTGCCGCCGTCCCGGCGTTGAGCAGGCGGGCGCGGCGCACCGATCGGGTGATAGCCTGCCTGGGTGGGCGCAGCCACCGGCCTGCCTGCCAGTCAGCTTGGGGCGCGTGAGGCCCTGGTCGGCCTGCGCGGCACTGCACCTAGGCGTTATTCCGCGAGGACACCCTTGTGTCAGCCTGAATCAGCGAGCCGCGGGTCCAGGCCCAGCCGTCCGGCTACTGTTACCGCTTACGTCATCATCGTGCTCACCTGGCTTTGGATGCTTACCCTACTCGTACCTAGCATCGCCAGTGCGAAAGCTGGCCGAAACAACCGCGGCAGGAAGTTCGCACCGCTGGTTCGCCCGCCACGGTGCTTTGCCAAAACACGGGTGATCCGTACTTGTAGCAAGGTTTAGTTCGGCCATGATTTCTTTAACCACCCAAACAACTTTACACTTTTGCGTCATGACTCGTGTTCCTTTCGGCAAGCATAGTAAATGCTAACATTACTGAAATGCAAGTACGCGATTAGAGCACTAGCTAGCGACCGAGATCGTAATCTCAGTCTCTTATACATAAACGACGAGGAAATGGTGGTGCTAATGAGCGAGCACGAACGGCCTCCTAGGTCGGAAGGTTATTTGAGCTAGGTTTGACGCAGAAGTTCCACTAAGACCCCATTTGGAGCATGGCAGATTATGTGAATCTAGAATCTAGAATTCAGAGTGGCTCCAAACGGGTCAGATTTTGGTGCAGATTTCAAAAGCCAATTTTCCAAATTCTATGAATCCCAGAATCTGCTAAAGGCTTGATTCCACCAGCTTCTGCACATGAAAATTACTAATTTACCCCTCTTTTGATATTGAGCAACAGGTTGGCTATGAAATGGTAGCAAGGGCAAAAAAGTCATGTATGCAACAAATAGCTATAAAATCAGATTTTGGAATCTAGGAATCCAAACAATTCCATCCAAATTTTGCCCAAAATCCAGATTTTGGAAATCCATCCAAAATCCAGATTTTCATAATCCAAAATCGGATCCAAACGATGCCTAAGACTGACTTAAGCTAAATATACTGACTCTCGTACGTGGAGCCATAATAGGATGATGATGTATTTGTCGCCTGCTATGTCTTAGATAGTATTATTATTCTTACAAGAGAAATAATTATCACGCGTACGTGAAGTCACAATAAGATAGTAATGTACTCATCGCCAACCAAGTCTTAGATGGCACCATCGTTCTCACGGAGATATGGTTGCCAATCTGTGGACGTTTGGAGGTTTTGCTGTTTGCTTGCCGGCCACCGCCGGCCACGCTCCATCCCTGGCACCGCCACAAGTGTGGCGTAGAATATGGATGCCACATCTTTCGCAAGAAATGTGAAAGAAACAGTGCTATTGCCTAACTTGCGTCACTAACCAAGCAGCATCCACAAAATTCTTGCAGAGAGAAGAAAGGGGTAAAGCCACCCCCATATCGATCGAGCAGTCCTGATCCTGAAGAATCCCCAAAACGATCGACCAGCCCTGATCCTGACCCTGAAGCCATCAATGGAGGCTGGAGGCAGCTGTTCTCCTCATTATTTGACCACCACTACTACTCTACTCCCCCCGACTCCCCGAGTACACGGAGTACCCCACCACTTTTCCCCGCTGCCACCTCCTTCCTCTCCCTCCCCCCCTGGTCTCCACTCCCTCCCCTCTTCTTCCCCAACGCAACTCAGCACTACTTCCCTTCCGCCTCCATTTCCGTCTCCCTCTCCCGGTCTCGGGGCTCAAAATCCAACATAGCCATTGCGGCTCAAGGATTTCTCGATTCTTGCTGCCTCCTTGGCCTCCTTGGGGCGGCATTTCCGGTCCAGACCGCTCTTTTACGGAGTTGTGTGCTTGCGCCGAGGGCGGCGCTCTCTGCCGGAGGAGATGAGGGCCTGCCATGTCTGTTCCGTTCTCGCGCAGCTCATGCTGCTGTGGCTGGGCGTCGCCGCCGCGCAGAAGGCCACTTCTTGGAAGACATTGAGCGGTACACATCCCCCATTCTCCTCTTCTTTTCCTTCAGGATTGATGACCCTTTTGGACGCCGCCAGTTCATTTTTGCTCAAAATTCCTCTTTTGCGCACGTCTGTTTTGCTTTTAGCCCTGTTCTTTCGATTATCATCCATTCGAGCATTGCGTGAAATTCCTACAATCTGCTAAGGGTTTTAGATTTTGGGTCGTCCGGGGGTTGTTTTGGACTGATCAAGATGTCCTTCCCCCTCTGGTAGCCTAGTCTTCCAGCTGATGGTTGTGTTATCATTTAGGACCTGGCAGCAGCTTTTGAGATGAAGGATTGGTACATGACTGTGCGTTGATAGTATCTCTGTACACTTATACATTTCTTATCGTTACAGCAAAACATATAGCCTGGTCTCCTTGACGATTTATCCTACCTGCATGCCTCATTTTGCATAAGAATCCTGCTTCTCGAATGCATTCCGGATGAAAAGATTTAAGGATCCAACAACCATTTCAGGCATCCCCTTGGCTAACAAATACGCCTGTTTTTTCAGGCAAGGCTCCAGCAATCGTAGCCAAGGGTGGATTTTCAGGGCTGTTCCCTGATTCAAGCCCAGATGCTTATGGATTTGTGCAGTATTCTAGCTCGCCGGATACAGTGCTATACTGTGATGTTCGGCTAACCAAGGATGAGGTTGGCTTGTGCCTGCCGGACATAAAGATGGACAACTGCACAAATATTGCAGATATCTATGCACAGGGTCAGAAGAGCTACCTTGTCAATGGCGTGCCTACATCAGGATGGTTCTCTGTAGACTACAATAACACTGAGCTTGGACAAGTGTCTCGTAAGTGATATCATACTGTCTAAGTTATCTCACTAAATGTTGGATGTTGTTAATGCCTGTAGCCATGTTAGTATTAGATGAAGAAATGGGAAATGCCTCTTCCCCTTTTAATGAAAAACGTGCCTAGGCACGTTCGTGAAAGGAAAGGGGAAATGCCTCTTGCTTTGAACTTTCTATGATCTGAGCAACATGATTCGTTTACTCATCTAACTCATCGCGATATATATGCCATGCAGTCATCCAGTCAATCGCTTCCCGGTCACCCAGATTTGATTCAAATTTCTATCCACCACTTGCTGTCGAAGATGTGCGGTCCAAATTCAAACCTCCTGGAATTTGGCTCAATGTTCAGGTACAACTGAAGAATATAATTCCATATAGTAGGTCACATTGGACTGTTTTCTGCTGTCACGCTGTAACCTTGAAATAATGCCATTTGCAGCATGACAGGTTTTACAGCCAGTTCAATCTAAGCATGAGGAATTATATCATTTCTGTATCTAAGCGTGTTGTTGTCAATTATATCTCATCACCTGAAGTGAGCTTCCTCACCAGCGTACTTGGAAGAGTTAGCAAAAAGACAAAGCTTGTGTTCCGCTATCTTGATGAGAGCACTCTCGAACCATCTATGAACCAGACGTATGGTTCCATGTTGAAGAATCTTACATTTGTCAAGACATTTGCATCCGGGATACTTGTCCCAAAGAGCTATATTTGGCCTACTTCGGCAGATAATTATCTGCAGCCGCACACTTCAGTTGTCAATGATGCTCATAAAGCTGGGTTGGAAATTTATGCCGCTGATTTTGCAAATGACTTTATGATCAGTTACAACTACAGCTACGATCCCTTAGCAGAATGTCTGACGTTCATTGATAATGGTGTGTTCTCTGTTGATGGTGTACTGACTGATTTCCCTGTTACACCATCAGAGGCAATTGGTGAGTCCTAATTCTTTCGACAAGTTTATTTTTACATCAGCACAATTTTGTTCTTCAAAATTTTCTACCATTTTATTTTCTGAGGGAAGAAAGCAGGGGATCAGGCTTCTAAGTCAATTAATTTGGGTTAAACCACAAATTTATTGACAGAATCTGGGTTTTATCTAATAGATTTATAGCTACTGATATATATAACTCCAATATTTAATTGAGAAAGTGGTTCTCTGTTCCTGAAGGAACTCACCAAACAAATCTCCAAACTGCATAATCTCACTGTTTTCTTAGCACACCATGGAATAGATCTTGATATTCTCTTTTGATTTCACGTTTCCTTAAATCATTGTTCAAAATATCTGATATAGTGGATTGCTTTTCAAATATTCCATGTTTCCTGCTTTGTGGCATGTAGTTCCTTACTGGTTTCTGTATTCTGAGGACTGGATGGCTGTGAAATTGCCCTTCCGCTGGATTTGCACCAGCTGAAGCCAAGAGGTTCTGAACAGATCTAGCTAATTGCCCTAATAAACCTTAACTCAAACTATGTAACTTGGTACCCAAGAAAATTCAACAAGTCATTAGGATAGATACAGGCATACAGCAGGTAACTATAAGATCTTATCTCTAACTTATATGCAGGAAAACTAACAAATCGAGAGAGAATTAATATCTAAAACTCCTATGACATTGTTGTTAATTCTCCATATAAAGCAAAGAGCATTTGCCACAAACATCTAGTACGCTTTTCTGCCTTTATCGCCATATTTTGAACTTTTTCTGTCTTCATATGATTTATCTGAAGATACATAAAGATTATTGGTTCTCATCCACAGTGTTTATATCTTGTTGTGCAGGGTGTTTTACCAATTTAAACAAAAGCAACACAGATCATGGTATGTGTAGATCCTTTGTTCGTATTATTTTATGATTCATGTTTATTTGTTGCCAGTCACCAGTTTCTCACTTTTGGAATGTAGGAAAACCTCTTATTATTTCCCACAATGGTGCTAGTGGGGACTACCCCGGTTGCACTGATCTAGCTTATCAAAAAGCAGTTGATGATGGCGCAGATGTCATTGATTGCCCTGTCCAAGTGACCAAAGATGGAGTGCTAGTATGCATGAGTTCAGTTAATCTAATGGATGATACTACTGTTGCAAGATCGCAATTTGCCTCTCAGACGGCAGTGATCAAAGAAATTCAGAGTGCGCGAGGAGTCTTTACGTTCAACCTCACTTGGGATGACATTGTAAAGAATCTGAGACGTAAGTTGAATTGAAATGGTTCTGCTATTGAATGAAGTGCAAAATCATTTATATATTTCTTGGCTATTTTGCTTCATCAAGTCACCTGCTATCTGATCTGGATCATCTTTCATTGCCTACTTATATATTTTGTTGACCAGCTACCAGCTAGACAGCTTTATTGCTCTGCTATTGTGTTTGTGCCATTGGCATCAAGCCTGCATTCTGAGATAACTTTTCTCCATCTTTACAGCCATAATATCTACCCCATTATCCACCTACAGAATGGATAGAAATCCGAGGTACAGGAATGCAGGAAAGTTCATGAGACTATCAGACTTTTTGGACTTCACAAAGAATAAGGATTTATCAGGAATCATGATCAGTATAGAGGTGAGAATTCATGCTAATAGTGAGTCTTTAAGTGCATGAAGAGAACAAAATCCACTTATTTACTACTATGATACTGGCTATTTGGCTGCCCCTATCACTTTTGTTGAATCATTAATTGGTTCTGTCAAGAGCTTAGCATTTATTTCATACTGTAGTACTTAAAGCACATCAATGAAGACAAAACCCATAAAAATGTAAATTGTCCCTGACTTCCAGTAGTAGATTCATGCCCTCAATTAACTTGATGTTCATATTTTGCAGCATGCCACTTTTGTGGCAGAGGAACTTGGATTTGACATGGTTGATACAGTTATCAAAGCCCTTGGCGATGCTGGTTACAACAATCAAACTACCCAGAAAGTTATGATTCAGTCGACGAATAGTTCAGTTCTAGAGAAGTTCAAGCAGCAAACAAAGTACGATCTTGTGTACATGATCAACGAAGAAGTCAGGGATGCCACACCTTCTTCCCTCGTGGACATCAAAAAGTTTGCTAGTGCCGTATCCGTTGATACCAGCTCTGTTTTCCCTGAACCCCACCATTTCACAATGTACAAGACCAATCTTGTCCAGACACTGCAGACTGCGGGTCTCTCGGTCTATGTTTACACTCTCATGAATGAGTTTGTGTCTCAGCCATACGACTTCTTCGCAGATGCGACAGTGCAGATCAATGCGTATGTTAAGGGCGCGGGAGTGGACGGGCTGATCACTGATTTTCCTGCCACAGCTCGAAGATACAAGGGTAAGTTTAGTTAGCCACTTAGCCATGTTGTGTGTCTTGCATAGTACTGTGTTAAGATCACAAAGCATCCACAATACTTGCAGCTGTCAATCTGTTGTACTCACACGATGAGTTCTATTTTGCAGTGAACAGTTGCATGAACATGGGCAACAGCGCGCCGATTTTCATGGCCCCTCCTCGTGCTGGCGATCTCATGCAAATCATCAGCAAACTTGCGCAACCACCAGCATTGGCTCCCATGCCGCTCCTCACAGACTCGGACGTGGCGGAGCCGCCCCTGCCTCCCGCCAGATCAAACAGCAGCACAGCTCCAACACATTCCGGCGCAACCAGGATGCATGCTCATGCTACGCACATCCCGGTCCTTGTCACACTGGCGGTGCTTTTCGCTTGGTGTTCCCTGGTCTGAGATTGCAATGCAAGTCACGCTCGTCATTCGAGTTGGACACAGCGCCAATCTACTAATCAAATATTCTTCTCTCCACCTGTAGCAGACTAGCCTTAGTTCATTTGTTCAGTGAATATGCATTTGGGGGCACATGACACTTCTCTGAGTTGCCCATGCTGACGTTTCAGTACATACATGTAAGACGGGGAAGATATTGCCCATGTCTTCTTCTCAAGCTCTGGACAAAGTAAGGGCTATGATCTAGTGTAAGCAACTCAGATGGCATAGTTCTCTACAATCTGAGCCTATGAGCCATGACTGTTCTGTCCTGAAAGGCTGAGGAATATGAAAGTTGCGAACACAATCCCTGAATTATGATGGTGTTACACATGAGATGGATGTGTTTCCGGATTACCTGCGCGTTCTCTGATCTAGTCTCAATATTTGTGTTCTTTCATGCTCTTGTGCAAGTTGGATTTTGCATCGTACGGCTGTCTTATGCAGGTGCTAGTTTTTGCGTTGATTGCCTGTTTTCCTGGCCTAATGGCTATGTAGATGGCTTCTTCTCTAGGCTTGGGGTTCAGTGTGTCGATATTTGCCCCTGCAGCCGATAAACCTACAGTCTGCTTTGTTATTCGGAGGCCATGTTTTCATCTCTTCTCCGAACTCAGAACTGATAGCATGCCCTCATCCTGCTCGTTTACCCAGTGCTTGCAACAAGCCTAACAGAAACCAAATGCCATTCCTGGATACTGAATTGAATGGCCAAGGCCTAGGCCTACCAGGATCTCGATCGGCAACTAGTCCCTTCATGATCCATATCTAAGAAGATGTAGATAACCATGCAAGCACAACGGGCGGGTGGGCGGATGGATGGCACCTATGTTCTCTGCGCTATTATCTGATGCGTGATGCCGATAACGACCTGGAAATCCGGTTCTTATCGCATCGCCAGCCTTGTTCATGATAAGCACTGTGATGGACAGCCACATGCACATGACAAAAGAAATGTTCGATTGGTTCACGTCTGATTGCGAAATGAAACATGGCGTGCAGCTCTGTTTAGTAGTATCACTCCTTTTTTGAGGAGGGAAATCTGACCCATCTTGTGCAAACTCTGCCATCTTCTTTTCCTCTGAAAAGATCGATCAGCAACTTGGCCATTAATTTGCCATGGCTTATCTTGTACATGAGCCAAGGCCCCTCCGAGGCACCGAGATGTTCCGGCCACAACCTGCGGGGCCGACTGTTCCACTGACCAGGACCTCGAAACGATCGGCACGGCGCACGAACAGAGGCGAGCCATTACAATCCGATCACAAATCACACGGCCGCTTGGGTTCGTACGACACGGGCAGAGCTGTTCCCAACCCGGGAGCTCCCTCAGACCCTCACCGGCACGGTGATCGCCGCGGCTCCGGTATTCCGGTGGTTAGAGATTTGCAGTCGTTCCTCTGAATTTGGGAGGGCGCCGTTGTTCTGTTGGTCTGATCTGACGGTTGAAAACCCACGTAGCCCACTGCCGTACATGTATCATGTCAACAGGAGTCTACCAGTGCCATCAAGAATCCACTATAAAAATTGATCAAAGAAATAAAAACAAAGAATCCACTATCAACAGAAAATAAAAAGAACCCAATATCGAGGGGTTCATGCCTGAATTTTTACAACAGGGATAATCACTAGTACGAGTTTGGGCAGGAGCGTCTCACAAGTCACATCCATGTTCTATCCTGCTGCTGCTTCCAAAAGAACGCAAGAACATCGGTCCGGTTACTTTCGAGTGTCAAGATCCCAAATAGACACTCCAACAGAAACTGTTATATCCAAGGTAGTACGCACTGATCGGTGTGAAATCATCAATGTTGTGGCGAGCATGCCGAGTTCCATGAACTTCCAAGTTTCGAACAAAGCATGAAACAGAGAGGGGGACGCCGGGACAGGGGTCAAACTGTCCAGCACAAGAACACGCCAATAAGCTAGCTATGATCAGCTCAAAGAGAAAGGAAATAAAAAAAACTAGAAAGCATGATAGGACAAGTAGTGCATACAAGGCATGCACGTTTATGTACAGGTCACTACTGCTGTGAACGTGCTAGTGTGTATCTACGAATACAAGCACACATGTGCAACACACAGGACGCGGCAGAGAGGCGCCTCGCCTAGGCGTAGATGGCGTAGCGCATGCCCTCGCGCACCATGAGGTGGCTGACCTCGTCGGCCGCGCGCGCCGGGCGCCAGCCGCTCGCCGCCCACGCCTCCTCTGCGCTGCCGGCATCCTCGCCGCCGAGGCGGACGGCGCCGCACGCCATCGCCAGGAGCGCCCTGGCCAGGGCGCCTGCAGGCGCCGCCGCTGCCGCGGGTTCTCGCGGCGCCACTATGACGTCGCCGGCGCCTATCTCGTCCTCGCCGCCGTAGCCGAGCTCGCTGCCGTCGACCACCCGCGCGCCCCGCTGCCGACGACGCGGCCGCCGCAGGCCTTGCCGCACAAGAGACAGAACGCCCCACATCGCCAAAGGAAGACGATCAGATCAGCGACACGATCTCGCTGATGAATCAGACTGCCAAGTAACCAGCTTTCCCTTTTGGTTCTCTGCTCCCAAAGCTCACGCACGCTCGTTCGCTGGTTACTTGGATGGAGATCTTCGTCGCTTGTGAGTCCACAGACTCGGGAACATCTGTTGGAGTGGAGAGCTCGCCCCGATCGAAGGCGTGTAGTGCCGCGTATATATACACGATCGATCTCGCTTGTGAGCTAACGGAGCACGCATGGGAACTTTCAGGGTTAAAGGGTCTTGGACTGTTCAGAGTCTTGAGGATGAAGGCACAAGGACGGGTGTGGTGGGGGTCTGCTGTGGCTGTGGCCTGTGGGACAGGGACGAGCACTCGCTAAAGCTGAAAAGGTTGCGAGGTTAGTGGAGGAGGGACGGTCATTGGCCGAAAACTACTGCTCGGCGCCGGCCACGGCCAGGAATTAGCGCAGGGTTTTCAGGCTCCTTAATCGCTCGTTTTGCCGGCCGGGCTAGAATCTAGACAGCCAAGCAGTAGCCAACCCTAGGTTAGGCTAGCTAGCAGCTAGTATTAGAGCATCTACAGCTCCTAATAAATGTTTCCGTTAATAGGAATATTTCATCCCAATCCAATTACCGTATCGGGAAAGTCACAACTCCTCCTTTATTTAGAGAGATTGATGGTGAATTATTGAGTTTCCCTATAATTATTGGAAAAATGAAAAAGTAAGATGAGACTGCTCGAGCACTATTTTCTTATCAACTCTACTAATATATGGTAGTTGGATTGTGGAAAGCGAGACTGCTGGAGATGCTATTAGAAAGCTAAGAATTCAACTCGGAACGCATGACTCGTGCGCCATCTCGTATCGTATGGGTCTCTGCATGCCGGTCCGTCTGCAGACTTGGGTTCAAGATGGTTGGAAGATCTCTGCCGCGCGCTTTTGGGAAGTGGACTCTCAACGTGCGGGGGGAAAGAACTGGCAAGAGATGACGAGGATGCCTGAGTGAGGAGTGAGGACGGGTGCAGCACGCCGCAGGCGTCGGTCCTGGCTCGTCATCCCAGCGGCCGGCCTCGAGCAAATCATTAGCGAACCTGAGCTGCCGCCGCACCGGAGGCCAGGACCAGGAGCCTCCTCCCCTGCGTCGTGTCAGATCAAACAACGGTCGGTACGGTACAGCCACGACGCATCCGCTCGCAGAGCAGTTTGAGCATCCAGTGCAAGGGGCGGGAGGGGACCTGTCAATAATTGTTCCGAGAAAACAAAAGGATTGTCGTTGATGAACGGCCCAGACGACTCGCAAGCACGGGCTCATTTACAGTAAATAGTGTGGATATGTGACGTATGCCAAGGAAGAGATGCACACCGAATGCTCTCCTCGCCTGGTTGGCTACTACAACAAGAAGGGATGACGTGATGCACACACACGGCATGCTTGTGCATGCTCCCTTTTTTTTATTGTGATGAAACACAAAACAACCAGCATCGCGAACAGAACAGAATGGTAACGTCGGCGGCATAGCAAACGACGGACGGGATCGGAGACGAACAACTTGCTAGAATTAGCAGATCTGTACTTGATCAAGACTCAGTTTGGTTAGAGATAAGTTATAGAGATAAATCTCCTGTAAACACCAAACGAGTCTAATCTAGCTACAACCGAATTCCTCTTGAATATCTCTTGGCCATTGGCCCCTATATAAACCACGTGTACCAATTTTACATGATAATCAGAGCATCCTTTTCCACAAACATCCACAAATCCTCCCAAGCTCGTCCATGGCGTCTTCTTCCTCATCTATGTCGACGGCTGGGTAGTGTCTCTGAGAAACTAACTTGAGAGAACTATCTACTATGGAAGGCGCAATTCCTTCTTGCTATTCGAGGAGCTCAGCTGATGGGGATCCTAGATGGATCTACCATAGAGCCACCCAAGACTATGGAGGTGGCCAAAGGCTAAGGCAAGAAGCAGATCGTCCCCAAACCCAACTATGATGTGTGGGTTGCAAAAGATCAACAAGTGTTGAGTTACCTATTGAACTCCCTCATCGAAGAAGCTTTGGCGACGGTGGCTACAGTGACTACTTCAGCAGAAGCATGGGAGGCTCTCACTACAATGTTTTCAGTGCACTCTAAGGCTCGGGTTACTAACCTGCGCATGCAGTTGGCCACGCTCAAGAAAGGTGGCATGACATCTCAAAACTACTTCACCGAGATGTTCACAATCAAGGATGAGCTCGCCACAATTGGTAAGCCCATAGACGATGATGAGATGGTCCAATATATCCTGAATCGCCTTGACTTTGATTACAATCCTTTCATATCATCAATGCTTGGTTGTGTTGGATCTGTCTCTTTGAGTGATCTGTACTGCCAGCTTCTTTCCTATGACTTGCGCATGGAGATGTACCAAGATGGTGGGCAGTTTCAGTCCTCCGCCAACATGGCTGGGCGAGGCCGTGGCGGTCGAGGACATGGAAATAACCGTGGTGGTTGCAGCCGTGGCGGTCGAGGAGAGCAGAACCGCAACAATAACTACAATCCCAACTCATCCAAGCAAGGAGCTCGCAACACCAAGATAGTCTGCCAGATATGCAAGAAAATTGGGCATGACGCGTCCCGATGCTAGTACAAGTATGATCATGAGGAAGAACAACAAATTACAACAAGTCGGCAGGAGCTGCAACCTCGGGCTCTGGCTACAACACCAATTGGTACGCAAATAGCGGAGCTACAGATCACGTCACTTCAGAACTTGAGAAGCTAACCGTTCCTGATAAATACAATGGACGGGATCAAGTGCACACTGCCAATAGCTCAGGTATGTCCATAAGTAACATTGGTCCAGCAATCTTACATACCCCAAGTAGAAATCTCCATCTGAAAAATATCCTCCACGTGCCTAGTGCTAGCAAGAATCTCGTTCTATTCATAAATTGGCTCGTGATAACAATGTTTTCCTGAAATTTCATCCTAACTTCTTTTTATCAAGGACCGAAAAATGAAGAAAATCCATCATCAAGGTAGATGCCGTGGTGGTCTATATCCTCTAGCGCCTCATCCTTTAGGAGAAGGTCAAAATAAGAAAGTTTCTGGAGTCAATAAGCTATCTACTTCGAGATAGCATAATAGATTTGGTCATCCTGCTCTTCCTATTGTGGAGAAGATTATTAGTTCAAATAAGCTTCCTTGTGTTAGTGATAATAGTTCTCAATCAATTTGTGACTCTTGTCAAATGGCCAAGAGCCATCAGCTTCCGTATCCAAAATCAATGAGTGTTTCAAGTGCTCCTCTTGATCTTATTTTCTCTGAGGTTTGGGACCCAACACCTGTTTCTGTAGATCAGCATAATTACTATGCTAGTTTAATTGATGATTATAGTAAGTACACTTGGATATATCTTCTAAAAATAAAATCTGATGTTTTTGGTGTGTTCCAAGAATTCCAGGAACTCGTTGAAAGAAAATTTGATAGAACAATTAAAGCTATGCAATCTGATTGGGGAGGAGAGTATGAAAGGTTGAACTCCTTCTTTCAAACAATAGGAATTGCTCATCAAGTCTCTTGCCCCCATGCTCATCAACAAAATGGCGCAGTTGAGAGAAAGCATAGGCACATCGTTGAAGTTGGGCTATCTTTGCTAGCAAATGCATCTATGCCCCTCAAATTTTGGGGGGCAAGCCTTTCTCACAGCTACTTATCTCATCAACCTTATCCCTAGCAAGGTTATTGGATACAAAACCCCCGTTGAGCACCTCCTTCATAAAAAATCAGAGTATACCTCTCTTCGCACTTTTGGCTGTGCTTGTTGGCCCAACTTGAGGCCCTACAACTCCAAGAAGCTTTCCTTTCGGTTTACAAGATGTGTTTTCTTGGGTTACATCTCTATGCACAAAGGATTTAAATGCCTAGATATCTCTAGTGGGTGCATATACATATCCAGGGATGTTGGTTTTGATGAAGATCTCTTCCCTTTTGCTCATCTTCACCCTAATGCTGGATCTCAACTTCGCAAAGAAATAATTCTCCTTCCAAGCCATCTTCTCAATCCTGGGGGTGTAGGTTATCTTGAGTCTAATGTTACTAATGGTTTTGGAGATAATTCCGGTATACAAGAATTTTCTGCATAAGATTTGGTGTAGCAATCTCCAATAGGAGCATCAAATAATGGAGATGAGGGTGTTGCAGCTGCCACAGAAGATCGCGACGCATGATCCCATGAAGATCTCCACAGCGTATCGAGAGCTGATCCCGAAGTGGATCTCCTTGGCCGTGCTGCTCCATCCAACCCAGCTGAAGCCAACCCTAGCTCGATGCGCGGAGGGGGGGTACGAGATTCTCCTCCGACAGCTGCTGCCTCGCCTGCCCTGACACGGTCTCCAGCTGCCTCTCCGACTCCGCCACGTGTACAGGAGCACCCGCCAGCGCGGACAGCTTCTATCCCCTTGCCATCGGAGGTGCTTGGAGGATCTTCTGAGGCTGTCCTAGGATTGGATGCGCCAACAAAAGCAGCTACGCCCTCTCCTCCAAGGTGATGCACTCGCTCACAACATGGGATATTGAAACCTAAGTCTTTAGGTGATGGCATGAGACGCTTTGGATATTTTTGTGCTACAGGAGAACCTGACAATCTACAAGAAGCACTCAGGGATTCTAAGTGGAAGCAGGCTATGGAAGAAGAGTATAAAGCATTGCTAAGAAATAATACTTGGCATCTTGTTGAAGAAAGTAAAGCTAAAAATTTGATAGATTGCAAGTGGGTTTTTAAAATCAAAAGGAGAGCAGATGGTACAATAGATAGATACAAAGCACGTCTTGTGGTTAAAGGTTTTCGACAACGTTATGGTATTGATTACGAAGATACTTTTAGCCCGGTTGTTAAGATTGCTACAGTGAGACTTGTTCTTTCAGTTGATGTGTCAAGAGGTTGGTGTCTTAGATAATTGGATGTTCAGAATGCGTTTCTTCATGGTATTCTGGAAAAGGAGGTTTATATGAAACAACCACCTGGGTTTGAAAAGGCAGATGCTCCACGTCTTGTGTGTCGACTTGATAAAGCAATCTATGGTTTAAAACAAGCTCCCAGAGCTTGGTATGCTAAGCTAAGTTCTAAACTCATTGCTCTAGGGTTTAGATCATCTAAATCAGATACTTCTTTGTTTATTTATCAGAAGTCTGGTGTTACTATTTATATGCTAGTATACGTAGATGATATAATTGTCACAAGTTCATCTACAGAAGCAGTCTTGGCGTTACTACAAGATTTAAGGCAAGATTTTGGGTTAAAAGATCTTGGTGACCTACACCAATTCTTGGGGATTGAAGTTCAAAGAAATAATCGAGATATACAATTGTGTCAGGAGAAGTATGCACTTGAGATTCTCAACTGAGTTGGTATGGCTAGCTGTAAACCGTCTCCTCCTCCTTTGTCCACATCTTGAGGATTATATTGAAGTTCAAAGAAACAATCAAGGTATACAATTGTGTCAGGAGAAGTATGCACTTGAGATTCTCAACCGAGTTGGTATGGCTAGCTGTAAACTGTCTCCTACTCCTTTGTCCACATCTAAGAAGCTATCTAGTTACGAAGGAGAAGTGTTAAGCCCAGAAGACAGCACTAAATACATGAGTATAGTAGGAGCTCTTCAGTACCTAACTCTTACACGACCAGATTTGACATTATGCTGGCGGGCGATATAAGCACCCGCTAGCACAGATAATGTGAACTATTTATTATTCAAGTTTGTTGTTATGTGGTTGGAGATACATATTTTAATTTGACAGCTAAAAATTGGCGGAAAATAGAAATTATAAATAACTCACGGGAAATAATATATTGAACGGGAAAACACATATTCCTGGAACCATCTGTGCTGGCGGGTGATGTAACCATCCGTCAGCACAGAAAGTATCTGTGCTGGCGGGTGGCTAACGTCGCCCGCCAGCACAGACAACATTTGTGCTGGCTCAAGGTTGCTGGCGGGTGCGATACCCGCCAACACAAATCTATTCTAGCTGTCAGCACAAATGCTTTATGGTGTAATGGTTGCTCCCCTTAAGTAGTCCTAGAAACTTGCGCATTAGTTTGGTCTCTGTGCTCGCAGCTAGCGTTGGAGATGCAATCCCATATTACTATGGGATTCAAAGAATGCACTGTTGTGCATAGGCAATTTTATAAAGCAACTAGCGTATACGGTGCCTGAAAAGTTTAAAGGATGCTCTCCGTTGGTTACAGTTGGTTACTGACATACTGAGTGAACAGTGCCTAGGGATGAACTGCCCTAGAGATCGAGACACGCTAGATAAGGAAAAAGAAGAGGCAAGGCAAGGAAGAGAGAGAGAGAGAGAGAGAGAGAGAGAGAGAGAGAGAGAGATGTTTGGGATGAAGTGCCTTGTTCTTGTATCCAATATAACCACACGCGTACCTGGACACGGGCTCTGAAAGATCACGAACAGGCCGCAGCGAATAGTGATGGAAAGGCATGGCACAAGGCTGGGAAAATTCAGTCTGAAGCTTCTTGCTGATTTTCTGTTGGGCGAACTCTATTCTTTGGTTCCATATATGTCGCCCAAGTCGATCGAACCCAAGTCCGGAACCGACTCCTCCTCCTCCTTGTCCCGATACTGTCGCATCGTCTCGCCGTCGCCGTCCGCATCGGAGCCAACCTGATCAACGCTAGCACGCGACATGGCGCTGCCGGCGTTGATGGTCGAAGAGATCCTCCTCCGCGTCCCACCTGACGAGCCGGCGCACCTCATCCGCGCAGCCGTCGTCTGCAAGGCCTGGAGGCGCATCCTCTTCGACAGCGGGTTCCGCTGCCGCTACTGTACGTTCCATCGAACGCGTCCCCTGCTAGGCTACATCCACAACTTCGGCTTCCGTGCAGGCCTCGAGTTCGTCCCAACCACTACTTTCTTCCCGCCGTCGCTGGCGGCTAGCCGCAACTCCTACAGGGCCCTTGACTGCCGCCATGGCCTGCTGATCGACACTAGCGGCCCACCAGGCTTCATTGTTTGGGACCCCATCACTGGCGACCGGCAGCACCTGAGCTTTCTCGCTCACGCACAAGAGAATTTGTGCTGTTATACTGGGGCTGTGCTATGCGCTGTGGATGGCTGCGACCACCTCGATTGTCATGGCGGTCCGTTCCTCGTGGTCTTTGTGGGTGGGACAGAGGGGGCGCATCCCATCGACGTGGATCATGTCAGGTACACGTGGGCGAGCGTGTACTTGTCAGAGACAGGAGAATGGAGCGCCCAAACCTCTGGTACTAATAAACAACATTACTATAATATTGCGGTCAGGGAACCCAGCCTTCTTATCGGAGGTGCGCTCTACTTCACCCTTGGTGCGATGAGGATCCTCAAGTATGACTTAAGTAGGCATGGGTTGTCCGTGATCGAAATACCGCGATTGTTTCACAAGTCTGTTCCCATTGATATTGATGGAGGGCTAGGGTTCGTCGATAAGTACATCTATACGTGGTCACAGCAGGATGGGATTGGAGGATGGATGCTACACAATGTTGCGGAGCTCCAGACATTGATCCCCCAACATCGTGGCTCACCATACCGAGATCACCCAAGTGATGTGATTCGCTTCGTAGAAGGAACAAATACTATTTTATTCACCTAATAATTACGTAGTTTGGGGAGTCTTCACACTCGACCTCAAGACAAGAAAGGTCGCTGAAAGATAGGACTATGACATCTTACCTTATACATGCTTTTACACTCCAGGTACCACTTGTGTGCCCTTTCTTTAACTTCCGTACCTTACACATGCATGTTTTTCATTGTTGTGATCTACATAAGTTTCTTCCAACATATGACAACAATTAATACTTCATTTAGCATAAACGCATGACCAATGGCTCCCCTGCTCTTGATTCAGCACCAATCGGCTTGGGCAACTAGAAGCTTGCAGCTTCATATGTAACAAGTTACTCACACATATCTTTAACCCTAGAGGCCTAGACTTTACCACGTGACTCCGATATGTTTTGGGAAGTCATGATCCATGAATATTCAATCAGATGAGCAAACAAAATGTATAATGATGCATCGCTTTTTAGGTAAGAGATTACTATATGAAATCAAAAGCTTGCAATCTCATAAGAACCAAGATAACTATATATGGTTTCATATACTTGGTTCAAATTGTTAACGATTCTTTATACTTGGTTCAAATTGTTTTTTAGAATGAGTTTTATGTTACAAATGGAGTACTACTAGCTTGTTGATTTTTCAGAACGAGGAGAATGGAAAGTTTTTTAAGTGAGGAGAATGGAGAGTTTTTTAGAATGAGTTTTATGTTATAAATGGAGTACTTGTTGATCTTTTAGAAATGAGGAGAATGGAGAGTATTTCAGAGCGTGGACTAAATATTATAAACACATTTAATCTATCTTTCCCCTACCTAATATTGATCAAGTTCTTTATCTAATACGAAGCTCTATGTCCATTTTTCACGTAATATGATGCAGATAAACCGGCAATGGATGTAACACCTCTGCTCCTCCAATACTAGAGAACAGAAGAACTTCGAATCCACAAACTCTAGCTGAACATCATAAAAGAATCTTGAAATAGTTTTCCAAACACTTTTTGGAGCTAAATTTTCATAATAGAAATATGGTGGCAAATAACCGATTCAGCCAGAGATTTGTTCACTAACCTTGACCCATCGGCTTATGGTTGGTTTTGGATTGCCAAAATGGGTCATGCTCAGGGAACAGATCTTTTGCTTGGATAGGCTATTGGACCACCATACTTATATTATGAAAATGTGGCACTTGCTCCAAAAGACGTTTAGACAATTATTTCAAGATTCCTTTATGATATTCAGCTAGAGTAGGTGGACTCGTAGATCTCAGTTGTACCATTATTTTAAAATTGGTGTATCTTTTTGTCTCCCAAATTAACGGTCGTGACGTGGACGATCCTATGTTCTAAATATCTCATATAGTAAGACTTAATATATGCGCTAGATTATGTCAATGGGTCTTAGGAATCGACATTATCGATATAAATCGTAGTTTGTATGTTGCGATGATTAACGGTCATGATGTGGACGATCTTAGGTTCTAAGTATCTTATTTATGTAAGATTGAATATGTACGATGAATTTCATATGTAATGTACTCTAGTTAATATTTGTGATGAATTTTTATCTCTACTATTTCATATAATATATATATATATATATATATATATATATATATATATATATATATGTGACAACCATATTGTAACAATTGAAACATTTTATTAGAATTAAGATAGTGTACGCGGGAAAGAAAACTGCGGGAGGCGGAGGAGGAGGATCTCGCCGACGACGAGGTCGCCCATCAGCTCCGGCGGCGCCATCTGTCTGCTTCGTCGGGTTGGGTGCGGGTTAGGAGGCTACTACTTGGTTGGGTTCAACCAACTTGCGATAGAGAGAGTCTGTAAGGTGGGGTCAAGGAGTCAGATGAATGGCCTCAAGCCCTCGATGTAATGGATGCTTATTTTGGTTTCCATTTTCCATTCTAGCAAAGTTTTGCCAAGATTGTACACTGCAGTAGCTACGGATCATGACTTGATTTTTTTTCTTTTTTGTCAAAACCTGGTATCATCAAGCTATTTAACCTTTTCCTGTTGCAATAAATTAATTACCGCAGTGAAGGTGTCCTGGAGTTTTACAGAGTGTGGATAAAAGCGCAATTGCGCACCGCAGCTCATTGATTATGAAGCCTTCACCCAACAATAAGCACAATCAATTATTAAAAAAAACAATCAGCACAATCCCCCAACAAAAGATAGAGGGTGTTTGGATACGAGGCGCTAAACTTTAACAGTGTCACATCGGATATTCGGATGCTAATTAGAAGAACTAAACATGAGCTAATTATAAAATTAATTGCAGAACCCTGTGCTAATTCGCGAGACGAATCTATTAAGCCTAATTAATCCACCATTAGCAAATGGTTACTGTAGCACCACATTGTCAAATCATGGACTAATTAGGCTTAATAGATTCGTCTCGCGAATTACACTCCAACTGTGCAATTAGTTTTGTAATTAGTCTATATTTAATACTTCTAATTAGTATCCAAACATCCGATGTGACTGGTGTTAAACTTTAACAGGGTGGAGCCAAACAGGCCCATAGATATGAGTTGAGGCAAGAGAACCAGCTCTTATTTCCAGCAGCTCCATGAAACTGCTTGTTTCGGATTCTCTCCGGTTTATTCCAGCAGAAGAACTAATCAATTTAGCTTTTCCCAAAAATAAATTACCCAACAAGCAACAGGCCAGCTTAAATTCTTGTATCCAAGAATCAATTCCATGTTTGTTCAGAAAGTTGTCCACCTGATTCACTATCTGCAGAAACTGAGCTGCAAGTCCAACTTTTTCAGTTCCAAGCTGATAGCATTAGATGGACAAAACACATTCAGTAGTTAAAAGACAATGAAACAAAACACATTCAGCAGAACAAAAAGGTTGTCTTCATAGGCTGAAAGTACTGTGCAGACAAATCTCATTCAAGAGTCATGAAATACTGAAACTAGCAGCTTCATTATCCAGGCAACTTTTTAAAGTAATTTATGGATTTTTCTCAGTTTCAAATGCATGCCCCAAAAGGCTGCAAATAGCACTGGGTCAACCTTGTTGAAGGGATAAAAATTAACTGTTGCAGAGAACAGATTAATCAAGAGTTATATCGTAACTTCAAACTTGTCATGTCAAAGTGAGATTTATGTATCAACTGAGATAGGTGGACATGAACGCTCGGACAATAAGAATCATAATCAACCACAATGCCTCATTATTTTTTACTAACTCAGGGGGTGTTTGTTTCTTTAGCCCCTCCTAAAATTCCTGTCACATCGAATGTTTAGATACTAATTAGAAGTATTAAACATAGGCTCATTAAAAAACCAATTGCACAGATAGAGACTAATTTGCAAGACGAATCTATTAAGCCTAATTAGTCCATGATTTGACAATATGATGCTACAGTAAACATGTGCTAATGATGGATTAATTAGGCTTAATAGATTCATCTCGTGAATTAGCCTCCATCTATGTAATTAGTTTTATAATTAGCTCATGTTTAGTCCTCCTAATTAGCCTCCGAATATTCGATGTGACATAAATTTTAGTCAGGACTAAAGATCCAAACACCCCCTCAGTCTACACCGAACAAATACTTTACCATGAACCAAATATTTGAGCAGATATTCAGAGTTTTCAGTGACTGAAAGCGTTTAACAGCAAAGAGTTTGCAGGATGTGACACGAGTCACACAACAAACACCGAAAACCAAAACTAGGAAAATAGGCGAATCACATATGCCCGGCAACATGAGCAATTTCCCCATTCAAGCTTCAGTTCCACAAGCTAATTCATTTCCACCAGAATGCCACAGGTAGCCATCAGCTTCTTTTCCTGGTCATTCTGCCTCGGCATCAGCTGGTGAGAAGAATCTGAAAAGACACAACTGATAGTGTAAATCTTTTGCATTGCTCGACAGTCAAACAAGCCCTGAATGTACAATTAGTCTGAGATGAAAAGCAATCATGATCACAAGCGCTAATCACCAGTAACTCGAAAAACACATGACAGAGTTGTGAACCTGAAGATCACCTGTGAGGAAGCAGTCTCTTCTTCTTTAGCATCATCGGAGTTGTTGCTATCAGAGACAGGAACAGCATCAGCATAGCGTGGGCCTGATACTTCAATGGAACCACTCTTTTCACTTCCACCATCTGTCCAAATACGTCAGGAATGAGTAAGAACAGCAAACAAGCCATGAATGTACGAGTACAACTGCTCTGAGATAAACAGAAATCATGATCTGAATGCTTGGACCAGAAACGACCCGTAACTGTAGACGTAAACATGAAAGAGTTGTGGACCTGTAGATCACCAGTAACTCTAAACGTAGATAAGACAGTTTAGGAACGAGCTAGCAAGCATAGCAAATCAGTGTAGACCGATATTTGACAACCGGAACAATATAGAACGCTGAAACTGAAGACTGAACTGCAATTCCAACATAACAATTGGACTCTGAAACAGTAGTTACCAAGTCTGAAACGTAAACCATGACAGAACAGTTACGCCTTGTTTAGTTGGCAAAATTGGGAGGTGCCAAATTACTATTACAGCACTGTAGCACACTGTAGCGTTTCGTTTGTATTTGTGAATTATTATCCAAATATTGACTAATTAGGCTCAAAAGATTCGTCTCGCAAAGTACAACAAAACTGTGCAATTAATTTTTAATTTCGTCTACATTTAGTACTCCATGCATGTACCGCAAGTTTGATGTAATGGGGAATCTTCTTTTTGCATAGTGTCAAAGTTGGGAGTTGGGAGTGAAGTAAACAAGGGGTAGAAACTAGGGGAATCACATGCACGCATCAACAGAGGGTAAGCCTTCGGACACGAGCAATTTCAGCAGGAATCACATGCACTCACCATATCACCAAAATGAAAATTTATTCAGAAATATTAACCTGCAGAGATTCATGATCCCAAAACAAATCCAACATAAACTGTTCTGTCCTCTCTTTAATTCCACAGCTGGAAACAAAACTTACTAGTAACTGAACATGATTAAAGATTCATCTGCTTAAGCTGGAAACATTCAGAGGTTTCATAACTGAAAGCATTTAACAGCGCAGACTTTACAAGATACGACATGACAAACACCAGGAAACAAAACTATAAACTAGGCGGAATCACAATCCGAAGCAAATTGGAATGGACTCTGAACCAAACAGCAGCAACTTCAGTGTAAAACGTCAGACCCGGCAGGTTTGAGCATTACCTGATGGGGTACCGAAGCTCATGAAGGGAACGAGGGCAGAGATCTGGGTAGCGCCTGGCTGGGGTAGCTTCTGGAACCGTCCGCTCCCCACGTCGATGCTGATGATTCCATCATCCTGTGTGCGGATGAACAGCGAGCTCGCGGCGACGCCAATGGGTTGAACTCCAGGCACAGGGATCTTCACAAGCGCGTTCTGGATGTGGACCCAATCAACATCACCGCCAGCGTGGACCTCCGTTTCCCAGAACTGGATTCTCATGTCGCCGGCGCCGGCGCCGCCGTACATAGCCGCGAAGCTGAGCCTCCCGTCCGCCGCCGGCATGAGGACCGTTCCGCAGGCCTGCTGGGTGATGAACGGCGGGATGTCGACGTAGGCCAACTGCTCCACCTCGTCGCCGAACTGGTACAGGAGAGTCCTCCCTGGGCTCCTGAAGTAGAGCGTGCTCCCCACCAAGGTGGCAGGTGCCGTCTCGAGAAACCCCCAGTCGTCCTCGTCGGCGACGGCGGCGGCGGCGGCGGCGGCGGCGGCGGGCGAAGCAGTCCAGGCACCGGACGCGGAGGCGTAATGAAGGCGGACGTGGCCCACGTACCCTCCTCGTCGTGGATGCCGACGAACACCACGCGGAACGGGCCGCCGTGGCAGCCGAGGTGGTCGCATCCCGGGGTGTCGCAGAGGACGGTGGCGGTGAAGTTGAAGGCGTCCAACCGGAACGCCTCCGGCAGGCGCACCTCCTCGTGAAGGTCGGCGACGGGGTCCCATACGACGAGCGACGATTCCTCGCCCCATCCCTCGGCGAACTTCTCGAAGAGCACGCGGCCGTGGCGTCTGTCCAGGACGTGGAGACCGACGCCGTTCTCGGGTACGCGCGGGCTGAAGGGGGTGGTGGCGGTGGTGACGAAGCTCGCAACCAGATTCCAGATGGTGTCCTTCCCCGCCGTCGTGGATGTAGCCGATCATGTGCGGTAGTCCGTGGAACTTGCGGTAGCGGCGGACGAAGGCCGGGTCGGCGAGGAGGCGGCGCCATCTGTCTTGCAGACGGCGGTGAAGCGGTACATCAACTTGGGGCGGTCGGCGGGGAGGCGGAGCAGGATCTCGGGTAGACGTCGTCGACGAGGAGCTCCTTCGACGGCGAGGGGGCTACGGGAGGAGCACTGGTCGCCATGGCGGATTGGCGGTGGAGGCTTTCTCTCGCGAACGCGGCGTGGTGTCGTCGGAGAAGAGGGGGCGAGCGAGGCGAGGCGGCGTTGGAAATGCGAGGCGGGGTTGAGGCGGTGAGAGGGGTTTTTGTAGAGCCTGACACCCGCAGGGCTGGAGGGCCCACCACACCAGCGAGATGGCTTCTCCTGCACGCCGGCGGTCTACGTCTCCTCTCGCCGGTCGCCGCCTCGTTCAAAATTCAAAATGCTTTTTTCGCTTGGCTGCTGGAACTAAAAAGAAAATGGTTGGGCTGTTCGGTTTCTCAAGCTAAAGTTTAATCCGTGTCACCTCGAATATTCGGAGACTAATTAGGAGGATTAAATATAAGTTAATTATAAAACTAATTGCACATATCGAGGCTAAACGACGAGACGAATCCATTAAGCCTAATTAATCCATCATTAGCAAATGTTTACTGTAGCAACACATTATCAAATCATGGACTAATTAGGCTTAATAGATTCATCTCGCCGTTTAGCCTCCACTTATGTAATGGATTTTGTAAATAGTCTACATTTAATATTTCTAATTAGTATCTAAATATTCGATATGATGAGGGCTAAAATTTAGCGGGAGGAACCAAACACCCCCGCAATTACCACGAGACGGTCGTAATCATTGCAATACTTCAATGCATCTCCGGCTCGCTCGAATTGGAGTTCGTATTTTTCCGTATACGTTTTGTCCCCACGCGTGATAGGTCTCGTCACTACAAACGTGAAACCTATCTAAACCTATTTAAAAACTCATCACTACAGAAACTATCATCACCAACGAATTATCACTGCCGATTTGATTTGAACCAGTGGCGAAGACGTTTCTAGGTTTACAGAACCACAAATGTCACGACCCCAGGCTAATAGCTTCTATAGCTCTATAAAGTCGGATGAATACAAACTTCATACAAAAATTATAGAGCTCGACCAGGTCTAAAATTTTCTAGTGACAACTTTTTTCATTTAAAATTATTTAGATGCCTAAATATTTGGTATAAGTATCACACCTATCAAATGATCTCAAATGGTAACAAAGTCAACAGTAAAGTTGTAGCACTCAATGAGATCTACAATTTTGTAGTTGATAACTTTTTCATTCAAAATTATTTTAGTGTATAAATATTACATACAAGATTCAAAACAATTAATTCAAAAGAAATATCATCCTTTTCTAAGTCACTATTGATTGTGTGGTGTGATGGTAAGAAAGCTATCACGAGGCTAGTTGTTTTGAGTTTGAGTCTCGATTCCGTACACTTGCTAATTTTGCATTAAAAATACTACGTGTTGGCCCTTGTGACAGGTGATTGTGTGGTAGGTGCTCCGGTTGAAACTATCTTTTTTACATATTTTAAATTTTTTTCGAACAGACGGTGATAACACACCCACCGGCTCAAAACGGCGGTGATAGGGGTTTTAGGACCGGCTGTGATAGGAACTTTCCTAGTAGTGCATGCTTGTTGGGTTATCAAGTACCCATGGATCGCCCATGCCCGACAACAACCCTACAGCAATGGCTGCACCTCTACCATGCTTGCAGTTGCAGCTTACCAATTGCTAGGGCATACATGTTTAGAAAAAAGAATCATCAAATTTGAAGTCGCCATGAAGGAGAAATACCAGATACAAGTTTAAATTCCGGATTAAAATGAGAAATACGAATTGTTTGTTTGTTCTTCAATCTAGCCTCGTGGCACAACGAGATTGGCCTAACCGGTGGCACACGGATCGCCCTAGGCGGGATTCGTGGCGAAGCCGCTTAGCCAATAGCTCGCTGCCGTGTGTCAAGATATCCTGACGCAGAAAATATGATAAGAATAACGTATGCCGAAGCAAATCACAAAGAATCAAGTGGTGCAATGATATGGTGCACTTGGCTTTGGTTTGAGGTCTTGGGTTTGATTCCCTTGGCCACCACCTTTTTTATCCTTTTCACGTAAATTATAATAAATTTCCTTTTTCACGTCAATTCTAATAAACCAATGACGGCCCCCGACAGATGAAAGATTGACAGATGGGTTGGCATCATGAAAGTGGACAAAACAACAAGTAGCTCAATGGCAAGTGCATTCTATCTTGGAGGTCGCATGTTTGATTCAAGACCTATGCTGATTTTCTATTTTTTTTCCATACGCAACATGATGATTTTTAATTTACTGATCGTATTTTTCCGATTCCCCCCTCAATTTTTCTATTTTTTCCATACATAACATGATGATTTTTAATTTATTCATCGTGATGAATTTGCTAAAACGCCACGACGTTGTGGGTCAGATTGTGACGAATTTAACAAAATGTCATTGTGTGTAAAATAGAAAAATGTCATAGATGCAGTACCGTTTGTGACGTTTGCAGACGTTCTCTGCAAACGTCACGAAAAACCTGTCACTGATAAAATAGTTTCTTATAGTGCTACATCCGCGCATGACAACGTAAGCATTATACATAGGCGCCTGGTTGGATTGCACATGTGCGCTATATCTGATGCCTGACGCCGATACCGACCTGTAATAATCCTGAAACTCTAGCTGGTTCCTCCCATGCGAGTAATGACCCTGTTCGGGTAAGCACAGCGATGCCCGGCCACATTGATCGCTACTAAGTATATCTGATGTCTAATCCATGCATAAGTTGTCCAGGAAAAAAAAGCACCTGATCCTTCTTGCTCGTGTGTGTGAACAACCCCGCCATCGTCTTTTCGTTTTTTCATCTGAAAGCTAAGGTTAAGCAACTTGCTCATTGGCATGGCTTATCTAGTTAGATCCTGATTGGGAACCAGTGCTAAAGTTTAGCCCATGGCTAAAGTTTAGTGCTAAAGTTTAGCCCCTTGAGGTGTTTGAATACAGTGCTAAACTTTAGCAACTTGGTTTGCAAAAGACATATTTACCCCTCCATTCAACTGCATTGTTCTCTCTCCTTCTCTCCAATTCTCTTTCTCCTCCTCTCCTGTTCTTGCCGCACAGATCTCCAGAGCCAGAACACGGGGGCCGCCGCTCCACCGCCGCCTTCCACGCCGCGTCCGGCCCGCGTCGGCCGCCGCTCCCTAGCTGCCGGACTGCCTGCCCTTGCCTCCAATCGCTATCAGGGCTGGAGCTCCTCGTCGCGGTGCCTAGCGTGGATCAAGCTCGAGATCTAACCAAAACCAACACGATGGGGCACTTGTTGGAGGCGGACCCCGCGACCTCCCGCCAACCCCTCCCCGGAGGTGCACGAGCAGCGGGAGCAGGAGACCCTCGCCTCCGCCGCGCTCGCCTTCCCGCTCCTCCGCGCCGCCTTCACCCGCCGCGCGCCTCCTTCCGCCTACCCGGATCCCTGCCCCCGCCCTACTTCCACGACCTCCTCGCGTGGCTCGACCCCGTTGTCGCCTCCCTCTTCTCCGCCGACGGAGCCGCCACGGGGGACACTGGAGAGCGTGAGGCGGCGGCGCGAGAGTGGGGACGGAGGGAGGGAGGGGTGGGGATTTACGGCTGGGTGCGGAGGTGGTGGGGCCGACGGAGGAGGCAGGGCCAGGCGTGGCCGGCGGAGGGCGGCAGGGGTGTGGTGGGGAGGAGAGAGGGGGAGTGCAGGGAAGGGGGCAACCATGAAAAAAATAGGATCAGGGATTACTTTTAGCCCCTTTAGCACCTCTTGGAGGGGCTAAAGGAAAGGGTGCTAAATTTTAGCACCCTACCTTTAGCATCCCTGTTTGGCACCACAAGTGCTAAAATAAGATTAAAAGTGGGGTGCTAAACTTTAGCACCCCTTCCAAACAAAACCTTATCATGTCGTGGCACGCGAGCCCCGGGTCACGGACACGGTTCCCTTGTCTTCCTTTGGAGGCGCGCGCCGCCGTGATTCTTGGCCACTTGTTCGCCGGTCACGGCCCGCGTGGCCGTCGGTTCCACGTCCACCACGTGCGATCCTCGCGCAAAGTCAGACGCACGGTATGTAATCGCTGCTCGCTCGGGCACGGTGGTCAGCGTGCCCGGATCCCCTGCTGGCTTGGCAAGTTCGCCGGCTGCCATTTGCCAGAGTTCGTCACGGCCAGGAGAAACGGGAGGGGCCTTGGCTGATGATCCGGTCTGGATCCAAGCACGAAAGAACTAATCATCTTGGAGCAGATTAAATACGATCTCGATTGGTTAAGATACGGGGTAATCACGACACATGAGCAATGGTTTTAATTACATGTATCTTCTCTGCTCCTGCCTCCTGCACACACACACACACGCAGACATGCGCGCGGCGATCGGGCGTGTTGTTCTTAGGCGTAGATGACGAAGCGCAAGCTCTCGCGCGCCATGAGGTGGCGGACCTCGTCGGCGGCGCGCGCGGGCCGCCACCCGCTCGCCGCGGCCCACGCCTCCTCCGCGCCGCCGCCGCCGTCGTCCAGGCCGACGGCGCCGCGCGCCATCGCCAGGACCGCCCTGGCCAGCGGGGCGCCGGGGACTTCGCGCGCCGCCGCCGCCGTCGCGCTCTCGTCGTCACCACCTGCGCGGTCCGCCGCCTCGGCGGCGCGGCATGCCCTGCCGGACGAGCGACAGCACGGCTTCCCCACATAGCTCA
>NC_028456.1:22620205-22830785 GCF_000263155.2 Setaria italica
CATTTTTTTCTGCTAGCTCAAACTGGCAAGAGCTACTCTTTCTCTCGTGAGGCAACAGCTTTCGATGACATCTTTGGAGAGCTCGATCGGAGCCATGTCTGGTTTATATACACGGTTGGCCACTTTGCCTCACTCGTAAGCTAACGAAGCCCTCATGGCAGCTATGACAAGGTTAAGAGGACTTGGACAGGAGTCTTTTTCTCGAAAGGTGAAAGGCTGGTGGTGGACTGGGTGGGGCTGTGGGGAGGGACGAGCACTCGCGAAAGCTGGGAAAGGTCGCGCACGAGAGGTTAGTGGAGGGCTGGTCATCACGGCCGAAAACAACTGCTCGGCCATCTGCAGTTATCTCATCGATCGATCGGCGATCTGCCAGACGTGAACGCTGGATTTTTTTCAGGCTGCTGCTTCTTCTCCTGCACGATCGTTTTGCCCGCCTGCAGGGATAGTTTCTAGTACTGTAGCTGGTAAACCAGCGCGTGCAGGTAGCTCTAGCTGCTGGAAAGCCAAGGCTTTGACTTGGGCATGCATGCCTCCGATCATGGTGCCACTCTGCATGTGGGCGCCGACGACTTGGGTTCAGAACTTCAGATGACTGGACGAGTAGTACTTGTCATCGCAAGTGCACAGTTCCGAGATAGTAGCAGGTAGAGCAAGCGTGCGTGCCCGCCAGTGGCAACGTCGGTGAAAGGCTCGTAGAAAGGCCGGCGCCTTTTGCGTGTATGGACACCGGACACGGTCGCACGGCGTATATACCAACCAGGCAACCAAACCAACAACTGCATGTGCTGCTGCTGCTGCTGCTGCTGCGGTCCTGGATGCAATGCCGGAGCTAGCAGGGGCTGCAGGGGGTTCACGGCCGCAGGATCGGCCGTGCGCTTTTGGAAAGTGGATGATTCTGAAAATTTGTGGACGTCCGCTGGTCGATCGCTCGTGCAGTGGATCCTGATCGAGGGTGAGAGGTACTGTACTGCTAGTCTGCCACCAGGTAGGCGGTTGCTTGGTGGAGGGCAGTGGGTGTTGCATTGCATGCACGGGCTGTGGCAGGTGAAGCCTGGATCCGACCCAGAGAGGCATACGTCGCCGTAGAGTTCTGCAAGCCCAACAATCAAAACGCATACTAAAACATGAACATGATGGAAGAATTACGGTGAACAGTGAGGTTGTTCTCGAGTGCGAGTTTAGAGGATAAAGTGAAGAAGAAAAAATCCACACGTATGCCATTGGTTAAACCCTAAATCCATCATATACCATCGTTAGTGACTGCGGGATCCTATGTGTCACACACACATCGATGGCATATGAGCGAGAAATTATAGGTTTTCACGGTGGCATATAAAAGGAAATTCCCCCGAAACCTGAAGGTGAACTCACTCATACTAGTGTCAAAGACTCGAAATGGGCCTTGACGACCTACACACCTCAATGCAAATAACCAAACCCTGCATACACCTGGTTCCTTGTTTTTTTTTCCTTTTAAGTGCACAAGTAGGCAAAGTCCCACGCCATTCAAATCCTTCCATTATTTTTGTGCAACTGTTGCTTTATTTCCAAATTAAGCAAGATATCACAGAGAAAACTTTACCTTTTATACAAATGGGTTCTATATAAGGGCAAGCAGCGATTGTGACGGCATGAGACCCATCTTATTCCTTGTGCTTTTCAGGTGCCTGCAAATTGCTCTATATATATGTTTCAGAAATGCATCACTACATAGCTTAGACATACATTTTTGATACATATATTGATTCACAAAATGTTGCAACAAGTTCTCAGAAGCCAACTCAAGGCCCCAGACACTACACGTACAAGGGTAGTGAAGCCAGAACAAAACCATTGGGGGATTCAATTTGTAACAAATCACCTATTACAAACACAGAATTGATTTCATTTTTAATGATTAGCATGTTAAAACAGCTTCGGAGGGGGGGGGGCATGCCCCCCTTTCAACCCCTTAGGCATACCCGGATGCTAGCCAGCACAAGTTCAAGTGTTGTCATTGTCAACACACATCTACATCAAGATCAAGATCTATCTAAAGTTTTCACGAGGAGTTTAATTTGCGATGAGGTTATCCTATATAATGCTGCTTCAACTAAAAGTTGCTACAGATGTGTTACACCATTAAGAATTGATGCTTGGTTGTCTTCCCAAGTGCAATCCAAGGCAGATGAATTGCAGCTCTCAAAGGGCAGATGATGTTGATGTCCAAACTTTTACTCTTTTCTCATTTTATGTGTTAGCTACGTGAACTTTCTTGGAATAATTGGACATTGTTTTAACCAAGAAAATAATTACAGACCGAGTTCTTGAAGCAAACCCAACCAAACCCATTCTGGGTTTGGTCTTGTCGGGTTGAACAGTTTTCACGTTCAGTTGTGTCTGGGCTGTTAGGGTGCGTACAACGAACTGGGCGGTCCACTGAGCTAAGCAAAATCCAATTGGAGCCGCCTAACTGGGCCGGAAAATCTCGTCTGATACACAGCCCAACACACGCTCCATCCGCCGCTCGCTCGTGCGCACCTGCAACTGCAAATCAGTTCGTTCAGGGCCCAGAACACGCGAGAACCCATCAAAGCAACCTCACACCTCGCGCGCACGACCCACGGGAAGCGTCCGTCCCCCGCGACGGTCCAGAGTCCAGAGTCCCAGACCCCAGCGCCGCTCGCGTTCGGGTGCCGCCGCCTCCCCGCCGTATCCGTCCACCCTCCCCCCATCCCCGCCGCCTCCGCCCCGTACCCCCCCTTGCGCCATACCGTAGGACGCGGCTGCTTCGGCCGGGTGAACTTCCGGGGGTGCCGCGGCCGGTGCGGGAGGGGGGGGCGGCGTCGTCGAGCCAGCTAGGGTTCCTCCCCCATGGACGGCGGCGAGGGCCGGACGTTCAACGCGAACTTCACCGGCAAGGGGGTGACCCTGCTGCAGGACCGCGTCAAGGAGAAGCTCAGGGAGCTCATGGGCGACTACTCCGACGACACACTCGCGGTGAGCGCCGCGCCCCGCCCCGCCCCCCTTCCCCTATCCTCCCGCGCCGCGGCGCGATCCCCCGATCCGCTGCTAAAACCCTAGCGTCGCCCGGCACTTCCGTGGAATGCGGTCCCGTAGGGGACGGTGGCGCGGCTATATGGGATGTCGCGGAATCGCGGCTATCTGATTGGTTTCCTTTATAGGGTCGTGGTGCGCTGTGGCGTGTTAGTTATCCGCACTTGCGGTTTCGTGTGCTGTCGTGTTAGTTATCAGCATTTGGGGTTTAGTGTGGTTCATGTGCTTTTGAGGATTAGCGGCACACGATTACCCCCGCACGTTTTGGAACTTGGATTTTGTAGTCTGATACATGGCATTTAGCCATATATGGAATCGGTTATACATATAATCTTTGAACAAAGTGTGTTTATATTGTTGTGTGTGTTTTAGCAAACTCCAGGATGTCTGGAGTGGAGGTTAAAGCGCATGGCTGAGCTCTTTCAATTTTGTTGATGAACATTGTAATGGACAATTTATATGATTGATATTAGGTGCGCTCTTCTCTCGTTGCGGCAAATCATAATCCATTAAGATTGCTGATCTATCAATTTCTTCTCGTTGTTGCTCAGGAGTATGTCGTAGTATTGCTAAGGAATGGGAGGTGCAAGGATGAGGCGGCAAAGGAGCTGCAGGTTTTTTTGGGCGACGACAATGATGCATTTGTATCCTGGTCATCTTCTTTCACCCGAAGCTTTCGCACTTCATTTCTCTTCCTCTGCCATGTATTTCCTCTGACAACACGATCAATCTATCTGCGATTATGCAGGTTATGGGATCACCTCTCCTCAAATTTGCACCTTTATGTTCAACCTAAAGCCACCACTTCTAATGATGAACCTAAAAGCACTCACAGTGCTGGTAGAGGATTGCCTGTTCGCAGTTTGACTAGCAGCGTGCAAGTTAATTGTGAACCTGAAGCTGAAGCCCAGAAAACAACTATAGCTCATCAGAAAAGAGATTGGGGAAGAATTATTCGAGAACAGTCAGAAGCAGTTCCTCTTCGAAGTGTTGTAGCCAATGTTTCTCATGCAGAGGAAAAGGATTTTCATGAATCACATGCAGAGGAAAGGGATTCTCATAAATCACATGCTGGAAGACGAACCCGCTCTCCTGACATGCATAACCACAGAAAGAGGAGCAGAGAGGCAGATTCACGATCTACCAAGGTTTCTAATCCTCTTTAATTTATGCTGGTTGTTTTGCAAAGCTTAGCAACATTGACAATACCATTTATTTCTTTTTTTTATATATGCATTTGCTAATTATCATGTCATAACAGATAGTCTCATAGTATGAAACAGATGAATATGCTAGGTATATGATTCTTATAGTCTTCAAAATCTGCTAAATGGAAGTGCTAATAGTATAATAGAGTTTTATTTTCTCTGTCTATATTACCGCTTACATGGTACACCAGAGTGCTTTTCCCAGTTTACACCACATGTAGTCTTGTTTTGGTTTTTACAACTAGAACATAAGTATTGTCTTCATTTCTGGTGAAAACATAAGTAAAACCCCAGGGCAAACTAGTTATGTCATTTGCATTCTGTTAATTGGTCCCTGTTTATGTGTATGCCCCAAGAATGTGAATGTTCCACTGGTTTGTTTTTCTTGGTTAGATAAAATTCTACAAAAATGTCTTCTTTTTTTGTTGAGCCTAGTCTTGTAATTTTGAATTTTGAAATCTGATCATGTACAGTTGTATAACCTTTAATAGGACATCTGGATGGGACTTTACCCTTTTTCTTTACAGTCGTATAACCATGCCCATGTATAATCCTGTTATAGGATTTGCGTTATGGGAGCCTCTGCTTATTATTTTTTATTTAATGCACCTACTGGAATTGCATATCTCTACTCTATTTCTTAGCATGTATTTTTGGACCCTCGAAACTATGCAATCAGATGTACATTAGACATTTGAATCTGGATTAATGGCAACCCTGAAAGTTACACAAATGGTATTGTAGATTTCTAGTCACATAATCCATTTTGAAAACTTATTCCATGTTGGTACGCAGTCATGTGGGGTTGAGGTGTTCATAGGAGGTGAGGACAGTATGGGCAATGTGAGTCTTTTCCTATTTTGGTTGGAACAAAGATAAAAATAGTTTTAGGTTTGAGAAATCTACAAAAGAGAGCTTGACTAAAGTCCCCAACTTGAATGATGCTCTGGAATGATCAAAAATATGTTGTTGTGCTTTATCTTGTTTATTATACCATTACTGATATGATTTATGAATTGCTGTAAGCTCTCTCAGTGGAAGTAGCCCTTTATATCTTCTTTGTGATAATACTCTTAACATATTTCCAGAGGGTATCCAACCCAGTTATTGACGCACCACGCCGACTTCTCCAGTTTGCTGTCCGCGATGCTGTCAGAACTGTGCAGCCAGTGACTCCTAGATCAGAATCAGCTTCCAAGCGACTTCGTTCTGTGGTGTCTACATTGGCGTCAGATTCGGCACTTGATATTACTCATATTAGGTTGCAGAAAACAAATTCAGATGTGAGAATACCAGCATTAAGAGCTGCAGCTGAGGCGGCTGAAGATGCTATCAAAGGTAGCTTTTCGGGGAGTGTTTTTAATAGATTGGGAAGGATGCCCACAATAAATCATACTGATGCTCTTAGAGAACAAGACCCAGAAGGTGAAGAATATGAGAATATAGATAACATACGAGCAGAAAATCAAGTTGAATTTTATGAAAGAAATCAGTATGGTGGCAGTGATGCTTACATGCATGACCAGGAATCAGAGGAAGCTACAGGTTCTGCTCCCAATATTGATGAGTATGAAAGGTATAATGGATTGGGTTCTCGCCAAAGTAGATTGTCTTCTAGTGCAGGCAAAGAGTCATTAGTATTAGGGTATGTAAGGGGAGCTGTTGAAGTAAGAGGCAGAAGATTGATAGCTCAGGGCACACATGCTGGTTCAGGACCAAGTCCATCCGGAAAGAACTTAAATATGTCTGCTAACACTAGTATGCGGAAACTTCCAACTCATCAAACTAGGGATGCTGTTGTATCTGACCCTCAAGTGCCAATGGAGAAGAAGGTTGCTGATGCAAGGAACTCAAATGTGAAAATTACGCATGTTAATGATACGGTCATGACTGATAAGTCCAAAGTAAGTTTTTATCTGTCTTTTCCCGTGGCTTATTTTCCCCCCTTAAATTGTATATGTGATTAAGTGTAGAATTAACAAACATTCGAGTTCCTTGCATGTTCCGTGCTTAGAGGTTTAGTGGTATAGTCTTCCCTAAATTTAATGTTTCAAGTCAAAGCATTCAGACCAGGATGCTACTGCATATCCTTTAGACAAACCATGCCACGCCATTTGATACTCATGTTTTTTGGACTACACGTGGCATTGGCAAGGAATATATCAGATTTTCAACTAATTGTTTACTCATATTTTTTCATGTTTACTGCCTATATTTCTTTTGTGATGATTCATGAAGCATTGTATTTTCTGGATCATTTGTGGTGTGTCATTCTATTCTAATTTGTTAAAAATACATTCCAGGATTTTATACATTCAGGTTCTATGCTGGAGGCGCAAAAGGCTTCGTCACTTGGTATGTAAAGCTGCTCTTTTTTTTTTTGGAAGCGACAACTGCTTTAATTGGTAACTTTGGGGAGTGTTTATGTGGAAGCATTCTTTTTATCCTATTAGAGATGTGCTTTAATTGGTGTTTCCTGTAGTG
The DNA here is from genome assembly GCF_000263155.2 of Setaria italica. NCBI lineage: Eukaryota > Viridiplantae > Streptophyta > Magnoliopsida > Poales > Poaceae > Setaria > Setaria italica. The sequence goes on from NC_028456.1 coordinate 22,626,934, forward strand.
CTTGATATCAAGTTAAAAAAATACTGTTCCAGTAGGGATTTGGAAAGGCTAGCTACAAGTTATGATGTCATTGGTACTACTATTTGATTGGCTTATAGTTCTTGCCTCTGAACTTACCTGCAATTTATTGATAGGGACATGCTTTCCATAAACAATTTTTTAATGCTAGATTATAACAAAATTTGCAAGAGATTTGACATGTTAATTTTCTGATGTATTAAGCTTTGATATGAGCCCTCAGAATACATTTTTCTTTAAAAGATCTTTGTTGTACCATCACTTAATATGAACCTTTTGTTCTCCCATTGATATTTATTTTTTTAACCATGTTAAATTGCTACTCCCTCCGTTCACAATTATAAGTAGTTTTAAGTTTTTCCTAAGTCTAAACTCTTTTTTTAACTTTGACCATCAATAGCTAACCATCCAAATAGTTTTGCAATCTAAGCTTGAGGCTACTAGATTAATCACGAACAGCAATTTTGTAACATAAAACCTTTTCTTTTTGAAACAATATGTTTTTATTGAAATTAGTACCGTGTGGATGGCCTAAAGTGCTTATATTTGTGAATATATTTTTCGTATTATTTCTTCTTTTTCTAATTTCCCTTGATGATTAAAGTTTCTGTTCTTTTCCTCCAGCTGCTGGATCAAATACTACAGGTCAACCTGAAGGTGGCCCTGATTCTAGAACTGTCTTTGTTAACAATGTATGTGGTCCTTTGCTTATTCCATTATGTTCATGTAGCTGAAGACTTCATTCTTTACTAGTTGTTTACTTGTTTTGTTTCATTTTAGGTACATTTTGGTGCATCAAAAGATGCTCTTACTCGTCACTTCAATAAGTTTGGGGCTGTCCTAAAGACCCTTCTTGTGTCTGATGGCATCACTGGCCAGCCAACAGGGTATGAATTCTATTTCTATATGCAATTCTGAAAAAAGCAGCTTTATTAGTCGGTATCCTCATTTTTTTCTCCTTCTGACTTATCAGCTCAGCGTATATTGAGTTCTTGCATAAAGAATCGGCAGAGCAGGCATTAACCCTGAACGGCACATCTTTTATGTCACGCATTTTGAAGGTAAATACCTCAACCTAACTGAATGTTTAATTGTACAGCATGGTTTTTCTAGTAGACTATGGGCCTGTTTGGATCCCATGGCTAATGGGTGAAAGTGCTAAAGTTTAGCACCTTTATACATTAGCACATCCAAACGGGAAGGTTAATGGGAGGGCTAAACTTTAGCCCACCCCAAAAAGGTGCAAAAGCATTAGCTGGTGGGGAGGAGCTAATGGGTGCTAATGGCTTGTGAAAAGACCAAAAGAGGGAGAGAGAAAGGGAGGAGGTGAGGAGATAAAAGGGCAAAACTGACTTTTCATGGACTTTAGCTTATCCATTAGCCATGTCTTCAAACGGGAGTGCTAATGGGTGGAAGTGCTAAACTTTAGATGAGCTAAACTTTAGCAATAGCACATCCAAACAGGCCCTATATGGTACACATGACCTAGCTACTTTAGTAAGATTTGCTAAGTAATTCTCCGACGCTCGCGTATATACATTCTGTTCTGAGCTAAGGGTTGCACAAAATGTGCATTACTTTTGTCAGTAGCTTTATTAGCATTTTCCGTATTGGTAAATTATGGCGACAAATTATACTCAGGTTGTTTTTAGTTGATTGTGCTTTTTAGTGTTCTGGTGAAACTATTCCCAGCAGCAAGATCTTAGAAGTAACTCAAATCATATTGTGCTGCAGGTCGTTCGAAAAAGCTCCACTGAAGCAACCCAGCTGTCTGGCTTGCCCCGCGCTTCTCGGGGGTCACCCTTCGCTTCAAGGCTCATTAGAACTGCATACCCAAGGCCGACCTTTCCTGGTGCTATCCGCGGGCGACTGCCACTCAGAGGTGGTGCCCGGAGTTTCCAGTGGAAGCGTGGCGCTGCTGATTCCACCGATGCCGGAAAACCTAGTCAAACTGCACCTGCAGCTCCTGGGAATCAGTTGGTCACCCCAATCACAAGAAGCTTCACCTACACACGCACTGAGCCGAAATCAAATGATGGTGCGATGGCATGACTGGCCAGGCGCAGCATGCCACTGATCCTGATGAAATCTCGCAGAAAGAGCTCGTGATTGATGGCTGTTTCGTGCTTCATTCGGCCACTTTTGGTACATATTTAAATAGCTGCAGATCTTAGTTTGTAGGAGGCTGTTTTTTTGTGGACGTCAAACTTTGAGCCATACTCTGTGAGAGGCTTTTGTGCCTTTTTCCCATCGGCACACATGCTGTGCTGGCTGGCTGTGTGGAGTTTCTGGAGAGTAGAATATATATAAAAAATAGTCGAGGAAGAGATGAAAGCGATGGGAACGCTGGAACTTTTATTATTATTGATAGATTATTCGGCCTCCACGGTATCCGTATCGAATGGTGATCATGTCCAAACCTGTAGTTTCAGTAACGAGATTCATCTTATTTCTACTGGAGGGTATATTTTCCTTTCACTCTCTTGGGCCAGTTTTGTAAATATACAAAACATAATAGTACCGCACTACTACCTCTGAGATCTGGCTGCCATTAATTGTACAGGCCTGTACGTGTTTCTACAACGTTGTCTTTCCTAGTTTGTCATTTTTGTCAGAAAAGAGTGCAACACCTGTGAAATCTGGGTGGCTGTACCTGTTTTTGTCAGAGAAGAGTGCATTTTATCTTGGAATCAGCGAAACTCACGGGTTGCTGAAATCCAAGGACTGTTCATATTGACCACCGAGTCATCAAAGTCAGGTGATCGGAAGACAAGGACAACCACCTCTGTCGTAACCCTCATCTTTACTAGTTAGCCCCTCAAGCTGCTCATATCTGCCGGCAGATTTTGTTGTGTACTCTGCTGCCCTCCCCTGTTTCTTTACTTGTTTTGTTTGTATCCGTAGGTGGTGCAGCGCCCGTGACGCGCGCCGCTGAGGATTAAAATATCAGGGCAGCTGGTTTACTGATTGTACTTGGCCTTTTTTCATCACTAATTCAAATCCATTATTGGAGGCAACTTGGTTTAACTGACAGTACCTTTGCTTAGGGGGTGTTTGGGAACACCCTGTTAAAGTTTAACACCTATCACATCGGATGTTTGGATGCTAATTAGGAGTATTAAACATAGGTTAATTACAAAACTAATTGCACAGATGGAGTATAATTCGCGAGACGAATCTATTAAGCCTAATTAGTCCATGATTTGACAATGTGGTGCTACAGTAACCATTTGCTAATGATGGATTAATTAGGCTTAATAGATTCGTCTCGCAAATTAGCACAGGGTTCTGCAATTAGTTTTATAATTAGCTCATGTTTAGTGCACCTAATTAGTATCCGAACATCCGATGTGACACTGTTAAAGTTTAACACCTCGTATCCAAACACCCCCTTAGGAAAGCTACCCGGTTTTGCCTCTAAATCGGATCCTTTTCACCCTAACGGCAAAAGGTTGGGGGTGGAGGTAGGGTTCTTAGGCCTGGTTTGGTTCGTTGGTTATTTTTAAGCACCCCTCACATCGAATGTTTAGATACTAATTAGGAGTATTAAACGTAGACTATTTACAAAATCCATTACATAAGTGGAGGCTAAACGGCGAGACGAATCTATTAAGCCTAATTAGTTCATGATTTGACAATGTGTTGCTACAGTAAACATTTGCTAATGATGGATTAATTAGGTTTAATAGGTTCGTCTCGCTGTTTAGCCTCCACTTATGTAATGGGTTTTGTAAATAGCCTACGTTTAATACTCCTAATTTAGTATCTAAATATTGATGTGACACTTGCTTAAAAATAAGCAAAGGGAACCAAACGCCCCCTTAGATGATAGTAGCAGGGAATAATAGTAGCGAGTATCAATGATCAGTCAGCTCACTAGTCACACCTAACCTACCCAGGCGTAAAAACTAAGCCCTTGTTTCTTCCCTCCAAACTCCCAACTTTGACACTATGCAAAAAGAAGATTCCCCATCACATCGGTACATGCATGGTGTACTAAATGTAGACGAAATCAAAAACTAATTGTACAGTTTTGTTGTACTTTGCGAGACGAATCTTTTGAGCCTAATTAGTCAATATTTGGACAATAATTCACAAATACAAACGAAACGCTATAGTGGCATTTAGGCAAAATGCTAATTTTGCAACTCCCAACTTGAGAAGTAAACAAGGCCTAAACGAACTACTGCTATCCAGTCAAAGGTTTTGGCGCCATTGACATCTCTCTCGCCTTCTGCCGAACTTAGAGCTGCTGCTGCAGCCACCAGTAGTAGACCCAGCCCATGGCCATGCCATTGCCAATGCCATGGTGGCCGGTCCCAGTGGCCAGTACTACCTGAACGTCACATCGCGTCCAACGAGCAGGACAAGGGCGCCACTCCAAGTCCAAAAGTGCCACTGCCAGTGCGTCACCATCCCAAAGTCCAAACGAAATAATGCAAAAGGCGAGGCCGTCCGGTGCCATGACTCGGCCGGCAAGAATGTACTGCCATCCCTGCAGGTGATATGTTACAAACACCACCACTACCTAATCACCTAGATAAGCCTATAGTATAATGACCGGACGTGCTCATCCTTTTTGCAGAGGATTAGACGAGCCGCTGGCGATGAGCGAGTGAATGATCCATGACACGACACAGTAGTCACGCCCTGTCCGACGACACGATCAGTCCTGCAGCGAGTGATACCAAACAGAGGGCAGCGTGCACACTCTGTAGTTGCCACTCCACTAGTCCATCCGCAACTCCGCCTCTCCGTGCACCACCACTCACCAGCTCCGTCGTCCATGGGATCCGCCGCCGCCGCCACCAGCTTCCCTCTCTTCCTCCTCGTTTCGACATTGATCGCCGCCTCAACCCCGCCGTCTTCGGCGGCGGCCGCGCAGACGCCGCAGGACCTCCTGCTCGACTTCAAGGCGTCCCTGCAGGACCCGTCGGGCGCGCTCTCGTCCTGGTCGCGCTCGGCACCCTACTGCAACTGGTCGCACGTCTCCTGCACCAGCGCCACGGCCGCCGCCAACGCCACCGTCTCCGTCTCCCTCGCCCTCCAGGGGCTGGGCCTCTCGGGCGAGCTCTCGGCCGCCTCGCTCTGCCGCGTCCCTGGCCTCGCCGCGCTCAGCCTCGCGTCCAACGCCTTCAACCAGACCGTCCCGCTGGACCTGTCGCGGTGCGCCTCGCTCGCGTCCCTGAACCTCAGCTCCGCCGGCTTCTGGGGCCCTCTCCCCGAGCAGCTCGCCGCGCTCCCCGCGCTCGTGTCGCTCGACCTCAGCGGCAACAGCATCGAGGGTCAGGTGCCCACCGGCCTCGCCGCGCTGGGGAGCCGGCTCGAGGTGCTGAACCTCGGCGGCAACCGGCTCTCCGGCGTGCTCCACCCGGCGCTGCTCCGCAACCTCACCGGCCTGCACCTCCTCGACCTGTCCGGGAACCAGTTCACGGAGTCCGAGCTGCCGCCGGAGATCGGCGAGATGAGCAGCCTCCGGTGGCTGTTCCTGCAGGGGTCGGGGTTCGCCGGCGCGATCCCCGAATCCTTCCTCGGCCTGGAGCAGCTGCAGGTTCTTGACCTGTCCATGAACAGCCTGACGGGAGCCGTGCCACCCCGATTCAGCGTCAGGTTTCAGAAGCTCATGACCCTGGATTTGTCGCAGAACGGCCTCTCCGGACCGTTCCCGGAGGAGATTGGTAAGTGTTTGATGCTCCAGAGGTTCGAGGTGCACGACAACGCCTTCACTGGCGAGCTCCCCGCCGGGCTCTGGTCACTGCCGGACCTGCGCGTGATCCGGGCCCAGAACAACCGGTTCACCGGCCGGTTGCCGGAGTTCTCCGGCGGCCAGTCTCGGCTCGAGCAGGTCCAGCTCGACAACAACAGCTTCTCCGGCGTGATACCTGGGAGCATCGGCCTGGTCCGCACCCTGTACCGGTTCTCCGCCTCCCTGAACGGGCTCAACGGCAGCTTGCCGGACAACGTCTGCGACTCCCCGGCGATGAGCATCGTCAACATCTCCCGCAACGCGCTCTCCGGCACGATCCCGGAGCTCAGGAACTGCAAGAGGCTGGTGTCGCTGTGCCTCGCCGGGAACGGCCTCACCGGGCCGATACCGGCGTCGCTTGGGGACCTGCCGGTGCTGACGTACATCGACCTGTCCAGCAACGGCCTCACCGGCGGCGTCCCGGCGGAGCTCCAGAACCTGAAGCTCGCGCTGCTGAACGTCTCGTACAACCGGCTCTCCGGCCGCGTGCCGCCGTCTCTGATCTCCGAGCTCCCAGCCGTGTTCCTCCAAGGCAATCCCGGCCTCTGTGGCCCCGGATTGCCGAACGATTGCGACGACGCGCCATCGACGAAGCATCGGGGACTAGCGCTGGCCGCAACCGTGGCGTCGTTCCTCACCGGCGTGGCGCTGCTCGCCGTAGGAGCACTCGCCGTTTGCAGGAGGTTGCACGGCGGCGAGCCCTCACCGTGGAAGCTCGTGCTGTTCCACCCCGTCAAGATCACCGGAGAGGAGCTGCTCGCCGGGTTCCACGACAGGAGCATCATCGGCAGGGGCGCGTTCGGGAAGGTTTACCTGATCGAGCTCCAAGACGGGCAGAACATCGCGGTGAAGAGGCTGGTGAACTCAGGGAAGCTGAAGTTCAGAGCGGTGAAGAACGAGATGAAGGCGCTGGCGAAGGTCAGGCACAAGAACATCGCCAAGATGCTTGGATTTTTCTACTCCGAGGGGGAGGTCAGCATCATATACGACTACCTGCAGACGGGAAGCTTGCAGGATCTGATCTGCGGGCCGAAATTCACGGTGGGGTGGAAGGACAGGGTGAGGATCGCCATGGGTGTAGCCCAGGGGTTGGCCCACCTTCACCATGACCATACTCCCCAGGTTCTGCATAGAGACCTGAAGGCGAGCAATGTGCTTCTTGGTGACGAATTTGAGCCGAGGATTGCAGGATTTGGGATCGATCGTGTTGTCGGGGAAATGGCGTACCAGACTTCCATGGCTTCGGATCTGAACTACAAGTGCTATATGGCACCAGGTAAGCATTTTTGCAGTTCGGTGAATCCACCCAGATTCTATGCATGTGTGTAGTTCGGATACCGGGCAATGTCAGTACGAAAGAGAACTGGTGGTAATAGATTTCAGTATTTCACTGACGCCGTTTTGCCTCTTTTTATTTTTTCTGAAACCAGAGCAAAGCTGCGCCAAGAATCCAACGCACCTCATGGACGTGTACAGCTTCGGGGTCATCCTCCTGGAGCTGGTCACCGGGAAGCCCGCGGAGCAGCCGGCGTCCCACGACGACTCCGTCGACATCGTCAGGTGGGTGCGGCGGCGGATCAACGTGGCCGACTCGGAGATACTTGACCCCAGCATCTCCCGCGCGGCGCGGCAGGGGATGCAGGCCGCCCTCGAGCTCGCTCTGCGCTGCACGTCGGTGATGCCCGACCAGAGACCGGCCATGGATGAGGTCGTCCGGTCGCTCCAGCCGCTGTGTTTCAGCGTTCATCCGCAGACGCCGCTGCCCACTGAAATCGCTTTGGAGCCCTGAATGGAGAAGCGCGTTGAGGTCGTCTGCTTCTGCCCATGGTAAGCCCAGAGAGAGTTCAGAGAGTATGCATCACTGCATAGCCCTTGCTTGTTGTATTTGTAATTTTGTATATAGCATGGCACTAGGAGGATGCGAGTGTGTGGAAACAGAATAAAGAGAAATAAGGGATCAGCGATCACCAAGCTTGTTCTGTAACCTAACACAGATTTAGACTAGGAAGGTAACAGCAGGCATTACGGAAGCTGATACTACAATTCAGAACTACTACATAATCCATTGAATTATTTTAACACAACTTCATGAAAATTAAGCATACAAAGAAGAAGGTAATTATTCGGTTACATGACATGAACATACAAATATTGCAGAGGCTACAGACAGGCAAACAGACTGAAAATTATTATAGGAAACAGGAATTGAAATCTACTATCAGCTACACATGAAGCGGTTCCTCGTCGCTTCTCTGCAAGATTTTGCTTCACGTTGAGATGGAGCTCTGCCTCTCAAAGACCGCAAGCGGTTTGCAAAGCCTGGTGATGAACTCAACTTCCACCAAGGTGCTTGGTGGTGCTCACTATGTCGCCAATCAGTATGGCGACGCATCATTCTTCCACGTCCTGTGCAAGATCGGCCCGGGCTCTTGCTCGGGTCTGATAAACTTTTCTTCCTCCATTGCTGCTACTGCTGGCAACGGTGGTGGTGGTGGTGATGCAGTTGCTGTTGTTGCTCACTAAATCGCTCAAGAAGTACCAGCAGATCGTGCTATGAGGATGCCCAGGTAAAATGCCAACCTGAGGAGCCCGGCATGGCGTGGACCTCCCAGATTCCATGTCAAAGACCATTCCCTGATCCCTGCCACGCCCACCGATCCAGTACACACAGTTGCCTTTTAGTCCTGGCACGCCCTCTGCATACATGGACACTGCATTGTTCCTTCCCACAAAGAGCGAGTAGCCTCCCAAGTCCTTCACCACATCCCAGCAAGGCTGGCGCCGGGGATAGTACCTCAGAACCAATATCTCATTTTCTGCGACGCGGCGCTGACCGCCTGCGGGCAGCTGCAGAGTAACGGTGCAGCTCGCGTTCCTCCAGACTTGGTACAGATTACCCTCACAGAACACCAAGTTCTTGGCACTAGTGAACGCGGACACAGTGTCATAGGGCGGCGCAAAGACAGTGGCAGGGTTGAACGGGAGGTTGGCCTCGGACAGGAGGGGCTCAACCGTGGCTGGCGCGTTGAGGTCCGGCCCTTGAGATTCAGGTGGAACTCTCTTGTACGAGAACGACTCCGCGCAGAGCGTCAGCCTCAAGGGAATGGGTTCCAGATTTCCTGTCCGCGCCTGCTCATAGCGCACCAAGCGAAAATTGCGCTGCTGCTGCCACCGCATCGGGCGGAAATTAATGGAGCGCTCGGCGGGCGGCTGGAGCACGGAGAACTCCGGCTCCGAGGGTCCCGCCTCGTCGGCGTTGGCGGGCTTGCGGCGGCGGCGCTCGGGGAGGCGGAGCACGTGGACATCCCCGCACTTGGTGAGGCAGTAGACCTTACCTTTGTCCGTGTACACGACATCCGTGAGCTGGTCCCCGCTGGTGAGGCGGACGGGCTCCAGGACGGCCCACCTCCTGGCCCCCGCGGTGACGTAGGCGATCCTGTCGATGTCGCAGATGGCGGCGGCGGCGAAGTCGTCCTTGGCGGGGCTCGGGGTGAAGACGACCTTGGAGACCCATCGGCTCTCGTAGATCAGGGGCGGGAGCAGGATCTCGACGGCGGCGATGGGGTTGAGGAGGACGAAGGCGGTCTGGCCTGTGAAGAGCGCAACGGAGAGCGCGAGCCAGCCGTTGCTGGAGCCGACGCAGCGGCTCCCCGAGACGATGGCGGTGAGCTCGAAGGACCGCCGGGTGGGGAGGGATGCGGCGTGCGGGCACCAGCGTGCGTCGTCGGCGACGACGAGGAGCGCCGGGGAGGGCGGGGCGAGCGCGCAGCGCCAGGCCGTGCAGGCGCCCCGCGCGCTGGCGTACCACTTGAGGTCGAGGCGGTCGCCGATGCGGCAGAGGAGATCCGGCGGCAGGTCCGCCCAGCGCCGGAACGGCGCCATGGGGGCGGCCGGATTCGGGCCGCTAGGGTTTGGCGGGGGCGGGGGAGGGGGCGGATGCGGGCGATCCCCCCGGTGGGGGTGGTGGGGAATTTTATGATCCATTCTCTTCCTCCGGATGGGGGTGTGATTTTACGGGCGAGCCCCTCCGGGTTGCGTTGCCTTCGCGAAATGGTCCACCTGCCCCGGGCCGATGACGCGGCCGTCGTCGCCGTCCGGCCTGCGCAGCGCAGGCCACCCGGTGTGAGTGAGTGAGTGAGCGAGGCAGGCAGTGGGTGGGGGCGTCGCGTGACGCTTGCAGACGACGCGTGGTAAACGGGTACCGCGTGCCAGCCACCACGGCGGTTGGCGGCCCGCCGGACTCGCGGGGTTCCCGCGCGCGCGGTCGCGGGGTGGGTGGGACAGGTTTGCCTTTGTCTCTGACAGGGGCCCGAAAGATGCGCGGCGGAGTTTTCTGTTACTAGGATTTCCAGTGCGCGGTTTCCAGTGCTCAGGCAGCGGTTTCCACGCGAATTTCGGCCTTTCGAAGAGGCATGTACCATGTTGAGAGCATTCAGGGATTTAAGCCTGAAAGGAAATTTGCTGATCAGCAAAAAGGTGCTAAGCTAGTAATGTTAGTCTGCAGAATTTATACAACAATAATAGGGAAACATTTACAGTAGTGTTAACATCGAAAAACACAGTAGTGTCAACATGACAACATCTGTTCTGAAATCTTATGCACGCGCCCTTGGACCCTTTGCTCTCCTGCCACATTCGTGAAAAAGAAAAGAGCATTTGATCAATAGTTGAAGTGACGAGATTAAACCTCAAAAAAATGCTGTCATCAAGCTTATTAGCTAGGATCAGCAGCCCTTACAGCCCAATTAAACACAAGTAGGAAACACTAATGGACTCCTGACAGGCTTTGAGGAAAAAGGGCAGGAGAGCCAATGCTGTGACTGTGAGCTTATCCGGTGCCCTTTTTTTTTAAGGGAGAGCACATCCAGCGTCTTGTTCTAAGGTTGCAGAGCCACAAGCTGAACAGAGTGGAGAAAAAATTTTAAAACTCAGGAAACAGTAAGACAAGCTAAAGTGCTAAACATATCCAATAATGAATATACTGCCGGCAGACAATCGTTCCATCATCCTTGTATGGAACAGTTCCACCACCCTGGCTGAATAGCGTTGTGACCTGAAACATCTCGCCAGCACCCTCACAATCACTTGTGGTAATTATGGGTGTGTGGACATACAGAAAACCATTCTTGTCGAAAAATTTGTGCGTTGAACAGGCCAGTCGATGCCTTATCCGAGCAACCGCGCTTATCTGCAAAATGTTAATTCGAATTGCAAGTTTGCAACCGTCATGAATTGTTCTCATTTTGAAAGAGATACTGCAATATAGGTTACTAATAAAAGAAACAGTAATTTACTTCTACAACTCGATCTATGCACCAAGAAGTTCATACTGTACGAAGTTCAGAAACTCTATTTCCCACTGTAAGATCACAATTTCACAGCAAAGCTCTAGTTGGCGTTCTCCGAGTACAAGTTCAAGGCTGTCAGGACAAATTGAGCAAAGAAAGTAATACAGAAAGCGAACGATTTCCTAACGTGTTGGTACGTGCACGGAGGTGTACCAAGTCCCTGAAATTCTCGGGCTTCCTCATGCTCTTGCGCAGCAGGTAGGCGCCGTCCACCGCCCCTACCTCGATGAATCATCAATTGCAATATGAAAAGGTGTATTTTTCATCCCTCACGTATTGCAAAAACTTTGACATTCATTCCTCATATTTTATTTGATGCAAATCAACACCTTAACTAACTAAACTGGTGCATTTATCATACCCACCTTAGTTTAACGATGGCTTGGGGTCATATAACATCAGTTTAGGCAATGTAATAATCTTATTAATCATTGTTTAGCCATGTCCAATGTTGAGTCAGTCTCGGTAATAGTTCGGTGTGAATCAGCTCTGATAAGTTTTCTAATAAAATTATTATGGGTACCACTTTAGAGGATTTACTAAATTTTTTTGGCTTTATATCTTCAACTCAACATATTATATTGCTAAGCAGTGATTAATCAGATGGTTACGTTGCATAAACTGTTATTAGATGGCACTAAACTATTATTAAACTAAGGTGGGATGATAAATGCAACAGTTTAGCCCTTGTTTACTTCCCACAAAACTCCCAACTTTGACACTATGCAAAAAGAAGATTCCCCATCATATCAAACTTGCGGTACATGCATGGCGTACTAAATGTAGACGAAATCAAAAACTAATTGCTCAGTTTTGTTATACTTTGCGAGACGAATCTTTTGAGCCTAATTAGTCAATATTTGGACAATAATTCACAAATACAAACGAAACGCTACAGTGTCGCATTTATAGCAAAATGCCAATTTGGCACCTCCCAACTTCCTAAGTAAACAAGGGCTTAGTTAATTAAATGGTTGATTTGCATCAAATAAAATATGAAGAATGAATGTCACACTTTTGCAATACTTAAGTTATGAAAAATACAATTTTTCATATCTATTGATCAAGCTGCATCGACAGGGTTCGAAACAAAAGCAAAACAATTGCTCTCTTTATCTCAGGCGTACTTGACATTTGTGTTACCTTTCACTATCATCTATATACGAATTTGACTGCTATTTTTTATCAGAATACATCTATAAGATTGTGAAAGTATTTTTCATGATAGATTTACATATATTATTCTCATTTTCGAACTAAATGCCGCACCTTCCATATTATTCTCTAAATATAAGTCGCTTATGAATTCAAGGTGATCACCTTTACATGAGTCGCCCATGATTATGGATTAAATGGTGCCGAGCCTGTTTATCTTCCTAATCTTCATGCCTAGCTCCAAAGTTGCCTGTATTTGCAATCAGGTAGACTATTTTAAAAGGAACTGATATCCAAGTTGCAAAGTATAGAATCTTGTTCCAGATGTCAAATATTTGTTGTTGGATGGAGTAGTTGTCATCGCCAGGAATCAACTCACGTTGGACTTCCGTGGCCTCTAAACAAATCTCGAGATAGGGCTTAAACGAACTTGAACAATATAAATTAGTATTGAAATAGAGTAGCAACACAAGTGACAAGTGGCTTTTTTACTGGGCCGTGTGGCGGGCTGGTTCTCCAGCGCACTTCCTCTCCTGACAGTCCACGGTACTGAGCAGCCCACGAGTCAGAAGCCGCCGGATAAACTTTGGAGCATAAAAATCCCTCAATCTCCCATAAACCCTAACCTAGTTCGTCAGATTGTCATACTGCCATCTTCAGAAGTCCGCCAAGGTCGCCATGGCACCGTTTGGGCCTTGGGCGGGCATCCCCTCGTAGCTCCTCATCATCATCAGCGATGGCTTCGGCCTCCTAGAATCCTACAGCCGCGCCCGTGGCGTCTGCACCGCGTGGCGCGCCGCCAATCCCTTCCCTCGTCACCGTCTCCATTCCGGCACACGATCCTCATTACTATCGCCAAGATTTTCGTCCGCGCGTGTCCGCCCTGTTCCTGCCGGCGGAGCGCTCGTACCCCCTCACCACGCTTCGCTGGAGAGGCCGCTGCGTCGTCGGCTCGAGCAACGGCTGGCTGGCCGTCGACGGCTGCCCCTATCAGGGGATCTACCTCATCGCCGGCGAGGACAAGAAAGTCCCTCTCCTCCAGCTGAACAACGACGGCAAGCTGGTGCCCAAGATCGTGTTCGCGCCGAAGCCCACGCCAAACGACTACGTCGCGGTGGCGATCTGCGACCTGCTCAGGCTCGCCTACACCAAGACGCGGGACATGAAGTGGATGATCCTAGACGTCGCCATCGGGGCGAGAGACTGGTTCGTAGACCTGGCCTACGACTCTGACGCCGGCAAGGTCTACTGCGTCAACGTGCTGGGAGACGTGCACGTGCTCCACATCCCCCGGCGCCAGCGACGGAGGCCCATCGTTGAACCCTTTGCAGGCCGCCGAGCGCGCAGGCCTGCCGTACAACCCCGCCGCAGACTACGCCCCGCCCTACGACACCGTGTCCAAGTTCACAGCCGCCAAGAATGTCTTCTTCTTCGGTGGTAACCTGTACCAAGTGTGGCGGAACACCAACAGCGCCGTCTCTTGGGACATACCGGGCGGTGGCCAGTTCCGCATGGCGAAAAGCGAGATCTTCGTCCTCAAGTACGACCCCGAGCGCCGACCGTGCTGGGATGCGGTGAAGGACTTGGGAGGGTACTCGGTGTTCGTCGGCAAGAACCAACCTGTGGTGCTGCGACCAGAGGATGCGCCAGGGGTCAGGGCCAACTGCGTTTACTGGATCAATGAGGGGTCGAGGAACAAGCCGATGGTGTTCGATATTGCCACTGGAATCTCAACTCTTCATCCCTCCGCCGACAAAGCACTGAATCCCTCGTGCAGACCAGTCTGCTGGTACTTCTTGAATGACAAAATTATGAGCGTCGAGAACAATGGAAGAAAACGAAGTATGGGTGGAGAGGATTGTGTGCAAGTCTCGAAGAGTCAAGAAGCACATTAGGCCATTCTTAATGGAAGTTTCATGGACAATAAATGAGCTTCCACGTAAGCAATTTTGATGACATAGCACACTATTTATGAGGTGAGAGAATAAAATAGTTTTATGTGGATGAAACCATATGTACACTGTTTCCAATAACTTTGTGTCTTACACGTAGCCTTGAAAATAACAAAAGATGAAACTATGCATTGTATGAGCTATTTCATCTATGAACTAAATATATTCTTGCTTATGTGGCATTCTTCAAAACATGAATATGAAACTTTGCATTGAGAATGGCCTTAGTACCAGGGTGGAGAAGGTGGTACTCCCTCCGTTTGAAATTATAGATCGTTTTGGCTTTTCTAGGCTCATAGACATTATTATGCATTTAGACATAGACTATATCTAGGTGCATAGTAAAAATTATGCACCTAGAAATGCTAAAACGACCTACAATTTGGGATGGAGGGAGTACATATTTAGTTATTTCTCTATAATTCTGACAAATTGCCATATCTTTAGTTCGGGTACATACTTTGTTTAATAACATGCAATCTTGAGTCATTTGGTATAAATTTAATAATGTCGACTACTTCAAAAATAATAAGCGAAAAGTGTGATAGCTGATGGGGAACATGTAAATTTTGGTAAAGATGATTAGCTGGCTACTCCCTCTATTTTGAAATGTATGGCATTTTGATTCTTTTTGACAAGCTAATTAGCTCATTTTTAAACTAATCAGCTTGACAAACATCATATATTCAAATACAAAGGGAGCATTTGATCTTCAATAAACAAGTCACAGTGCTACTAGAAGAGTTTTATGGGGTAATTGCAGAATCTGATGTATATATGCTACTACAACTTAAGCCATCATGTGTGCCAGTTTATGCTTATGCATATCTGCGGTAGTTGTTCATGGTGGAGTTTGGAGGAGAGTTTCGGCTACTACCTTACTAGTACAATTATCCATTCTCCCTTGAAAACAAGCATTAGTAAATGGCAAGTTCTATAAAGTTTATGTTTACAAAATAAAGAGTGTATATCTGTTTCACCTGGAATAATCAATTCTGAATATCTAACTAGCAATACCTACTGACATTAACAACCATTAAGTCTGTGAGATAAGTGCCTCTTACGATATACTTTAAGGAAATTGGCGTGGACACGATTCAAGTGGGTACTAGATATACTTTAAGAAAATTGGCATGGGTACAATTCTAATGGATACTGAGTCAGACACTTCAATTCAAAAGTAGATATAATGTTATTAGGGATGAAAGCGGATGGGGCGCCAAGGCTAGACGAGACGCCTCTCCCCGCCCCCCTCCCCCCGTCGTCTAGTTAAGATATGGGGCCCATTCTCGGGTCTCGAAGCGGGACTTGGTCATGGGCGTGGGAACTGTGAACCAGGATTCCCTACCGCATGGCGAGCCCCCATGGCTTGGCGTCACATCAAGACAATTAAGGGCATGGGGAACCCACACGATAGCACCCATGAAAGGGGATGTGGATCCCTAGCTGCTCGCGTTAAAAGGGCATGCTTTGAGTCAAGGGGCTTAGGGTGGTTCAGGGGCTAGTTTCGCCCAACCAATTTAGATGTCTAGACGCATAGACCATGACTTTTCCTTTCTGCATCAACACACATCCTAACCCTTGGAAGTATCACAGTACACCACAAAGTCTTTCTTAATATCCGGTAAGATTAGTACTGGGGTGGTGGTAAGTTTCAACTTTAATTCCTGAAAGCTCTTCTCGCAAGCTTTTGACCACACAAACCTCACGTTGTTCTTAAGTAGCTCGGTCATGGGCTTGGCAATCTTGGAAAAGTTCTCAATGAACCTCCGATAGTATCCTACCAATCCAAGCAAACTACTGATCTTGAACATGTTGCGAGGCTACTCCCACTCTGTGACTACCTCAATCTTAGCGGGGTCAACGGCTACTCCCTTAGCCAACAACATGTGCCCTAGCAAGGCAACTTCCTCCATCCAAAACTCACACTTGCTGAACTTAGCATAAAGCTAGTGTTGTCGTAACCTCTCTAGCACGATCCGAAGGTGTTCCTCATGCTCTTCTGCTATTTTTGAGTAGATCAGAATATCATCAATGGATACCATACAAACTTGTCCAACTCCTCTATAAAGATCTTGTTCATCATGTTTATGAAGTAAGCTGGTGCATTGGTCAAATCGAAGGAAACAACGGTACCATGTGGTGAAGGCGGTCTTGGATATGTCACTCTCTCGAATCTTCATTTGGTGGTATCCTGACCTCAAGTCAGTCTTGGAGAAGTACTTAGCTTTTCTAAGCCGGTCAAGCAGGTCATCTATCCCTAGCAACGGATACTTGTTCTTGATAGTCATGGAGTTACGCGTCCGGTAATCCACGCACATCCTCATCGAGCCATCCTTCTTTCTCACGAACAGAACGGGTGAATCACAAGGTGAAGCACTCAATCGAATGAATCCTTGCTTCAACAACTTCTTCAACTGCTTCTTTAGTTCATCCAGTTCGTCGGCCGACATCCTGTACGGTCTCTTTGTTACCGGTCCTGCGCCGGGCATAAACTCAATCACAAACTCAACGTCCCGGTCTAGGAGTAGTTCTATCAACTCTTCTGGAAACATATCCGAGAACTCACACAACATGGGTACTTCTTCCATAGCCTTGGGCTTCAAGTTGCATAGCATAGGGGCTGCCTTGGGGTATAGCAGCTCAAACTGCACCTGAACTCCACTTGGGTGTTCCAACCTAACAAATTGGGGATTACACGAGACCAATCCTTTGTGCTTGGCCATCCAATCCATCTCCAAAATCACATCAATGCCTGAGGACTTCAGTACTATCAAGTCTGCTAGGAACAACCTCAATTATCAACAGAACTGCCTTGCACTCTAGGGTGCTCCTCACTTCTCCCAAGGGAGAGTTAGTTATAATAGGTCTTGGTCGAGGCATAGTAGGAAGAGACCGTTCTTTCACAAACTTGGTTGAAACATACGAAAACTTGGCACCAGTATCGAACAAAACGATAGCTTTGATTGAGTCAACAAGGAACTCACCGAGGGTGACGTTTGGGGTTGTTGCAACATCCTCGTCCGTCAGGTGGTTCAGGCGCCCTCGAGTAGATGGCGGTGCAGTTCTTGCCGGGTTCCTCTGCCACAGTCCTCCGAGTGCTGGTGACTTAGCTGGTGTCTGGTACTGGTTGGTGCGGTTCTGCCCTCCAGCCTGAGTCTTCTGCGAACACTCGAATGACTTGTGCATGGGCTGGCAGCACGAGTAGCAGACAACTGACTTCATGCCCTCAAGAGCGGTAGACTGCTGAGGCCTCTGTTTCCAAGTGCCGGAACTTTCACTTCCTCCTCCGATGTTCCTGTACTTCTATGGTTGAGTAGGGTAGTTGCGGGTTTTTTGCTGCTGGAACTATGGGGGTCCTATCCTCGGCCTTTGACACAGCCCTGAGCGTCTAGACTGGTCCTAGCACTTCCTCTTGTTACCTCGTACCTCCTCGTACTCAAGTCTTCACTTCTCAACTCAAAGTGCCTTGCCAACTAGAGCGTGTAGGGTAGGACAGTCGTAGGCAGACAAGTGCATCTCCATGCCTCTGTGGAGTCCTTTGCGAAACTAATGCATTTTCTTCTTTTCAATGTTGGAGTCATTTGGTGCGTACCTCATCAGCTCCTAGAACTTGTTGGTGTACTCCTAAACTTTCATGTTACCCATCTTCAAGTTGTAGAACTCATCTGCATTTCGATCCATAATAGCCTCAGGGATATGGTGGTCGCTAAATGCCTCGGTAAACTCATCCCGAGTGATGTGCGCCGGGTCTGCGTGAGAGTCACAGAAGCTATCCCACCAGGTGCGTGCAGTCCCAATCAGCTGGTGGGTGGCAAGCCCCACGCACTCATCATCATTGCAGTCTGTCAAGTACAGCTTCTTCTAAATCTCTCTCAACCAGTTGTCTGCTTCCAGAGGATTATCTGAGTTGTTGAACGTGGGTGGATGGAGCTTGGTGAAACCTTATACCTTCTTCTGCAAGGACTCAACTGGGGGGTTCCTACGGGGTCCTCATTGCTGGTTGTATTGGAGCAACGTGTTGGCTATAGTACGTATCAGCTAAGTCTGGATGGCCATCACCTCTGCAAGGTTGGGTGACGGCAGAGCCTACTGGTCCTCTGCCCCTCCAGCGTTTAGGTCCTGCTCCTACTCCTCCTGGTTCTCTTAGTGGACCTCCCCTTCTATGTTAGCTTGGTCTCCCTGGTCATCCATCCCTAGGACATGGTCTCCTCGCCCTTCGCGGCGGCCTCCATGTCGTCCACCTCGGGGAGCACGACCTTCGCGACAACCACGACCTCTGCCGGGGTTAGGCCCGTCTTCTTTGGCCGCCTCCTCGAAACGGTGCAGCAATCGTCCCAACCTCCTCATACCCGATATTTGTTCCAAATGAGATCGTGGATCAGCGGGTATTCTTAAGAGATTAGACAGGGTTATTTAATTATTAAAAGAGTATCTAGCTAAAACATGCAAACAATTTCACACAAGCAAGAAGAAGCATAAGAACCACTGAAACCATGAAACTCCACATCACTCACGCAATGGCACCATACAAAAGAGGTGTATCTCGAGGTCTACTCCAGAAACCTTCACGATTACATAAGGATCAACATCATACTACTACATCGATAATCATGGGGTGGTAGTCTCTAATGCTACTACATCATGGTGAGTCTAGCTCAAACCTAGCACTACTCAGATCAGAAGCGGTCCACTTAGTCGGAGTACTAGAAGTCGCCGTTGTTGTCCATGTCCCCTGGGCGGTACCCTGGGGTAGGGGCATAGAATGGACCCAACTCTTCGTCTGAGTACACCGGCAGCTCAAGTGGTGATCCTCCGTACAGCTGGGTGAGCGTAGACAGTGCCTTGGTCATCTCCTCAGTAGCAACTCTGACGGGTGGAGACATCACCTGAGTGTACAGTCTGGTTGGTGGTAACTCGAAGCTCTCCAAACGGGGCTCCCTCCTATGCTCTGTTGGAACCCACACACTCAGCTCCTCCAGCTCCATCACCCTCCTGCGATCCGAGCGCTCCCACGCCAGCTGAATCCTCTCGCCATGTCTCTGTTGTGGTAGCAACGTGCTCCAGGGTGAACCAAGTTGTAGTAGTTGTGGTGTAAGCGTTAGTGTAGCTGCTCCAAGATCCCATCCTTGGCGATCAAAGATGAGTCTAAGGTATCTGTCAGTTCCTCCTTCTCCTTGAGCAGGGCGTCCTTCTCTTGAATGATCTTGTCCTTGTCCCTCAGTTCCTCCTCCTTTCAAACAACTTGAGCCTCAAGAGTGGCAATCCTTAGCGAGTCTCTCTCTGAGTGGGTAACTTGAGCAGTGTGCACCTCGCGCTGCAAGCAACGGTTCCTCTAGTTCATGGCTGTCAAACTGCGCTTGAGCCCTAGTACCTTACCCTCGAGAGCTGCATTGGTAGCGATACAGTTGTCTCACCCCTTGCTAAGCAACTCAACCTCACTGTCCATCTAGAATAGTGCCCGGTTCTAAGCGAGTAAGCGTGGATG
Source organism: Setaria italica (assembly GCF_000263155.2). Lineage (NCBI taxonomy): Eukaryota > Viridiplantae > Streptophyta > Magnoliopsida > Poales > Poaceae > Setaria > Setaria italica. The sequence continues at coordinate 22,646,641 of NC_028456.1, forward strand.
CAGCGAGAGGCCACACAAAACTTCTCATCGGGTTTTTCTCGTAGTACCGACGGGCTGCACTCTTGACATCCCTTGATCCGCGGCAGGCCCTGGGTAGGCAACGGTAGGGGGTCTTCACCAATTTCTCATGGAGCTGTGCGTGCACCTCACGCATGGCTCTCCTGATGGTGGTCTGGTGAGCCTCTATCACGGATATCTCGAACGCGTGCATTGCGACCTTGTCAAACTCTCGTACCTTGGGGTCGGCGAGCACAATCAACTTCACCTCGGTGGGCATGGTCTCCATGATGCCCTTCATGCGGCCCTTGTAGCACACGTCCTGGGTGTAGACTCTGGCTCTCTCTAGGCCATCATTAAGCAGAGCACAAAAGCCTCCAAAGCACACCCCTCTGGTGAACGGGTGCCACTCCTCGGTCGACATCTGAAAAACATTGTTAGGGTTGTTAGTAAGTCAGATAAGCTAGAGAAATCAAGGTAATAATAATAATTGTTCAAGGAGTTGTATAACAGTCAAGGAGTATATGTACTCAGTTCAAGGATAGTTAGGCTTCCTAGACTAACGTTCATTGCTAGGGATCGTCCTACGATCAAGTATGGCAATGATACCAGCTAAAACGGATCGAATTCCCATTTCTAAGAATTCAAGTCTACGCACCTCCGTGATAACCCTAGGAAGGCTATCACGTGCGAGTTCTTATCTTAGATAGTACAAATCCAATACAGAAATATAGAATAGACTGCTTGATGAAGACAGCGACGAGCTCGCGGATCTCCTCGGTGTGACGATGGCGGCTCGCAGTCCCCTCGACGGCATGGTGGCGACGAGCGGCTCCGGCTCCTTCCCTCGGCGGAGCAGCACCCCGGCGGCAGCGGCCCTTCTTATTCCTCCCTCCTTCTCTTCTCCTCCTTCTCTCCCTCTTCTCTCGATCGGCTGGCAGCGAAAAGGGGAAAAGCCCTGAGTGGTGTGGAATGGCGAGGAGAGGCTGCTGGCCGGGGCTAAGACAGTGGGGCAGCGCGCCAAGGGCTGCGCGCTGTCGATCCTCGACAGGCGCGCTGGGGCATGGCGTGGCGGCCATCTAGCGGCTCGGCGCTAGGGTTTGGAGGCACGAGGCAAGGGTAAAGCGAGGCTTTCCCCGTGACGGAAGACTCTGGAAGGAGTCAAGGGTGCGCACGCAGCCACGTAGTGTGCGCTAGCGTGGCGAGCTCGCCCCGTCGCCCCCGCACGCCGCGTGCGTGAGGCGTACGGCGCGAGGAGGAAGAAAGGGGAGTAGTGTCGGCTGACGAACGGACCCAGCGCGTCAGCGAGAGAAATAGAGGGGGAGCGGTGGTGTTGGCAGGCTGGCGGGCTAGCTGGGCTACCGTAGCGGGCTGGCTTGCTGGCCCAGGCGGTGAGGCTAGGCGGGCGGCTGGCGGGTCAGGCCAGTTTGGCGTCGGGCCGGACTGGGGTTAGATGTTAGGTTAGTTTTAGGTTTGGATTTTGTTTTGTAGTTTGAATTTTAAATTAGATTCAAAATTCAAACACACACATATTTGAGAGCCAAATAAAATAAAAAAGAGCCAAATCAACTAGCACACATGTTTTGAAATTAATTTGAGATTTAATTTATTCGGGAATTTCTAGATGAGAGAAGAATTTATCTTCCATTTTCAAATGAGCACACAATTCAAACAAAAAGTTTATTTTTTTGAAATTTCACTCAATTTAATATTTCTAATTTTTTAGAAATATTACAAACATCGCAAGGAGATCAGCAAGCGAATCAATCCTTATGTCTTAGATGGATGTGCTCACTAGCACTTCATAGCACCACCGGTGGTTCTTGATCTGCAACCATCGCAAGTAACAGTAGGGGCATATTTTTGAGAAAAGGATATGACTAGTTAAACCAGGTGCCCCTACTGTTACTACCATACATACCTCAATCGTAGCTTGTATTCCAGTAGAAGAAAGGTTGAACTAGCAAATGAAGCAAATGAAAGAAGAGCTCTTTTACGGTACGTAATACTACTATATTTTTATATTAACCCTTTTTGAACATTAGTATAGTCTAGTATTATGTACCGTAAAAGAGCTCACGAAAGAAACTATTTCAACCAGACATTTGCTAGAGTTTACAGATGTTGCTCGGTAGTGCTGGAGACAGTTGCTACAGCAGCTACATCCAGCTACTGCTTATTTGAACGGCACCGTGGTGCACAAATCATCGAGCTGCTGGGCTGCAGATGATGCTACTTGGGGCAGCCGAATGGCTGGGAGCCTTAGCCGCAAGAAGCTGCAAGGAGCAGGCTAACATATTTCAGTTCTGCAATTAGCCCTTCCTTTACTTCATCATTTATCATTTTAAGCTTCTTGATAGTTTCTGCATTATTTTCACAACTTGAACCAAGAGTTCTGAGCAGATTTCCGTCTGAAATCAACAATTAGCCACATCATAATTGTAGTTCTTGTATCTCAAAATGACAAGATTGAGCAAAACAACTGATCAAAATTTGCCAGTATACATGCCAAATGGGCTATTTGTCCCAAGTTTGGCTCGGCTATGCTGGAGAAAGATATAAATAGGCCAAATTAACTACATGAGTGGTGCATTAAGATTGATATGATTTGGTGGGCGAAGACAACCTTTTTGCTCAACATGGCTTGGACTATTTAGTCATTTGAAAATTCATGTAGTTTTCAGTTAAGCCTTCAGTGTGTAGCGCTGTAGGCTGTAGCTCTAGGTCGATCATGTAATTCTCCTCGACCACACGATTGTAACAAATCATCTTACTCTTCTTGATCTTGTCCAACGATATTGTGCATGCGTGTGGCATTTTTTGGTATAAATTGTTGCTCTTGGACTGAAATTGCAATGCTCCATATATATGTAATAAATGGCATCTGATTCATGCTGGAGCAACAGAGTCATATTAGAGGCCAACGCTGCCAAGGGAATTTGAAAGGTCATCAAATTGTGTGTGCTTGTGCATGCATGTGCTCTTTTTTTGCGACTTTCCCTTAAAAATTGAAATCATGCATTTGAACGCTATTTTTCTGAGCAACTAAAAAACGTAGAATCGTTTACACATAGAACAAACAAACCTGATAACCATGTTAATTGGACAAGGAACTCTTATGCGAGTGGACGAGAGTCAAGGACTCTGAAAGGTGCTAGAAACTGACACGCATACGAAGTGCAAAAGTAGACTAGATATACATTGGACTGTAAAAGTTCCCGAGTTTCCTTTCCCAGGTATCCAAAACTCGATCTGTTGGTTGCCCGCCGCCATGGCGTCGTCCGGGCCTTGGGCGACTCTTCCACCGGATCTCCTCCGCTTCATCAGCAGCGATGGCTTCGGCCTCCCGTTAGAGTCCTACTCCTGCGTCCGCGGCGTCTGCACGGCGTGGCGCTCCGCCCTCCCGCCACCGACCCCTTTGCTCCTCACCGTTTCCGGTTTCGACGCTCCCCGCCACCGCCAGGTCCAGCCCGGCCAGCTCGTGTCCGCTTCGTTCCTCACGGCGGGCCGCTCGTTCCACCTCTCCGAGGTTCCCACTGGCGGCGAACTCGTCGGCTCGAGCAACGGCTGGATCGCCGTCGACCCCAGGGGGTCTTCCTCCTGAACCCTCTCGCCGGGGAAGCCCCCGGTTCCACCTCTTCCCGCTGAGGAACGGCGACGATCAGCCGGTGCTCAAGGTCGTGTTAGCGCCGAACCCCGCGCCCGACGACTACACCGCCGTGGCGATCTGCGGCCCGCGCAGGCTCGCCTACGCCAAGGCACGGGACATGAAGTGGACGGTCATGGACGTCTCCATGGCAGAGCAGCGCGACCAGCTCGTCGACCTGGCCTACGACGGCGCCGCCGCCGGCGGCGGCGGCAAGGTCTACTCTGTCACCAGGTATGGAGACGTGCACGTGTTCCACGTCCCCGGCTGCCGGCGGCGAAGGCCGAGGGTCTCGCCCTTACACTCAGAGGCCCAGCGCGCCGGCCTCTTCGCCCCGCCCTACGACGCCGCGTGCAAGCTCACCGGCGCCAAGAATATCTTCCTCTCCGGCGGTACCCTGTACCAAGTGTGGCGGAACACCACCGTCGCAGTCTCTTCGATGACGCCGGAAGGTGGCAGGTTCAGCATGGCGAAAGACGAGGTCTTCGTCCTCAAGTACGACCCCAAGCGGCGGCCGTGCTGGGACGCGGTGAGCGACCTGGGAGGCTGCTCGGTGTTCGTCGGCAAGAACTACCCTGTGGTGCTGCGACCAGAGGACGCGTCAGGGGTGAGGCCCAACTGCGTGTACTGGATCGACGAGCAGTCGAGGTTTGAGCCTATGGTGTTCGACATGGCCACCAGAACATCCACTCTGCATCCGTTGGCTGCCGGAGCACCGTGTCCAGCACGAGGGCCAGTCTGCTGGTTCTTCTTGAACGACAAGATTGCGAGCGCCGACGGCGATGGAAGAAAAACAGAAAATGACGCATAAGTGAGCCATTGAGGACAAGTCCCAAAATCTCAAGTAGAATGTTAGCTAGTATGAATCACGGAGGTGCTAAACTGCTGATGCTCAGTTGCTCTAATTTTGCCGTCCACCGAAGGACAACTAGACGTTTTCATGCAACCAGAGTGTAGGATGCGCTTATAAATTAAGCAGAATTATGTAAGTCAGCATGTTTTGGTTTCTTTATGCAACTTCAATCTAGCATTTCCAGCTGATAACAAAATACATGTGTGTGGAGGAAAGTTTGCTTTCCAGCTGATAACAAAATCAGTTTCCTGGTTGTTTGGGAGTTGCTTCAGTGATATTAGGATGCTGAACTTGTTTTAGTATTTGCAAATGGGATCTCAATCGAGTCTTGGAAAAGCCTTAACTCTGCAAATGTTTGAAATTGTTTTCTATTGTGAGCACCTGCACGGAAGCCTGTACATAAGGGCACGCCATGACCGGTGCTGGGACGCGGTGAACGACCAGTGTGCCTGCTCGGTGTTCATCTGGGTGTACAGGATCGACGAACATGCTGGGACGCTCCAACACTGGACATGTTGCCTGGGTCTAGGGCACTGCCTGGAATCTGCCTGGTCGCAGTCCTGAGCACTGCCTGGAACTTGCCTCGCCCGTGCTGTCTGCCGGACGCCAGGCCGAGCAAATCGACTGCCAGGCTGCTGGCTCCACCTGCCTGGGCATAAATGGCGAAGCTTTGCAACTAGAAGTCTATAAGTCCTTTCCCCACTCCAGTGCTGCTTGTCTTCCGTGCTCAAGAGCTCAATTGCATTTCTCCTTTGGATCCTGATCAGGCAATTTTCTAATCAACTACAGGCAGTTCGCAGGCAGCTCAAGAGCCCAACTCACTTAGGATCCTGCCGACGTAAATGCTAGCAGCCTATCGACGTAGAGTAAGGAGCAGGCTCGTCCCTACCCTCGGTGTCGGAGTCCGGCGCCGGTGGCGTTCGACGGCGAAGTCCGACACTGGTCACGATTCACGAACTCGCAAGGTGGCTGCGTTGAGTCGGGTGTTCCAAATCAGAGGGCCATGGGTCCGAAACTCGGAATCGTTGAGGCCATCTCCTAGGTGTAACCCAATCCAGCCGGAAACGTGGTTGAATTCCAATTCCGATTCCAGGAGCGTCCCAACAGCCACATCCAGCCTGACCCAATTCCAGTTCTACAATTCCAAGTTCAATTCTGTTCCTGCCACCTGATCGCATTCACAAAACGCGACCATGAACAGTAGAAGACCGAGCTTGCGGTGGGAACAGTCGACCTGACCTTTTCTTTTCCTGTCACTACCCTTCTTGGGTTCATTGTGGCCCGACGTTGCCTGGAATCTTAGTGTGGTTTTGTAAATTTTCGTTAAAGGCAAGATCCGCATCCTTCTGATGATTAAATAATGTAGAAAATGCTAGTGCGATGCGTAGTCAAAAAGTGGCACTGGATTGGAGGATGAACGTAAGCTTTATGCTCCCCAAATCACTCCTAATCATATATTGCAGAAGTTATCTAACGTGTTTTGTGTTTGGTGATTATACATCTTGTTCTTCCGTGCCGAAGTAGTACAACTAGCTTTTTACTGACAAGTGACAACCAGCATAGAACACTGTTTGATATAAATATCTACTAAATATAATTTGTCAAACGGTCGTGATGTACGTGATTTGATACAAGCCGTGTCTTTACCCATATATGCAATGAGAATACACATTTTTATAGTTTAACAATCATGAAAGCTATTTCACTAATGAGTCATATACTGATGGCAGTTAAAATTCAATGCTAAATTATGTTAACACTTAATGAAGAGAATTATGCAATTTACTACCTGCTCATTTTCTTGTTTTATAATGCACGGTTTGATCCGGTACGTCACGTTCTCACTCTTATATACGATATCATGACACCATAAAATTGGCATCACATGGAAACTTACCTGTCACTTTAGTTTTGAGCTACGTCAAACGTATCTAATTTTAATCAAATTTATAGAAAAAAGTAACAACATAAAATTAGTTTCATCAAATTTAACATGAATTATGTTTTAGTAGTGTATTTATTTTTATGGTGAATATTTATATATTTTTCTATAATTTTTATCAAATTTAGAGAGGTTTGACTTGACAAAAACGAAAGGACTAATATTTCAAATAGATGAAATAACTATTGGTCCAAGATCAAAAGGTTTGACGAAAACATTAAAATATATTCCTTGTGTTTTTAAATATGCAACACTAAGAATTAAACTAATTATCTTGTCCTAAGCATCTTATATACTCCTCCAAATTGTAGGTCTTTTATCTTTTTAGTTTATGGATATTATTATGTATCTAGGCATATACTATATCTAAGCGAATAATATAAACTATGCATCTAAAAAACTAAAATGAACGGAGGAGTTCCTCCGAAACTCGGTGAAGCTCCAGGTCAAGCAATACTTACGTCAATGTTTCGAGGCGCTGTGATTTGATTTAGCTTTTGGAAAAAGAAAACTTAATTTCGGTTTTAATACAATTCCCCTCTCGGGGAAAAAGAAAAGAGACCCGGGGGGGGGGGGGGGGGGGGGTGTTGTTTCCGTGAGAGAGAGAGAGAGCGCGCGCGCGCGGGGCAGGGCCCAGACCCAGGTGCACGTGACGCATGTGCAGCCAGTGCAGGAGCAAAATGCCAGCGTTTCAAAATTTCGAACCGAAAAACACTCAGGGCGGCTAAAGCCCGCGCGTACCAGGAAAATTTCGAGCTCTGGCGCAAAATTTCGGCATCCCGCGCGTCTCGCATTTTCGATTCGGATTTCTTCCTTTTTGAACCAGAGCCGCCACCACCGGGGCGGAACCACACCCTTCCGCCCGCCAGGCGCCCAGATTGGATTTCAGGCCGAGCAAACTGTGAGAAATTTCGGGATTTTAGACCCCTTTTCCCTCCCATTCCTTGGTGTTCTGATGTGATTCAAGGTTCTTTTTTTTTTTTGCAATGGTGAAGCTCTAGGATCAGCGGCCGGAGCCGGAGCCGGAGCAGAGATTTGGGCCAGGCAAGTGAGGAAAGGGAGAAACTTTGGGTTGCTGCCTTGGTCGCCGGAGGGTGGGAGGGAGGGAGGGGCGCGGGGGCTTTCGGAAGCTTCGGTCGCCCGCCGCGCCGCCGTCAGGTCAGTCAGCGCCGTCCAGGGCGCCCGTCTCTTACTCCCATCCCGCGACCTCCGGACCTCACCGCCGTCGCCGGATTTGGTCCACCACCCGCCGCCGCGCCTTCGCCTCCGCCCGCGTCCCCGTCCCAGCGGCCGCTATTCGCCGCTGGCCCCCTTCTCCACTTTTTGATGCGTTTACTGGCTTCTCATCTCACCAATATGTCTCTCCCCCGCTGTGTGCGTCATGCAGGGCCCCCGAGATGCCCGAGTCCACGGACGGCAGGAGGGCGGCCCTCGCCGACCTCTCCGGCGGGGCTGGCGGCGGCGGGTTCTTCATCAGGAGGGTGGCCTCGCCGGGATCCCTGGCAGCGAGAGGCATCCGGAAGCCGCTGGCGCGGCGGTATATTTCGCCCTCGAGGAACAAGGAGAACCTGCTGCCGGTTTGGGCCTTGAGGGCCACGCCGAAGAAGAGGAGGAGCCCGCTTCCTGAATGGTATCCCAGGACGCCGCTCCGTGACATCACGGCAATTGCAAAGGTAACGGACAGTATTCCATTGCTGCGATGATGTGAGATGTTGAACCATTCGAAGATTTGCAATTGTAGTTGACCTGCTGATTGTAAATCAGAGTACAGTTGTCGCCAAAGTGGGCTTGCGGGATTTCAGCACAGTTATTCATTTGCCTTACTGGACTGCAGTGATGCGCTTTTACTAACAAATTGTACTAAGGAATTTTTACTTGAACAGTACTAAAATAGAAATTGTAGCATTCTTCGTTTCTTATGGTGATCACTGGAATCCTACCAGATTAGTCCCCTGTTAACTTCAGCATACCCATAGTTCCAGAGACATGAGCCCACGACCTATGTTGAGTGCGAGATAGAGTAAAAAGGATGCCAGTGGTACTGGTTCATCATTTAAAGTTATTGTGCCTGATACCATCTGATAAGGACTTCAGCTTCTGAATGCTGTCATCGATCCTTTTGAAAACATTTCTTTGTTTTGTTTATGTAGTGAAGTTAAAACCATATAGTACTGTCAATAGCAAGTATTTAATGGGGGATGATAAATCTGCCATACAATTTCCTACTTTCAGGTGTCCTTTAATTTTTGGGATATTCTGATGAATCTAGTGAGAATATTTGACTCAACAAGCTGACCAAATTGGCACCAGTCAAAATGGAGTACAAGCTATACTTCATCACCTTGTGCTTTCCATCTTATTACTGTGCAATGTACAATTTGTATGTCCAAAATTAAAATGCTTCTGAAATATTGCCCATATAGCTGGACTTCCAACTATATTCTGAATGTCCATTTGCTGGGTGGACTGGCTTACTTTTAATCAACCTTACCTTTTACAAGCGGATCTGCATTTTAAAGTGCACATGTCATCTGCTTAGAGATTCCTCTGGTACACTTACCTTTTTTGCACATATTTATATATGTCATCACGAAAGTTAAATTGTTCACTTAGCTGTCATTACTGTTTTGTCAATATTCTGGTTCATTTGTTAAGGCATCCTAAAGCTCATTCCTGCATTATTAGTTCATTACAAGATTCTGAACTACGCATTCAGCTTACGTCTTTGCCCCTTGATAGCTGCAATCTTATTCTGACTGACTAGCATGCAGGCTATTCAGAGAAGCCGTTTAAGGATTGCTGCTGCTCAGCAGCAAAGCCAAAGGCCTGAGCAGTCTCCGCAATCCGTAAACGTGACTACTCCAGGACAAGCAGAGCAGGATGCACCTCACAGCGCTGAAGCTTCCATGGCAGTTGCCTCTGGTTCTGGCTCAACTGAAAGAGAAACTGTTGCAAGCCCTGCAACTGTCTTGGCTGGTGATAATCTGAAGGTGTCTTCCTCGCCAGCGGAAAGCTCATCGAAGACTCCATCCAAACCCATGGATCCTGCCGTTGCTGGCATTGACGAAAAGAAACTGTCCACCTCAATAGAGAAGATAGAGAGGTTGGTGAGGAGAAACCTGAAGCGAACACCAAAGGCTGCTCAGGCCTCTAGAAGGGCCACCCAGAGGCGCAATCTCATGTCCATGCGATGAATTCGCGGCTGTAATTCATGGTTGGGGAGGGGAGAAAGTCCACCTTAGGCTTGTCCTCCTTCACTTTGTCTGCTGCTTCCATAGCTGCTAGCCAAACGTGCCAATGCTCTGCCACTGCTGCTCTTCTTCCAACACTTGCCATGGCATGATGTGATGCCTATGGGCATTCCTGGTTCTCTTCTCGAGGACCAAAGAATATCGGGCTATTGGCTTTCTGCTTGAGTTTGTAGGATTTGCAGCTGCTATTGTGAGGTGTGATATGGTCCATGCTACTGTTGTAGTCTTGTATAATTATGCTTACTTTTCTGTGTATCCCAGTGGGTGGTCGAACGGATGAAATCTTGAATTTTCTTCTGTTCTGCAATATCACCATAGCCACCAGTGTCTGAATGTTCTCTGTTGTGGCTGCTTGTATGGAGTTTTATGTCACAACAAGTTTGGTCATGATTCATAAGCTTCTACTGTCAAATGTTTTCTCTAACCATGTCCTTCAGGCGTAAGAGTGTTAAGACCCATAACTGAAATCAGTTAGGATCATGCTCTCTTGCTCTTATGTTTTTGTTCTTTGGCATTAATCTGATTCTTCCCATTTTTCCTGTTAGGTGCCTCATTTTCCTTTCTTGTTTTCCTGCAGTGGATGGTAGCCCTTGTAAGCTTACGTCAAAACCGGTACAAGATTTTTAGCAATAAAAAACACGAGAGGTTTACAACCAGAGTACAACATAACGTAGAAACATAATACATACTCACACAGACACTTCAAATAACAGGCCATGATTCAGGCTGAAGAACCATCGATTCCCGATTTGAGTCACCATTGAACAACATGCTCACCAGGTACATCATGGCCATTGCATATCCATCCACCCCTCATAACTACGTCCTTTGTTGTCACCCTCCATCTAAGAGTCAGGCCAACGAAATGGGGACCAAAGGTGGCAGGAAGCAAGCAAATCAAAACGCGCTGGACAGAGGACCTCCCTTGAAGCTGACATTAACATCATTCGCTGCACATCTGGACTCCACGTGCTACCACACAACGCCGTACAAGGGGAGGAAACCTCGAGGGGAATGGTAGTAGAGGTGGAAACACCACCCGGCATAAGATTTGATGGCACTAGTAGAGGTGCCAAATGGGGAACACTCACCAAACCACGATAGAAGTCGAAAACCATTATCCGCCGATAGAAGAAGTGTATGGATGGATGATGCAGAATAAGAGAACGAGCATCACCATGAGCGGTCCCGAGAAGCGGCAGGAGGGGATCTCCAAAGTGATGCGGGGACGACGTCGAACACACGCCGCCATCGCTGAATTGGAAGATTGAAAATGGGTTTACACCCAAAGTCCCCCCGAGCGAAATTGGAGCAAGGGTGCTACGACGACGCCTTCAAGAAGGAAGATGATGCCCCAAGGCATCACCATTGCCAGCCTTGGCATTATGCTAGGCAAAGCTTTCGCCCAGCACCCACCATAGGCTAGCCGCCAAGACCTCGCCGGCATCACCGGGGCTGACCGATTGCTGCAGGTACATAGCAGCAGCCACACCCTAACGGACTGTGGCGGAACCGTCCAACTTAAACTGGTTTAAATGCGCCTAATCGCTGCCGATGCAGCAATTATCCGAAACACACTTAAAACAGTATAAGTCCGATCGTCCGTCGAGTGTCCCTAGGACTCCTCGAATGATCCACGTCATGTCTCATAGCCATACATCAGGATTGTTTCCGCGATGGGAAAGCATCAACAAATATTACATTTTTACATACATACACGAGGTACGAGTTATTACAAGACATAGTTTGAAATAAACTTAACAGTGCAGGTTAGACAGAGGTTCTAGGATTTTAAACATAAACGGTTCAGGTGGAAGATGAGCATTTAAGATTTCTTCTAAGGGTATTGTGAGACTCATAACAATACCCTAGTTTTTCGGAGCTTCCTCCTCGGTGGATTCCTGCGGTGCCTCTGAAAATAACCACAAGGGATAACCCTGAGTACGAGGTACTCAGCAAGGCTTACCCGACTAACCAATATAGTAGTTTTTCTTGGAACTATATGATAGCTTTTTCAGTGTGCTTGGCTGACACATTTTTGGCAAAAGAGCTTACTAAGAGTGAGACCTTAGCTTTGTATTTTATTTTGTTAAGTTATTACCTAACCATTCTAAATGATGACAAAAGATTAATTGCAACAACAAGGTATTAAGCCATACACCAAAACATTAGTGGAAAGATATATCATTCATGAATTTATATTACGATGCTCAATAGTGATCAAGTGCATTCATAACCGAGAATTGCGGCGATCCGGATCAAATTACATCCTGCAGGAGAGTACCCTGATCACCAGCTATATACGACTGTCCAGGTCGTACATAACGACTTTTCGATTAGCAAATCCAATGATTGGGAATAAGACTACCCGGACCCAGGGACGCACCCCCACATGGGACCCCACGTCTAGCCTGATCACCATGTGAGTTTCAGGCTACGCCCCTGCCAATCTCCAGCACGTCAAGCGCGGGTACGAAATATTCCCGATCAGAGGGTTTACTAATCTACTAGGCTTTACTGGTCCCATACCCAGTAAGTGATCAGATGTCTTTCACTTGATCAAAGGTTAAGACAACGAATCGGGCCTTAACCAAATTAATCTAGCAGACAGAACTATATCCTTAGCTTCTGTCCGCTTCTTAATTTCCAAGTTATCTTTCCATAAAATAACATGCATGACTCAATATTCACCTTAAGGTTTGGTAAACCAATTACTTAGGCAACTAAGCATATTCTAGATTTGGGTTATTTACTAAATGTTTTGAACAAGTGGCAAAGATGTCCTTAAAGCAAGGTATGATAATGCACAAGAATGGGTTTCAAGCAACTCCTAGACTTAGTGCATACATATAACAAATAACCGATAATTGGACACATGAAATATCGACTCCAAAATAATAGGTATAATGCACCGGGGCTTGCCTTGTTCGCTAAAAAAGTTAGCACTGTATGAAGGGTTGGCCTCGTAGGGAACCAATTCAAAGACTTCTTTAAACTCCGGAGATTCTTCTAAAAATCCCGAGAAATCTCCCTTTGGTGCTTCGGTGTCTATGACAAAGCATATGCAGGGGTTAGGAATGCAACTTTTTGAATACAAGACTATACAACTTTCCTTCATGATAAAGTTGCAAGCCAACAAGGACTATACAATTTATCATGATAAAGTTGCAAGCCAACACATAAAAACCCGGAAAGATTAGCCCACAAGTTAATTTCCTTAACTATCCTTACTTAGGGCTTTTTCTTTTATTTTTAGAAGACATTATAATTATTTTCTAATCTTGAAACCTAATTTCCTATGAGTTAACAATAATTTGTGATTATGAAAATGTTATTCCATATTTTATGCATTTAATAAAGATTAAGTATTTATTTAAATACCTTAAAAGAAAGGCATTAAATAAATACCCAAATTTTTATTATTTTCCTAGGGTATAAAAAATTTAATGCATAAAGGAAAATAAAATAAGCCTAACAAAATTGGTTTCACTAATTTTGGACATCCCTAGAAATTTCTGTGATTTAAATGGTGAGATTCGGATTTAAACTATTTATTCTACAAAGGAAATCTAACTTTTTCCCGAAAAACCCCCGGTCTACTTTTCTCACGCGTCCCTACTCTACCCCCTCTCTCTTACGCTGGGCCCGCGGCTCGGACCCACCCCCTTCTCCTATTCATCTCACCCGCCGGCCTACTCAACCTTCTACTGGGCCTACTGGGCCATCTTCGTTTTCTTTTTCTTTTCTCCAACCGGCGACGGCCCGACGACCCATCTTTCCTTCTCCTCTTCCCCTGCAAGGCCGGCCTGCTGGACCCCTGGGCCTCCGGCCTTTTTCTCCAACGGCCGACCGCACCAGCACCTGGGCCTCCGGGACTCCGGCCCAACTGACGCCCGCGCCTGACCGGCCTCCCTTCTCTCTTTCTTCTCTGACGCGCGGGCCCGTGGCACCAGCACCTTCTTCCTCCTCCCGCCAAAAACCGGGCGCGACAGGGGCGGTGCGGTTCGCTGGCAGGCACCCTACCGGCGACGGGGCTAGGCCGGGGAAGCATCCCCATGCACTAGCACACCCGTGCGCGGTGACAGCTCCCCGGGAGATGGCCGGAGCCATTCCCTCCACGGCGGCGGGCGGCGGCGCCTACGGCCGGTCGTGGCTAAGCACGACGACGGCTCGGCCTACCCCGACAACTCCCTCTATGGCTTCCTAGTGCCCCCAGGACTCGCCTACGACTACCCATACAGAACAAAAACGATGGCAAGGAGGTGCTCACCGTGAGCAGGAGGTGCGGCGGTGGCAGACGGAAACGACGGCGAGTACGGGTACTCCGGCAAGGATGCTGGGCAACAAGTTGACCGGGGTGTAGCTGGGGTATCTGTGGAGGAGTGAGTGAGAGGAATCGACGGGAGGTAAGGTGTGGTAGTGGAATTTGGTTGGCGGCGGTGGCTTGACAGAGAGGGCGGCGGCGGTAGAAAAACAGGCGATAAAAAGGGCGGCGGCGGGAGCGGTAGATATACGAAAGACTTACCGCGCGCATGGGCGACACTGTGGCCTAGTGCTAGGCTTGCGTGGTGAGGAGGTGGCGTAGCTGCTGCGCTGGTGGTCGACCGAGAACGCCGGCGGCAACACGTCGGGCGCGGCTCTGTCACCCCCCCCCCTCTTTTGTTTCTGACACCCGAAGTTCAGAGCTTCACCACGGCTGATTTTGAATCCGACGGTCCACAAGTCACTTAAGCAAAGTTGTAGATAAACTCGAGCTCTACAACTCATATTTAAACTCTTGCCCGAGATTATCATCCATTTGTTGGCAATTTCAAAATGTTTGCCCTCAAGTAACTGAACTTCATTGAACTCCGATTCAGTTCGTCAGTCACTTGGTCATGGTCACTTACCCAACTTTGTAAATAATTTCAGTGGTCCAAATCCCTTCCTTTAAGTCCAACTACAAACTAATTACACTATACAACCATCAGGGATTCCATTTTGCTCATAAACACTCACAACTTTTGTTCTACATTCTTCTGAAATCGGCTCCAAACTTAGCTACCTATTGCTGTTTCAGACTTAGACAGATTCAGCAATTCAGTTTACTGTGACAAAGTGCTGACTTTGAGCTAAATTTTGAATTTGTTCCCTTTACTGTTCCTGATCAACAACACCCGAATCTATTTGTCCAAAGTTCATACTTCATCACTGTATAGTTGTATTGGTCCACTTATTTGGAAAATTTGTCAGAAATTAATTTTCAAAATGGACTCTGGTGCTGATTTTCTGAAATTCTTATTGTCGGATGGTGAATAGTACATTTCGGTTTTAATTTCTTTCTTTGATCTTCTTGAGGTATTTAGGACCAGATCTTGTCCCCAATCTTGATCTTCAAGTTCTAATCACTCTTATACTTCCATTCCATATTTTTGCCAAATTTTTCTGAATTTCGAATTCAAAATTCAAATTTCGGTCAAATTTGACCCGAATTTGATTTTTAGCCAATTTCTTCTCCTTTTCTTCATGAATTGCTTCTATTTCTTCAGAATTACTTTGATGACTAAATAGCAGGTGTTACACGGACGCAGCGAGCCGCCGGCATGGCAGCGCATGTTGTTGCCGCATCAGCCATGCTGCCCCCACTCGGCGCCACCGAGCAACACCGGAATGAGCTCCACGACAGCCACCCCCGAGGAGTTGGGGGAAGCCCGTCCCCACCGCAGGATGTCGCAGCAGCAAGCTGTCGTCGAAGTCCTTTGCTCCAACGGAACTGAGGGGGCATATGGGGAAACTTCAAACCGTCGGAACCCCACCCTCACTCCATGGTGGCGCTATCGCCCTCGAGGACGGCGACGACGGTAGCTAGTAGGTAGGTCGCTAGACGGCGTGGGGAAATGCTAGATCCTGCTATGTAGGACGCGGATCTAACCGTCGGTGACCTGCAGGGCTGCTTGCAGCCACCACAGTGTGCTCGGCCATGGTTGTCATCTGTTGGAGGAAGAATGCTTGAGAAAGGAAGGGATTTGTGGGAGGAGGCCCCCAGCAGCCGTCCTTGTGCCCGCACGGGCTTCTTGCAGTGCGCTCAGGCAGCGGCGAGGTGGAGGGATGGAGAAGGGGAGGGCTATAGGTGTGGCGGCGGCGGTCTGCCCGGTCACCCTTAGGGATGACGAGCCGCGGTTTCCCCCGGTTTTACTTTTTTTAGCTATAGAGATCGTCTTGTTGTTCACGGCCCAAGTCACTATGTTCTAGTCATGTGTTCTTGTGCAGCCCTCCGGTTGCATCCATGTAATGCAAAATTCTAGCAAAGCTTAAATTGTAACCCATTTATTTTCTTAAGTGGTCGTTGCAAAAATAGATTTTAACCACAAAAACCTGCACACAGCTAAGGTAAAAAAGACACACCCGGGACGACATTTTTGAGTGGACGGTTACAGGAAAATGGAGGTGGGCTGGTTGCAACAACGCGTGGCGGCGGCGGCGGCGGAATGAAACCAACGGCCTAGTTAGGCCCATCAACAACAAGTGCGGCCCACAAAATTCCCCCCCCGCAAGCTTTTTGTGTATTGCAAGTTTGCAACTGATGGCCGACCCATCAAATGAAACTCTGTACAAAGTTTTGTAACACTACCACTGACGTGTTCCAATTTTGCGCGGCTCTCATATTCGTTTTCTTTCTTTTCGTTTCGGTTTACATATCATATTACATTCTCATTCAGCAAAATTTCCCATGTTTCTAGGTGTGGTTTTTTCATGATCCATGCAAATGCACTAGTCATTTCCAGAAAAGCTAGGCTCCCATCAATGGAGAAAGACCAGAATCCTTGAAAGTAACTAAATTCCAAACCACAACTTTTGGCATAGAAGTGAGTCGATGAACCAATCAATCATATAGCTGGCCACTAATGTACACTTGCTGCATGCTGCAGAGTATTTACAGCGCCCATTCTTCGACAAAATATATCTGGATATTTTCATGGCATCAAAACTGAATTTGAGGATGAGCAATGGAGCGCAGCACACATATTCATTCAGCAGGGTTAGGAACATATGTAATGCATTTCGAAGAAGGCAAAGAGATTCTCCAGACCGCAGATTGGTTGGACAATGTACATGAGACAGCTGAAGTGTACGTGGATCAATCTGCGACCCGGAGCACGAGCATGTTAACGTGAAGGATTTGGATTTCCCCAGAAGATGAGTAGGCCCGCATCTCAGTTACATTGTCCAACTTATCGACATCATGCGCACCATTTTGAGGAATAATTTCCTTCCTTTTCTGGGAGATCTTTCCCTTGGCTCAAACCCTACACTTACAAAACCACCACTGTTAGTAGACTTGATGGGAAAAGAACTGATTGCATCACCCTAGTTTTTATAAACTTATTAGTGATAACCACGAAGTGGAAATTAAATGGAAATGGCAATATGTAATTGAGAATCAAGGTTGCCATGAAGGCATTATTACTGTAGTCTCGTCAAATTCTGAATGTGCAACCATGCACAACGCGTTCAGGTCAACATATTCCTTCCAGACCATCGTGCCACATTTGCCAGATGAATAGACACACTTGTTAGTGTTCTTGTCATTGTCCATGTTACAAAAAGTCATGAATCACAATAACTTCTGCAAACAAATTCAAATTTTGGTAACAGTATGTCCTGGTAGAGTTTCATGCTAGTGATTGTGCATTTGTGCTTATCTATCAAGAGTCCATGTGCCACCAAGTAAAATTGCACCTAATGTATAGTTGCAAAGTTACGCTTGAGACTTCTCATATAATCTTAAACCCGAGGCAAATTTTTTGTATTAACAGCAAGTGCAACCTGGTCGTAATTCGCAGTCTAAAGAAATATGTAAATATAGAACAGAATAGGAACAGGAAACTTACCAAAAGGAGTAGGATTAGGGGGAAGACACTCTTCTTCCAGCATCTTATCAGAAATCTGTTCTTTTCTACCCTTCTTTTGGTCAGATTTTGGACAAATGCCAGCTTGGTGATATAGTTAGGCAAAACACAAATAAGCTGGACTCAAACAGGTAATGCACTCTTCTGAGTATAGTAAATAAATGTGGAAAAGGTAGAATTCAGTGTTTTGCCTTGGAAGGGTTCTGCTAAAGCAAAGCAATATTCCCCTACTCTTCTACGAGCACTTATGAAATCCAATAAACCATCCACAGAGAGTTTCTTGTTTCAGTGAAGGTAAGCCAAAAAAACACACCAGTTCTTGGCATGCTATTAGCAAAGCATATCCTTGACAAAACTATGAGAATCCTCTATATGTTCCTAGGCCAAGATGTTGCATTACTTAAATCTATATTCTTTCATGATGAATATGAAGAATTATTGATATGACACGCCATCAAAATTAGTGCAGAATGAGATCTCTGAATTCTCCATATTCATAAAGTAGTACTCGAGACGATTTAACAATGGCACCACACTCAGTTTAATAGAAACGAGAACAACATGAAGACAACCATGATTCCATGAACGCCGCAAAATGGCAAAGTTGAGTATGAATAAATTTGTCACCACAGGCTATATCTACTACATATGACATACACATACGAGAATTGAGACTAGCTCTTAGGTTCAGACAATAATGTACTAAAATCTGCTGGACTGCTGCTGAAGTGAGGAAACGTTTTGAAACAGAAACAGTAAAATCGGTAGCTAGTCCTTGCAATTTTGTGAACTGAAATGCATTCACGCATAACTTACATGAAGAGAAATGTGTCAGGCAATCATCGAGCTTGTGGTGCGCCGCGTGCTCTCCGAGCTATGCCTGCACGAGGAGCTCGGTCGTCGCCTCGTCGGTGCGAGCTTTACACCCATCAGAGGGTCGGAGAGGAGCTGGATGGTATCGGGATCCGGCGACAGCGCGGCGCACCCACATCAACGTTGGCCGCTCGCCGTCCCCATCAGCGGCTCCGCATGCGCTCCACCGCCACAAATGCCGATGCGCGCGCGACAGCGGAACGGACGCGCATAGAGTGTGAGGATTGGCTGGATCCACGGTTGAAACACTTGCCGAGGCCCTGAGCCCCTGAGGAGCGACGCCGCCGGAACCCGGAGGATCTCCATGTTGAAGCTGCGGCGGGCGCCGACGGCAGCCGATATTTACAAATTAGCCCTATATTTTTACAAATACAACCCTAATTTGGATCGCGACTATTAATCGCGATCCAAAACTTTACAAATAGGACCCTAATTTGGATCGTGACTATTAATCGCGATCCAATGTTTTACATTAGCACCCTAAAATACTTTTATTCCGGTCGATTTTTGCACTTTAGCCCCGGCGGCTCGTTGGCCCCCGCCGGCCGCCGCCCAACCGCCGCACCCCGCCAGAAGCGCTTCACGACCGAACAAGCGATATGCGGCCGCCGCCGCCCGCCCTCCATGTCCACCCGGCGCCACCGAAGCCGCGGAAAGGAGCAGAGCAGCACGACACGAGGAGCTCTGCTACTCTGCTAGGTATTCTTCTGTGTTGTTCTTCAGTCATAGACCAACAACTGAAGCAATACAAACACGAACTCAGCTCAGTCGACTTCATGTTTCTCTTTCGGAATTATAATTTTGGTTCATTTTTTCTTTCATCTTCGGCTCCTCGTGTTTCCCCGTCACAAAAGCTTAAAGGCGCCTTCCAGTTTCAATCATAACCCGTTTACCATTCTCATGAATTCATCGCAAAAACAGCTTTGAATTACAAACGAAAAAATAGCAGAGTTCGTATGACTTGGCACTACACTTCGTAAATTCTCGAGTTAAAGGGGATTTTGTTCTGATTCACATGGTAGAGCCTAGCTGGTCGTCGTTCAGCACTATAATAGTGTCTAGTCCTCATGATCATGAATTAGCCAAGTAAAGGAAATGTCTAGTGGAAGCATGCAACCTTTGGCAAAGCAAGCATACTAAACTCAGGGCAATGAGCAAAATGAGAACAAAAGAAAGCAATGGATGAAGTATCGAGAAAGAAACCAAGGGACCAGCAAAGTTCAAAAGGCCTCGATATCACATTAGTTTTTTCTTCCTGAACATTCAGGTCTGATTTCTGAAGGAAGCAGTAGACCCTACATTGAGCTGGGACTTGTCCAGCAGGAGTAAGCAAAAGGTAAACGGCCTAAGCCCACAGCACTATTCCATTGCCGCCGGTCAAAATACTTCAATTGCAACGAGGAGAATAAAGCTCCAGTGTGAAAAAAATAAAATAGAGTAAAATAAAGGGGCTTCTTTGGTTAAAGCAAACCTGGCCCCCCAAAGGCTCTGAATTGCTTTTGCTTTCAACACAAGTACACACTTTGCCCTTTCCCCCCTCTTGGTTCCATCATGTAGCTTAGTACTGCCTCCGTCCTAAAAAATAGCTACATTTAGCCTTTTTAAGACATATTAAGAAGAATGCTAAAATGTCTAATATGTCCTTCATTAAACCTGTCCATTCGTGCGCATGTGTTTTTTGTGTGGTAATTATACCTTCCTTATATGTCTCCACACAAATAAAAGGTATCGTGCATGCTGCCATTTATTGACAGTCAGAACCACAAGACAATTGATTGCCATAGGGTTATTTTTGTCCATTCATCCATTCAATCAGAGTTGTCAACTCAAACGTACGTAGCTGTATTTTGGAACAAATTTTGAACTCTAGACGTAGTTATATTTTGGAACGGAGGGAGTGTGTAATACCCAGCCGAGAAAAATCTCTTGGTTACTTCAAAAAAAGAAAAGAAAATTCTCCTGGATCAAAGAAAATTGTGTTGTGATTTATTTTTTCTCATATGTACGATATTAAAGAGCGACAGTGCATCTTGTAGTGTAATTCCCGTATAAACCAAGTTAATGATTTATGGTCTGTGTACATACTATATATTTTTGAGCTAAGCTAGCTCTGAATACTTCCTTTAAAAAAACTCTGAACACTTCAGTTCCAAACCTGACAGTATATATTTCTTTTGATAATTTCCACAGGTAAGTCTTCCGGGAGGAAAACATGACTATCAGAGATGTTGAGAATGGTTGTTTCAACTACTTTCATCAAAATTGCCATGAGTCTTTCATCCTCTTAAACTAGTTACCTGACCAGGAATACATGATACAGAAAAGCAGCTGCGTATACAGGCAGTTTCCTGAGAACGATCTCAGGAGTCTTCACCAACACTCCTCTTCCTAGGTCCTATTCAAATCCAGGCAGATGCACCCCCACCAACTCGTCGTGACGCACCTCGACTCGAATCACATGACCTCAGCTTTACTCCCGTATCCACAATTGCGTCAAGATTCTGCAAGTGTCTGTACAGTCCATTGCCTGCTTCGTGCCACCTTGCACGCCTTCCCTTGCCGGCGACGGGGAAGCCGACCACCTACCTGACAGGCGGACACGTTGAGAGCCAACGCCCCGTGCCACTGTCTCTGCCGACCTCTCCGATCATGGCGTACCCGAATGTGTTCCGCGCCCAGGCGCCGCCAGTGAGAGTGGAGGATCACAAGGCCGCCAAGGACGCGGCGGCGCCTGTGCCCCAGGCCAGGGAGCAGTGGCCGGCCGGTGCCAGCAGAAGCGCAAGCCCACATGGCGCCGGAGCCGGGTGGCTGGGTGGCCTTGGCTCCGGGGAGAGGCTGGCGAGCGCCTACGACCTCGTGGAGACGATGCATTACCTGTACGTGCGCGTCGTCAAGGCGCGCGGCCTCCCGGCGAGCGCGGTCACCGGCGGGTGCTGCCCCTACGTCGAGCTGCGCGTCGGCAGCCACCGCGGCGCGACGCGGCATCTCGAGGGGAAGGCCAACCCAGAGTGGAACCAGGTGTTCGCCTTCTCCAGGGACCGCGTCCAGGCCATGGCGCTCGAGGTGCTCGTCAGGGACAGGGAGGGCTGCGTCGGCAGGGTCGCGTTCGACATCGCCGAGGCGCCCATGCGCGTGCCGCCGGACAGCCCGCTCGCGCCGCAGTGGTACCGCCTCGAGGGGGCAGGCGGGAAGATGGCGGCGAGCGGTGAGGTCATGCTCGCCGTCTGGGTCGGCACGCAGGCGGACGAGGTGTTCGCGGACGCGTGGCACACCGACGCCGCGCCGGTCCGCGGGGGCAACGGCGCGGCGGCGGTGCAGAGCACGCGGGGCAAGGTGTACGTGACGCCGAAGCTGTGGTACCTCCGGGTAAGCGTGCTCGAGGCTCAGGACGTCGTGCCGCTCGGTGCCGGCGGCGTCGCTGACAAAGGCCGTCACGCCGAGGTCTTCGCCAAGGTGCAGGTCGGCGGCGTGGTGCTCAGGACCAGGCCCTGCATCGCGAGGAGCCCGACGAGCCTGGCGTGGAACGAGGAGCTGGTGTTCGCCGTGGCGGAGCCGTTCGACGACCCCGCGGTGCTCATCATCGAGGCCCGCGCGCACCCCGGGAAGGACGAGATCATCGGGCGCGCCGTGCTGCCGCTCACCGTCTTCGAGAAGCGGATGGATCGCCGCCAGGTCCAGGCGCTGTGGTTCAGCCTGGAGCCATTCGGACGGCCGGTGCGACCGCCGCCGGAGGCCGTCTTCGCCGGCCGCGTGCAGCTCCGCGCGTGCATCGAGGGCGCGTACCACGTCATGGAGGAGCCGACCATGTACGCCAGTGACACGCGCCCGACTGCGCGGCAGCTGTGGCGCCCGCCGGTCGGCGTGCTGGAGGTCGGCGTCCTCGGCGCTCAGGGGCTCACCCCGGCGAAGACCGTCCACGGCCGGGGCGTGACCGACGCGTACTGCGTCGCCAAGTACGGGCACAAGTGGGTGCGCACGCGCACCGTCGTGGACTCGTGCAGTCCCCGGTGGAACGAGCAGTACACGTGGGAGGTCTACGACCCGTGCACGGTGCTCACGCTCGCCGTGTTCGACAACTGCCACCTCGGCAGCGACGCCACCGCCGCCGGCGCCGGCGCCGTCAGGGACCAGA
Source organism: Setaria italica (assembly GCF_000263155.2). Taxonomy (NCBI): domain Eukaryota; kingdom Viridiplantae; phylum Streptophyta; class Magnoliopsida; order Poales; family Poaceae; genus Setaria; species Setaria italica. The sequence continues at coordinate 22,669,224 of NC_028456.1, forward strand.
GGATCGGCAAGGTCAGGATCCGCCTCTCGACGCTGGAGATGGACAGGGTGTACACAAACGCGCACCCGCTCGTCACGCTGCACGCGTCCGGTCTGCGCAAGAACGGCGAGCTCTGCCTCGCAGTGCGCCTCACTTGCCTATCCCTCGGCAGCGTCGTGCACCTCTACGGCCAGCCCTTCCTCCCCAAGATGCACTACGCCCACCCGTTCACCGTCCAGCAGCTGGACAGCCTGCGGCGGCAGGCGGCGGGCATCGTGGCGGCGAGGCTGAGCCGCGCCGAGCCGCCGCTGCGCCGGGAGGTGGTGGAGTACATGCTGGACGCGGACTCGCACGCGTGGAGCATCCGGCGGAGCAAGGCCAACTTCCTCCGCGCCACGGCGCTGCTCTCCGGCGCGGCCGGCGCGGCGCGGTGGCTCGCCGACGTGTGCCGCTGGAGGAACCCGGCGACGACGGTGCTCACGCACGTCTTGTTCGTGACCCTGGCGTGCTTCCCGGAGCTCATCCTGCCGACCGTGTTCCTGTACATGTCCGCCGCGGGCCTCTGGAACTACCGGCGCCGCCCGCGCCGGCCGCCGCACATGGACGCGAGGCTCTCGTGCGCCGAGGCGGCGCACCCCGACGAGCTCGACGAGGAGCTGGACACGTTCCCGACGTCGAGACCCAACGCCGTGGTGCGCGTGCGGTACGACCGGCTGCGGAGCGTGGCCGGGCGGATCCAGGCGGTGGTCGGGGACGTGGCGACGCAGGGGGAGCGGGTGCGGTCGCTGCTTGCGTGGAGGGACCCGAGGGCCACGGCGATGTTCACGGCGTTCTGCCTCGTCGCCGCCGTCGTGTTTTATGTCACGCCGATCCGGGTCGTGGCGCTCGTCGCCGGGCTGTACGTGCTCCGCCACCCGCGGTTCAGGAGCAGCATGCCGTCGGCTGCCGGCAACTTCTTCAAGAGGCTGCCGTCCCGGGCTGACACCATGCTGTAGTCTGCAGCTCACTTCGTGTATGGCATTTTCATTGCAAACCGGCCTGCAGTTTCAAATGTACTGTAGCCTGCACAACAGCCTGCAGTTCATTGCGAGTGCATTCGTGATCAACAAGAGTACTATTTTTTGCTGCGTACTATTATTGCCATGATGCTTGATGCATGTTCAGATGCGCATCATACAAGGATATACCATAAACACTGATGATCTCAGTAATTCCGCATCACCCTATTCAAAACTCATCACTCATCAGTAGTATGACTGAAATTGAGATTCCTCAGCAAAATAGCACATTCAGCAACCAAAACATAGTCAGAAATCAGAATACATTCACAATTTGATACATCAGTTAAAATGGTGAGACAAGTTCACCTAAGCCACCTGAATTGAAAGCGATAACAAGCTTAACTGATTTAACACAGAACGAGACACAGATCTGAATAGATCATACTCCTGCTCATGTGATCAAAGCCACGGAAGAATGCACAAATGCCAGGACAGGACTTTGCAAATAGCTTACATGTATAGTAGTGTCGTGCAAAAGATCGCTAAATTAACCAGCAAAATATATGACTTCATTAAAGATTTGACAGTGATTCAAATGGAAACCAAAGGTTCACCAGTCAGATACAAAATTCAGGAGCACACTCAGGTAGACCAGGCAAAGTGACTATTGAGCTTCGCACCTAGCACCAACTAATCTAGAAAACCATCTCATGGGGCTTGTCGCCATCCCTGAGAGAGAACCGTGCACCAAGGTAGGTTTTCAGATCCGGAACAGCCTCAATAGCTTTGATCAGCTCAGCATCCACGGTCTTCTGGTCGTCCTTCTTGAACTGCGGCAGGTCCTTGGTCGCCTGAAAGATACAGATAGATCCCTTCAGTAACGCAATGCAAGGTTGCATAAGAAAGGAAAACAAGCTTCAGACCGCATAGAAACACACCTCCTTCTCTGTCTCGAAAAGTTCACCCTCGGTCTTCTTTGCCTTCTGCTTCTTGTCCCTGGCAAAGTACGCGTCATCAAACTTCTCCACGTTAACACCCGAGATATCAACCTTTGTGGAGGTTGCAATGACGTAGGTCTGGTTCACACGGCGGATTGGGACACCGTTGATCTTGAAAGGTCCTGAAAGACGGAATATTAAATATTAGTTAATACACAAGAGATAAAAAAAACACTGACAAAAACATGCAAAACAGTCTAGAAAACTAATAGTATATAACAATCCATTCGCATTTGATGATACCCTGTTAGCTGGTACTAGCATGCCACAAACAAATGCAACATACTGATCCTACTCCACCATATAACAACTAATGATAAATATACATCAGTAGAGCTGTAAACTGTGCATGACCAAATGACCTCAGCAACAGTGACAAAGAGAAATCAAAGTTTTAATACCTTCCCTATCATCCAAGTCTCAGGGATATTCATGTTAAACAGGTATTTGCTTCGCAAATGCACACTGAAATTGTAGGTGTCAAAGCTAGCCTATGGTCTGAAAACCAGTATAATATATCTCTTAAAGCAAAACAACTGTACATATTCTTGGTAAAAGTACTTCATTGAAATGCACCATGATCATCCAGCAAGTATTTATCACTGGATGTTGGAAACATGACAACATTATCCTTTATTTATTTGCAGGTAACATGTCAAGATAACTAAAAGAATAAAAGAAAAAAAGTATTGCAGATGGAGAACAGAAAGTGAGACACTAGCAAACCATTTCAACTACCCTTGGTCCAGGTAACAATGCAACAAAATTGCCAGACTCAGTTGAGATCTTCCATTGCTAAATAACATTAGTCCATAAAATCAGTGTCACTGCAACAACTAATTTTACACTCACAGGCAAATATAAGCATGGAACTGCAATATGCTAGTGACCTCAATTTTAAGCAAGTAATACATGTGGTTTCCGTCATATGCAATGCAGATTTTCATATCATTCAGCAAACAAGTCAATAGTAAGATGAAGCATGTTCGCTTCAGTACAACAGCAATAATCGACCCTCAATCTAGCACATTCCACCACGGAATAAAGGCAGGTAAATGCTTACATGAAGCAGTCAACATAGCCATTCCCTACAAATAATGCATTTGTAACACTCCGCATTCATTCTTTAATTCATCACATATTCAACAAACACTAAACTTTGAGCATTGGACACCAAACATCACGAAGCAATAAACAGAAAGTCCAACTAAACTGTGTCTGATTAGCAACGTAGGCTCACCAGTAACAAGGAGCATGCCAGATTTGAGCTGCTTGAGGAACACGACTCTCTTCCCCATGAACCTCCCGGCGAGCAGGATGAGCACGGTGCCCGGAGTAATGGACGACCTGCACGCATCAGAAACCGTCAGTACTCGCAGCTCACAGCAAGCAATTCGACCCGAAGAGACGATGATGCTGTCGCGGGGAACCTGAGCTTGGTAGGCTTCGGCTTGCGGGTGCTGGGCTTGCGCGGTTTCACGTCGTCGGCGGGGTAGAACTTGGGCTCGGCGACCGCGGCGGGCTTCTCGGCCTTGGGGAAGGCGCCGCCATGCTTGGCCTTGATTGCCCACAGCCCACGGCGGTGGTACGCGTGCGACCGCGAGGCCTTCTTGATGCCCATCGACAGCTTAGACGACGGCGCCATTGGATCGTCTCGCGGCGCGGCGGCAGCGGGGCGGCGGCGGCGGCGGCGGCAGGGAGTGGAGGCGGAGGTGGAAGAGAAGCGGGGGTGGGGGTTAGGGCTCGGCTTTTATATCTCGCGGCGGCGTGGGGAATTGAGAGGTGGTAAACCCTAGTCGTCGAGTGGAGCCTGATGGGCCGGGATGTTGGGCCTATCGGCCATATTTCTTGATTGATTGTGGGCTTATGGCTCACACTTAAGAGTCTGGTTCCTCTCCAAAAAAAAAAAAGAGTCTGGTGCTCCTTTTCCTAAATCTACTTTCTTTCTTTCTTGAAAAACGGGGTAAATCTACTTTTCAATTTTCTCATTTCAAGCAACTTAATTTATATTTTTTTCTCGTACAATAATTTTAGTATAATACGATCTGCAAGACACATCACGAAGTCTTTATATTTAATCTATTTCTTAACGTATCATGAATCTTTTGCAACGCGCACAGCGCTCTTGCCGGTGCAATGGTAAATTGTGCGGTCAGCATTCAGCAAGCATCCATGGATCTCATGGCGGTTCCTTGAGTTCCTAAAAGAAAGAAGCGAGCATTCACTTTCAACAGTTTGTGTAACACATTCTCCCAAAGTTTCATCAGAAAGTGACATAACAAAGCACTATTCAAATCCTGCCCACGCCACAAACAATTCAGCCCTGCCGAATTTCAAGCAAATAAGCAATGCCAGTGGTTAATCATGCAACAGAAGGAAAGTAAGCTAGCATCATGCCATGCTTAGCTAACAAGTCCAAGTCATCATGTTTATTTTTTATGCTTGATTCTTGAGCATACAAACCAAAATCCATAGCTGCCCACAACTTCTGGCTATTGGAAATCTGAAAGCCTTGAAAACATCATGCAGACACCTCTGTTTATAGAGAAAGCATATATATGAAGCACCATCTGATACGCTCACTGACTGGATTCAATTTGATAACGTGAAAATGCAACCTTTACACTTCTGGGTACATAAGACTCATTTTAATATAACTCAGAAAAACGTTGTACTAGATTTTAGTAACATATTAATCCGTTGCTGGGGCAAAGAACAACTGATAATGCTGCAACTGCAAAAATGCTAGCGAATCAGGCTAGAACAATCCAAAGAAAATGAAAAATGATCTCCTTTTTAGCTTGGAGCCAAGCTGCACAGAGGCCCTACACATGCATTCTAGACAAGTGGGCATGCACTCTTTCCCTGCCCAAGCACAGAACTGAACAAAGTTGCTTTCTTCCTGGAACGGGGAAAAGGCACAGAAGTTCTGGATTCCTACCCCCCAATCTGAACTTTAACCATCAAGTTTCAACGCCAAAGATGTTTGAAAACAAGCTGCCAATTTATAGATCAAAACAACCAGAGATCCCAAACAGAATGTCAAAGAATGAACCAGCAACAAAACAAACTGACAATATTATAAGGGAAAGAAGAACAATTCATACATGGTGTACACACTTATTATGAATTATATTCTCTTTCCCTAATTTGGTATGCAGAAACAAAGTTTGGATGATAGGTAATGTCTGATGCTGTCTCCCCCTACTACAACGATGGAATTAGGAACCAAAAGGGCATCACAGATTCAATTGAACAAGAAAGAAAGAACACAATCGTCGTGGAATCCGGTCCACGCCTGACGACCGATCAAGATCACAACTCCCAGGACGCGAGGATCCTCCTCCTCCTCCGCCGCCGCGCGCGCGATCACGGCGACTGCCTCCTTGGCCCCCGGCCGTGGTGGTGGATGGGGTCTGGTCCCGTCGGCACCTCCCTCTCGGACTCCGCGCCGAACCCCGTTGTGCTCACGTCCTCCGCCGCAACCTGCGCGCCGGAGAGAACCCCCAGCGGAGAAAGAAACCATCAGAAAAAGAACCGCCTTTTCTTGATCCCAGGCCGCAGCACGGCGCGCTTCTTTACCTTGGCCACGTCCGCCTTCTCCCGCATGCCCTGCGCCGTGTCCATGGGCGCCGCCGTCTCGAGCCGCCGCAATGCCGCTGCTGCACCGCCGGCGAGGGAGAGGGGGAAAGCGTCAGGGTTTCGGGGCGGCGAAAGAGCCAAGAAACGTGGTCTACGAAAGCGATGAGTGGGCGTCACGGACGTACCTGCCCGGTAAGAGGAGGCGGCGGCGGGCGGCAAGCAGGCCAGGAGGACGGCGACGGCGAGCACGGCGACGATGGCCGCGCGAGCCATCCGGCCAGACCAGACCCGAGCTCGCGGACGCGGGCGGCCGCTAACACGCGCGAGGAAAGCGAAGAGATGGAGGAGGAAAAAATGGAGGCTTTCTCTGCTCCAAAACCCTCTGCCCCTGCCCTGCCCTGCGCCGCAGAGTTAGTTTCGCCCGTCTGTCTGGTGGGGGGCTCCAACGAAAACCAGGAAGGCTTGGACTCTGGAGGCGCATCGCCTCGCGGCGGCAGGTGCTTTCCTCCCTCCCCCATCCGTGCCACGGTCACGTGCCGCGTCGACACCTGGCGCTCCGATCACGCACGGCCGGGCTCCCCCTGCCGCGCCGTCGCGGCTGGCGCCGTATGTGGGCCCGGAATGCAGAGAGACAGAGAGAGCGGCTCGGTGCATGCGGATTGGCCCGGGGATTTCTCGCCTTGGCGCCGAGCCCGAGCGGCCGTCCCCTCGCCGCGCTAGGACGCTGACGTCACCGACAGCTGGTGGAGGCTGTGTGCTGTTGGGCAGGCGGTCAGAGCCGTTGGGCGATTTTACAGCTTTGCCACTGCTCGGATTCTTTTTTGCCTTTTCACCTTGGAATGGTAGAGCAGACAGTAGAGGCTGGAGAGACGCAAGGAGATTTGAACTTCAAAATATCTTTGGACCTCATCCAAAAGTGAAAAAAAAAGATAGTGCTTTGGACTGCTAGTAGCGAATTACAGTAGGTTACGTATTAGCATTAGACATGAAGTTTAGGACTAAAAAGATCACTAGTAGGGGAAAATTGTCAGAAAAATGGACAACATGGACGGAGGTATTTTCATAATTCTTCGGTTCTTCCAACCACATCAACGTCAGATGGCAATTGGCAACTTCCCGATCACCAGCAAACAGAATGTAGCCAAATTCCTTGAAATAACGAAAATGTGTTGTCAAAACGGCATCTTAAAGAAAAGAAAAGAAAAGGTGTTGCCAAATACCGACTAGAATGCGATCTTGCATTGTCGATCTCTGTTTTTTTTTTCGTGATACCAGAAATATAGTGTGCTTTCTAGTTTTTGAACAACTGGATGAGCAGAGTGCACTGGAGCTTTCCAGTGTGTCGCTGGCAGTAGTGGCACCAGCTAGCTCCGAGTTTGAACAGTGAAGAACCAAGACAAGCTGGAGTGCATGTCTCATGGACACAGGACTACAGGGGTACAAGACAAGATCCTGAAGGAAAGAAGTAGCTTTCACAGCAAAGGATCTGGGGGGAAAAAGTACAAGTCATACCTTTGCTTATGTGCTACCACTAGAGAGGAAAGGAGTCTACCAACTCCAACACAAAACTGCCAAAACATGGCCAAGGAACGCTGCTACTCGGAGCCATCAACCCGAAACTACTGTAACTCTTGCAAAATGTATTAGAGATATTGCAATTTGCAAACAACTGATCTTTGATCCATTCGTTTTTAAATTAAAGAAAAATAATTCACACTTCAGAATCATGTTTCTTTTTCCCACAAGGGAACAGAATACTCGAAATTCCAAAGCATCCACGATGGACAAGAAATTACCGAAACCTCCTAATAAGACGCCCGTGAGCCCGTGACCACGTTATTGGTCAGTTCAGTCATATGACATATGATTGCAATAATGCAAAACTCGGAGTACACTTGATTAATTAAATCTAATGTTTGGTTGATTGTATTATTTGGTTCATGTATGAAATAGTTCAAGCTACCCTTTTTATTTGGTTGGGTGAATTGTACCAACTTATATAGGATAAAGCTATCACACTTAATGTACTTTTCTACTGATATGAATCATATAGTACAAATAAATTAGTTGAACCACACCATCCAAAATCATCCATACGTACATCACATGGTGCATGCAACCAAACACATTTCACATCATCACTACTAGTTCCTACGGGTACTAAGTACCACATATTTCTTCTAATGAAACTATAAGTACTATAGTACCACTATGTTCCAAACTACAAGGCATTTTAGTTTTGTCCTATAAGTCAAAAAAAATTAGCCGATTAAGTTTATACAAAAGTACATAAATATGGACAACACCAAACTAGTTTCACTAGATAAAAACCATGAAATATATTTTCGTAGTGTTTTTACTTAAAATTGTATATTTTATATTTTTTTCCTATAAAATTGTCACAATTTGATATGTTTGATTTAGAAGAAAATTAAAACGACTTTTGGAACTAACGGAACATGGATTGGCTAGCTTTAGCGCGCTTCGTTACCCTCAATGGATTAACTTAGTGCTTATGTTCCGTAACTAGAGTATATAGCTGTGTGACAGAGAGAGCGGTGTTTGCTCCCTTTTTTTTCAAGATAGGAGCGAGTGGTTTTTGCTGTTGTTTACAGATTTGCCATGTGACATTGTTATGCAAAGTCCGAAAGCCAGGCCCACGGACCATCATCCTTGACTGGACCGAAACGAGAGAGGCCGTGGGCATCATCATCATCCATCACAGACAGGCTGGCTGTGGACATCACAGCCCATAGGCATGGTTTTGGAGCCCATAGGCTTTCCGATCGTGCAGTGTCAGCCTCTCGTTGCTGGCTTCATCAAAGCCTTAAAATGCAGAAAAAGGAAATGCATATGTTCAGGTAAGTTTTCGTTCTGTTCTTTGGGTTAGGAGTAGAGCTATTACTTTTATGAAATATCAATGTGTAGGATGGTGCCGAGATTTGCACCATTGCGAGAGATGTATAGACATTCGGATTGCCATAGTATCATGCAAGTTTTGCAACCGAGTCAGGAAAAAGATTTCAAGTAAGTTTTGGTCCCATCATTTGGGTTAGGAGTAGAGCTCATATTTTTTCCGAATTTATTTCAGGACAAATAGTACATGCAGATCTATATATGTCCACGTTATGCGAGGCTACATATCTAATCTTGTTACAGTCATGGGTGTCTACTGGCATGTTCCTGGCTGTGTGCTCTTTGTTTCAGTGTTCACGAATCACGGCATGCTTGACGATGGTTCTGAAATGAAGTCTTGAGCATTGGTTAGGGGCCATGCCGGTCTGGAGACCAGTGTTTTATATTATAATGTATTGTGTTGATTGACAACCTACCTTTTTGATTTTTTGATGGATCCAAGTATCATATCCAATGGATTTTGAGCGTGTGCTTGTTGGCTTCTTGGCGACATTGTCTATGCTAGGGCCTAGGTGGCATGCCTAAGAAGGTGGTAGCTTGTGGCTAATTGCAGTTGGGCAATACGGGGAGGCATATCAGAAATCAGATATGACTGGGGAAGTGAATGGGTGACATAATTGGCGGCTTGTTGAAGGCTTTGTCTGGAGTTTGATCGTCTCTAGGTTGAAAATCTTGGTATGTAATTTTCTGATTGGATCATGCAATATAATGTTACAGCTTGACGAAGCCGTCTTCATTCGATTATTGTATCACTTGATAGATTAAAGTTTTCTTTATTGAAAAAATAGGAGACACTCACGTGGATTCGTAGATGCGAGGTACTACTTCATGAAAACTGCATTTGATGGTCCATAAGGAAATTCAGGGCTCTAGAAAGAGTTCTTGACACGCGTTTGCACGTGTCTTGGACGGAGACAGATCGAATCGAGAATCCTATTCCCGATCTCGCGCGCTGTGGTCATCACCGCTCAAAACGCTACGGCACCCAGGCCCGGCCTGAAAGCCCTATGTTTGGCACAAGACACTGACAGTGAAAGAACCAACGACGTCGGGGTCGTTCTCAACTGTTCACCTGACCGTTACACCACAACAAACGCATCGTCGTCATCTGCTGACTGTGTCGTCGTGTCACACCCTGTACCCACACACTGATCTCCAAGAACTTCCCACCCCACAATCTTTTGAAAAGTTTGAACAAGTGCAGCAACAAATCCGGGGACGTAAATTGTAAATTGACCGTGATGTTTATTTTTTTAAAAAAAATTAGTACCATGGTCTTTGTTTTTGCCGATCCTTTTATTGTAACACCTTGTCTCTCACGGTACACGCACTGTCAATCCAATCGTACAAACTGAGACCTTAGCATTGTCCCAGCGTCGTTCATGATGCTCATTTCCTGAGGAACTCCTTGAACCAGTGCGCAGATTTCTTGGGGTACCGCTTGTTCCCATCGCTGTAGTCCACGAAGTTGAGGCCGAAGCGAACCGTGAAGCCGTTCCCCCACTCGAAGTTGTCCAGCAGCGACCACGCGAAGTATGCTTTCACGTTGGCACCCTCCCTGCGAAGAAGACACACACACATGGAGCAGACACGGTGAGCTGCGGCCATCTCAAATCTCAGCGACGGCGTGCTGTTGAGAGTGTGTGGATATGATCAGACAGTGTGCTCGGACCTTATGGCTCTCAGCAGGGCAAGCAGGTGCCTGTGGTAGAAATCCACCCTGGTGTCATCCTTGAGCGACTCCTGCAGTGTCACAGTCTTGTTGTTGGCTTCATCAACGCCTGGAGTGCTCCAGAAAAATAATATTGATGTTTAGTTTCCTTTTCTTTTTGTGAGGCTCTTATTTGGTTGCAAAATCATGTCAAGGTCTACTGGATGGGATGATATAGTCTGCACCATTTTCAGTGATGTAGATGGTCGGGTTGCCGTAGTATTGCTTGATATACAGCAGCAGCTCACGGATTCCTTCTGGGTAGATGTAGAGCCATGATGAAGCGGCCTAGTACATGTCATCCATGGAAATGAATCGTTGTGCATAAAAAAGGTTTTTGGTGAAATTACTGGTGATTACTTTTGTGTGCAGGTGCTCAGTTACCAGTGTTTGCAACTTACCCGGGGACCTATAGGCACACCGTTTCGAACACCTAATATAATCAGAGGATGTTAGTATATATATATATTGTGATATATAGAAATTAGAAATACATAGAATTTCAAATCAGATATCAAAGGCAAGTGAAGAAATGATATAAAGAGATTAAACAATTAATGCATTGGAGGCTACGCTTTGAGACATGACAATAGTGTAATGGCCAATTTTGTTCCAGGGTTTGCCACGCTGTATTTCAGGACTTCACCACAAATTACTTTCGATGTCGTTATAAAAAAAAATGTACTCTTGATGTCTGGTTAAAATTAATATAAACATTTACCAAATAACACTAGTATGAAAAAAAACGAAGAACAGAGAGAGATTGCTCCGCGACTCACCGGTAGTGTTTGCTTGAGAATCAGTGCTGTAGCTGGTGTTAAGGCCATTTGATGGAGGAAGGTGGTCAGCGTAGTTTGTAGTGTAGTAGTTGAGTCCGATGAAGTCGAATGAACCCTTAACCAACTCGGACTGTTCTTTAGTGAGCATGGGCAGGCGATTTCCGACCAATCCTTTCATGCTTGCTGGGTAGTCACCTCTAATGAGGGGGTCCATAAACCTGGAAGAACATTTATAGTAAGATTTACAGTTTTACACCATCTTCTAGACTTCTTGAACCATGAAATTGCACGAGTAACAGAATTTACCATCCAAACATGAAGTCTATGGCGCGTTTTGCTGCAGCTTTGCTGGATTTGGAGCGGGAGAAGGGAACAAACCAGTGTGAGACTAAGGTTATCCCGATTTTTCCCTTTTGCGCAGCCTGCATTTGAGCAGCGTTTGTCAGAGCCAAACCACATTGTGGTCTAAACGGACTTCATCTAACAGAAACATCATGTGGGATGGGCTTGGGCGGAATATATGTTATAGACACCTGGTATTTCTCTTTGTATAACCGAACGGTTTCTGCGTGTGCGAGCAGCTCATGGTGTCCCACGATGTAAGGCTCTCTTCCTGAGTCCCCAGCGCTGCATTTTCCCTCCCATGGGGAACACCGGCCCGGCGCTTTTGTGCCGGTGGCGTAGCCCCCTGAGGCGAAGGTGAAGGGCTGGTTGAAGGTGATCCAGTGCTTCACTCGGTCGCCAAACTCCTTGAAACAGACTTCAGCGTAATCCTTGAAGTCATTTCTGCGATGTCCGTAAGTTAGTTTTTTTGGTTACTAATCTTCATTAATTATGGATGCAAACTAAAAAGCATACAAGTAAGGATAAGTACAGTGGTGATGGGAATTCGAGTCCACAGGAGTTTTTCTTCTTATGAGGGGCTAATTTAACTGTTAGTTTTTGACTGTCAATTGCCAACTGAGAAAGCGAAGTGCAATTGTTTTTCAAATAAAGAAAAAGAAAAAAGAAGCGATGTGCAATGCATGCAGCACGAGGGGATTGTGTTTTCTTAATGAGTAGTTCCGGACTTCCACTTCACACACACTCGTGCTATTTTTTTAAAAAAGTAAAACAGAGTTAAACTTTTTTTCGTACACAATTACTGTCTGTCAATTAACCTGGTAGCTGTCATGGCTAACTTAAGCTTGGACTTACACGATATTAGGGCTAAGAAATCCTCCATATTTATCTTCTAGTACCTGAGGCGAGTCCCAGTGAAAAATTGTCACATATGGTTGCACCCCTGCAAATGCACAAGATTATACCTCAAAGGTTATCAGGCGAAGCAAAGAATGAAACTGATGGCCCAGGGAAGTTTCAGCCAATGACTGGAAAAGATATCAAGACATGCATACCTTTAGCCAGGAGCTCATTGATCAAATTGTTGTAGTAATTGACACCTTCTCTGTTAATCCCACCACTCAGACTACCATCTGCCATTCCATCGGAAATGTTGTTGTGAAAGTCTTATCAACTATGACATGCCTCTTTTTTTTTTATCTTAGGAAACACAATGAATAAGAATATCCAGATAAGCTAGTCATGTACTTGGAAGAATTCTTGTCCATGAGATGGATAATCTATACGCATCCATTCCCATGTTCTCCATGAGCTGCACATCTTCCTGCAATTTTTAGCGTGCCAATCTGAATCAGTATGAAGCTAGTTTTATTTTGGGAGATTTTTCCATGCTTGTGATAGATATCTCGAAATTAAAATATACAATAAAGAACCTACAATAACTTGGATAATAATTGTGAAAATATCTTTATAATTCATTTGGAAAAGTAAGACATCCAATTCAAATCCCTACATTCCTAGCACCTTGTACAGATGGTAGGAGTCCACTGCTACATCCCCGGTGCTTCTGTCGGCGATTTTATCTGCCAAGATCAGAAAGAGTTTTTAAGAATTAGGATAAAAAAAGTTCACTACATATCGGTTCTTGTCACTCAATTCAAATGCGTTCTTTTTAGCTTATGAAAAGAAAGGCTTTTGCGTGTATAAAGAAAAAGAAGTAACGAAACATAAGCGCGCATGCCTGGTTGCTGGTGTGTGAAGGTGTCCCAGATACTTTGTCCTTTGCCACCCTCCTTCGCACCACCCTCATACTGCATTAGAATGCCCAGAGAACAGGTCAAAACAGAAACATGCAATAATTATTGAGAAGTAATTAATTGGCAGATCAGGTATATGGTCTAATATCTGCCTGGTAACAGCTGCAAATTTCAACTTTATTTTCTCCCATCATACCATCTGTCGGTGCATGCATTTTTCCGGCACACAAATTGCATACATGTTAAGGTTCTGAAGGAACTTATTTTGGACTCCAACAACGAGCTCGTATCCTTCTATCAGGTTATGATTTTACTACTTGTCATCTATGCGAAATGTTCATCGTCCTGACTCCTGAGAAATTAGAAACGTGTAAACTCCGGCATAATACGGCGCAGATGATCAGGGACAGGACTCAGATGACCCCATAAATTTACTGACAAAAGAAGAAAACCATTGCCGGCCATTACGGCGAATACCAGTGAACTTCTCTGTCTACCTGATAGGCCGATGAGGATGTCCCGAAGACGAATCCCTTAGGGAAGCTTCTCCTGCTGATCGGCGGCGTGCCGGCTGTATCATAGCCAGCGTAGGCGCCGGAAGCGACTGCTACAAGGACAACTGCAAGCAGCAGACGAGCACCGGACATGGCGGCAGCTACGCTCGCGGCCGTTTGGTGCGCTGTCGCAGTGCCGCGAGAGAGCTAAGCTTCGTTGTTATAAGTGATTGGCTAGGTTGATCTCCTTTGGCACCTCCATATATAGTAAAATGTCCATGAAGATCGGAAGGTTGAAGACTTGGCTGCGGGGACAGGGACTGGGACTGGGACAGGGACCCCGGACGGCATCCTATTTTATCCGACCGAGCCAGTGAGCCGCTCCCTGCTGGTCCCGGAAATTTCGCTGGATCACTCAGATAAAGATGTCAGCGTGAATGGAGCAAAGGGACGGAAGCATCACCTCATGTTTTTCACTCTTCTTGCGCTGTCAGGACGCGGCTGGCGCAATGAAGGTTCTGAATTAATCGTCGGCCCTCGGTCTGTGCTAGCTGCTGCTGCTGCTGCCTGTGATGGCGACCTTCGTCCTATGTTTTGCCGACGACGCTTGCTACAGTTGGCAGAATTTGCCAATCCAGTTTCAGTTGGTTTGCGCCTGGCTCCTCCCATCCACCAATGCAGCCTCCCCTCTATATTTCTCAGGCGTATGAATGTTTTTTTTTTCAATCACACAGTTGCAGACGCGCAGATACTCACGTACACGCACAAACACTCCCTACGAATACATGTATGCAACTGTACCCTCTATGAGCACCTCCGAGAGATGTGGACGGACGGATTTAAGATTGGTGAAATCACCACTTGCAAGTTGCGGCACGTCACCTATCCTAAAAGTACAATGCAGCTAATTCCTTAAATAAATTCATGAAACACGAACACAGAACACAGATATCTTATTTGCCGTGATCTACGAAAAGTATCCCCCTCCACGGGGGAGAGGATGGGAAAAGTTTGTGCACTCAGAGCGATTGCTTTCAATAATCAATATTTGTCACGGCTCATCTTCCTCAACACTCAGGTGCCTTCATTCATCGTCATCGCTCTCATCATGCATCTTCGTCATCAACACCGCACCTTGTGGATGTAGACAGCAGTGCTACAAGGACATTTCCTTGAACGGTGGATGGAGTATACAATTACATACAACACCACCACGGCCTGCCCTGTCCGTCCCTACTATTTCGCTCTCAACCCGTAATAACTCAAGAGCTGTCCGAAAGCTCCATTTTTGCACAAACCAACCGAAAAACATTAAGACACACGTCGTCCTGGGCAAGATAGTGAAGGAACTTTTGCTTGCCGCGCGCCCGGCATGACCGACGCGCGCTCATCTTTACACCGCATCAGACGCACGTTTCGGATCGGTCGGCTGACATCCTAGTCCTAGACGATGGTGTGTGGGAGACGCCCATGGGGCACAGTTACAATGACAGGGACATGGACGATGGACACGGCATCGTATATATGCTAGATGCATGGGCATATAAAAATTCGAGAAACGCAGGACGGCATCTCCTTTAATTTGCTAGATTTATGGGAATATAATAGTTCTAAAAAAAGTTGAAAGGTCCATTTGTGTTGGGGAATCGTTAGGGCACATCACTTTTTTTTTTGTCTCGTATTGTTAATAGATGCAGAGATGAAGGGTTTTTCTTCCGACGGACCGAGCAAGATATAAACAATGATACGAGGACCTCTAGGTTTAGTAGTCCATAGAGTGCAAGAGGCTATCTACCAAGTATTTATTGGGCTTGCAATCTAAACTCTTTTGAGAAATGCATGTGCAAGGCATCACATCATCTGAGAGATTTTTTTCAGGAAATAGTCTCTGAGCGAAAGAAGTTAAAAACATGTGTAGTAGATCATGGTTAGCTTAGCTGAAAAAAAGAGAGGTGGTGTTAGCTTTTTTTTAATAAAGGAAATAGTTTCGACCTCTACGATCGCAAACAGCTATTTAGATCATTGAAGCTCTATTATTTAGTTTGGTGACCAGTATGTTAACTCTTTGTTGTTTTTTAGTTTGAGCAATATAGGGATATTTTTCTACCACAGGTGGAGAGGTGTGCTTGAAGCCACAGGTGATTGTTCAGGTTAGTACTGTAATTTAATTTCAGCTTCTTGTCATGTCCCTTTTGTTTAGTGGCAGCTGAATCGATCAAATCATTTTTATATTGTGATAGGAACAATTGTTTCCTGTGAACCATGCACGAGCATGTCATGGTGTTGATCTAATTTTGAATCTAAAAATTAATGGTAAGAGAAAATATTATGAAATGAATGAAAATGTGGCTTTTGCTACTGTATTGTAAAAAATCTTCTTTATTGAACATCTAAGAAATTATGCACAATTGGAAATTGCAGGCAGAACATGCATAACAAGTAACAAACGGGCCCCTTAGCTCTTATTATTCCAGCAAAGTTTGCTCACTGAACTGAACTGAGCTCAACTCCCGCACTTTATTTCCAGAAAAGAACAAGCGCACTGCTTGAAACGGCACAGAACACATGCGGCAGCGCCTAAGTATGAAATGCTACCATTATTTCCCATAACGGGACGCTTATTTCTGCAGGAATTTTCTGAACCAATGCGCGGAATTCTTGGGGTATCGCTTCAATCCATCATTGTAGTCCACGAAGTTTATCCCAAATCGGACCGTGAAGGCATCCCTCCACTCGAAGTTATCGAGCAACGACCATGCAAAGTACCCTTTCACGTTTGCTCCATCTCTGCAAAAAAAAAAAAAGTCAGATGCGAGACGGTCGAGTCACGGGCATCTTCATATTCAGTGATACTAGAGTATGCTCATGACTAATTTGCTCTGACCTTATAGCACTTAACAGCGCAAGAAGGTGCTTGTGGTAGTACTCTATCCTGATGTCATCCTTCAGGGCTTCATGTAGTGGCAGGCTGTTGTTGGTGGCTTCATCAACACCTAAAGACAGGGTGAGGGAGGGATATCTTCAGACAATTTCTGTTTTTAGTTCTTCTTTCTGTGTTGTACTACAGTGGTGAGTTGAATGCAAAAGGAGATGGTGCTAAACGACAGTATTACCATTTTCAGTGATGTAGATGGTAGGATTTCCATAGGTTTCCTTCACATAGAGCAGTAGCTCACGGAAGCCTTGAGGGTAGATGTAGAGCGAAGGTGAAGCAGCCTACAATTGCATACATGTATTCCACTTCTTGAAATGAATCATCACACATAAAATGGGAAGGGAAGTTACTGCTGGAGAATTGAAGTGGTTGTTTGGAGACATGACTAGTTACCTGACGACCGATAAGGAAACCATTCCGAACACCTAATATAAGATGATGTCAGTATGTATCAGAAGAAACTGAACAAGGAATAATGCATGCAGTTCCAAACCGAATCTCAACCTTGCTCAAGATAATTTAGTGCAGCAGAGGCTGTAGAGACAATACTCTTGATCGAATTCAAAGGCTCTTCATTAACATTAGATTAACAAGAACAGATGGTTGTCAACACTTTGTTGACTCACCAGTAGTATTAGCTTGAGAGTCTGTGTTATAGCTCTTGTTCAGGGATGGAGGAACGTCCTTAGTGTAGTATCCCGTGTAGTAGTTGAGCCCGATGAAATCGAATGCACCCTTGACCAACTCAGATTGTTCTTTTGTGAATCGCGGAAGGCGATCTCCCACCAACCTTCTCATGTTTAGTGGGTAGTCTCCTCTAATGAGGGGGTCCATGGACCTTCAAGAGTATTCCCAGTAAAATATGCATCTTGTTATAAGTTTTTATTTGTTTTGATGAAATTTTGCAAGGGTCACCTAGAATATACCATCCAAGCATGAAATCTACTTGACGTCTCGCTGCTGCAACATCGGATTTGGAACGGGAGAAGGGAGTAAACCAATGTGAGACTAAAGTTATTCCAATCTTACCCTTCTGTACACCCTGCATTCAATATGTCATAAAATTGTGAGAGATCAAAATCGTGGTCAAAAAAGGATTTTTTTTTCCGATACGAGACTTTACCCCATTTCCATTACGACGAACGGAAATACCAAGGTTTGGCTACAAAAGGAATTCATTTGGCTAACAGAGCATATTCTCAAATAACTTGCTCCTTTAAATAACATATTCCATATATTCTTACTGAATGTTTGCATCACGTACAGCTGAGGCAGGATTTATTGTTGAGAGCATAGAAGAAGTTTCCATACAGACACAACTAACTATAGTAATACATACATCTTGTAGGATTCAAGTTTCTGATGTGCAAGTTCCGAATATATCCATAGTCCCATACACTAGAAGATGACTTTGGCTAACCTGAAATAATTAACTAGGCCACTGAAAAAAACTGAAATAGCTAATTCCTGTTATTATAGTCCATCTACCACTTTTCTATAAAACCCAAGTTGGTTCTGATGAAGTCACGACCTAACTATGGACATAGATTTGACATACTCTAAAAATTTATAATCCAAAATACCCTTGTCTGCTGGAGGTCTTCGAAAAGAAATAAGAGAAAAAATCAGTTAGTAAATTAGATGACTCAACTTTCCCCCCTTTTACACTAGACCCAATCGAAACTAAACTCAGAAGATAAATTAAAGAACAAACTCAAATTTGGATATTCCAAATTGATGTATTATTCATTCAACAATTGCAACTGTGTTGAGAGTGCATTTATTTCTGACCTGGTATTTTTCTTTATACAAACGAGCTGCTTCTGCATGGGCAAGGAGCTGATAATGACATGCAGTGTAAGGTTCCCTTCCTGAATCCCCAACGCTGCACTTGCCCTCCTCCCATGATGAGCACCGGGCTGGTGGAAATGTGCCGGATGCATAGCCCACAGAGCAGAAGGTCCACGGCTCATTGAAAGTGATCCAATGCTTCACTCGGTCCCCAAACTCTCTGAAGCAGACTTCAGCATAGTCCTTATAGTCATTGCTGCAATAGTTACAGTTTTGTTTAGTGGGTGACTTCTATGTGCAAACAACATCAAAGCATACATGATCAAAGTGCTACATCGAATTTGGGAAGCCAGTGTTCATATGGATAAGAGTTCATTCGTGCAATGCTTGCTGAACGAGGCCATGTTAATTGGTACAGTTCATGATGTTAATAATTATTGAAGCAAGTTGTTATAGTCCAATGCTTGCATTCATATTATTATGTTATACAAAAACAAGGCAGTTCAGATACAATGAATCAATCTTTTTTTTAATGTAAATGAAACAATCTTATTGTACTCAACTAGTGTTTGTTAATGCTTTACTAAGGAGCAATTAGTGTTTCTCAATCATCTCGTCTCTTGGAACTGTGACTTAACATGACATTGGGATTAAGAAATTGTTGTCTGAAAAAGGACTGAGTAATAATTGTGACTCACATGATATTGGGACTAAGAAATCCTCCATATTTATCTTCTAATGCCTGAGGCGAGTCCCAGTGAAAAAGGGTCACAAATGGTTGTACCCCTGCAGATATGTGTACACATGCATGTTTTTTTTAAAAGCTTCATGAGGCTAGAAATCCATCTGGTGGGTTAAGAAACAGTGTTATGGTCCTAGTGTATACCTTTCAACAGAAGCTCATCAATCAAATTGTTGTAGTATCTGACGCCTTCTCTGTTGACTCCACCGCTCAGACTTCCATCTGTCAAGAGATTCAGACCTTTAAGTTTGACTTTATCTACTTGGACATCGGAAGATATGAAAGACGATGCAGTAGCTCATCTGAACAAATAGGTCAAACTGACTTGGAAGAATTCTTGTCCATGAGATGGAGAACCTGTACGCATCCATTCCCATATCCTTCATGAGACGCACATCTTCCTGCAGTTTTTTTTCCCAGCAAGACCCTTTGGATGAGTTATGTAATTATAATATTTTTGGTAAGCATCTGAAAGAAAATAAAGTCCCTAACACGAATTAGAGTGTATAATTCATTGAGTTTCTCAAAGAATCAACAAATTCAAAAGGCGGCATCTGTTTTCTTTTTCAAAAAACATCAAACTGAATTCTGACCTTGTAGAGATGGTAGGAATTCACAGCCACATCCCCATTGCTTCTGTTAGCGATTCTATCTGCCAAACCAAAAATTTGTTAAAATTTCAAAGATGAGTCTTTGTGTATTGTTTCTTGCCACTTAAAATTTAAGAAATTTGCTCCGTTGGACTATTGTTTCATTAGTCATGTTCAATAAACTAAACTATGGGAAAAAAATAAAGATGAGCAGGCAGTGACCACTTGACTAAATCCATGACTGAATGTTGGAGTACCTATCAATAATATGACGTCGTTTTTCGTCATGAAAGCAGGGTCAGATCTGGGAGTTTTCTTTCGTGTCAGGTATTTTCTTTGACGGTACCCAGTTTTCTCTGCCGTCTAGTCACCATCAGGGAAATGATATATTTCCTTGGGTGAACCGACAAACAAAGCTCTAACCTGTCTGTACCCAATGGTTTTCAAAAACTGATCACACTAAAATTTTCTATCAGGCAGCCACCAGAAAATTACCTTCAGGAAAATTATTTTTGCTGGGAAACCGACGTGCAATTCATATTTCTCTATCAAGCTATCTCTGATGGTATTGGCCCATCGTTTGGCCGACAGAAATATTATTTCTGATGGTTTCCTACATTTTCTTGACGGTTTTAGCACACATGGAGATTTCCCTTTCCATTGGTGCTAACTGACTAAACTGAGGCAAGATTTCTAAGCCATGTCTGCGACGGCATTAGGTTTCAATTTAGCCTCCATGTTTTGTTTATAGACACTCCTAAAGTCCCTGCTTCCTATAGAAATGAAACATGCCTGCGTGCTGATGAGTGAAGGTGTCCCAGATGCTTGGCCCTCTGCCCCCCTCCGCTGCACCCCCTTCGTACTGCGTGTGGACATCAGAGCAACTCGTCAGACGACCATGGCAAAAACAAAAACAACGCAAAAGTAAAGCCACGATCCGTAGAAGATTAGTGGGAAATGTGTAAATGTCCTACGATTATGAGTTAGAAAAGAGAAACTAATGCGCAAGAACGCCATGTAAGGACGACAAAGAAGTTCTTGCCTGATAGGCCGACGAGGCCGTCCCGAAGATGAACCCCTCAGGGAAGCTTCTCCGGTTCACCGGCGGCTGGCCGGCGCCATCGTAGTAGGCACCGGAGGCGACTGCCAGGAGGAGAAACGGAGGTAGAAGACGACCAAGAAGCATTGTTGCAGCCACCTTCGATGGGTGTGGCGGCAGGAGAGTGTGAGCTCGCGGAAAAGCTTCCGTTGGCACCCGTTATATGTAGGCTTGCGGAAAGGCTAGCTAACGTAACGCAATTTTCTGTTTCTCTTCCCCACCATGACAGCAGGGTTGCAGGACTGCAGGTACAGTACATGTGCAACTCTGGCAAGATACTACGTCGGCTAGCTCGTGCACGGCCAAATCGCGACAAGATTCTGATCCATGCATGAGCGATAACCACCCCGATAGGGACATGCACGTGCATATCTCGAGTAGGCAGCTGTCAGATAGTGTGTTTGTTAAAAAAAAACAGTCAGATAGTGGACATATGCAGAAAAAATTGCTCGGGTTGCAGCGCTACGGCTGCTAACTGCTTTTAGTGCGAAAAAAATGGCTGCTAAAGCGCATCTCGATGAGATAAGATCGGTTAGATAGGTTATTTTAAGAGACATACTCCCTTCTCTCTCTCACACACATTTGTTCATATCTTAACATAATACTCACGATATTTTCTTATGTTTATAAGTGTGACTACTTTATTTATCAATGGTCACGATATTTTTAATCCAATTCATAGTCTTTCCTTTTGCATTTCACCTCCATGTGTGTTTGAGATGTGTTTAGTTGAAACCATAGTTTGAGCTATGTACTCCCTCCATCCTAAATTGTAAGTCATTCCAATAATCTTGGAGAGTCAAAACATCTCAAGTTTGATCAAAATTATAGAGAAAATTATAAAGATTTATGACATCAAATAGGTATACTATGAAAATATAATTGATGAAGAATCTAATGATACTTAGTTGACATCATAGATGTTATTATATTATCATATAAATTTGGTTAAATTTGAGATACTTTGACTCTCCAAGATTCTTGGAATGACTTACAATTTAGGATGGAGGAAGTATTTGACATGGAAATAGATATGCTCGTCACTTAATGCATACCCGTTGATCACCATGTTGACTCCATTGATTGACATATCATAAAGACAGTCATAGACATGTTTTCAAAATCCTCTCCCTACACCTTCACCACCTTCGTAGACATGCTCGTGCAATCCCAAAGCTCCCATATTAATTTTTCAACACCGTGTCAATATATCATTCATCATAAAAATGCGTCAACTGTGGTGCATTTCAACATTGTTCTTTAAAATGAAAAAAGAGAGGCATGCTTGTAGTGGGCGAGATGGGCCAGCACACATGACCCAATTACCTTTTCTTTGATTTTTGTTTTACATTACATCGCATTGATCCTTTGTATCTACTTATGCGTGGCATATCATAAGACCATCGACTCGAATAAATTGGGGGTCACTCATCCCAAACTACTCCTCGTAAGCAAGGAGCAGGGCCTAAATGGCTTCTCCAGTGAAAAAAAAATCTGGTTTCATTCAGCTTCCGGTTCATCTTTGCCTTGATTTACGAAATAGTGTGCATTGGCTTGCGAAAAGCAGGTGAATCTGGAGCCGGCTGGCAAAAACCCTTTCAAACGGGCCCTAATTAGATACAAATCCAACACCGTTTTCGCAAATTGGCCGCGCACGAGCTGCCTGAACAATCTGCCGACCACCTGAGGTAACGCGTTGCTCAAAAGAAAAAAAAAGAAAAGCAATTGAACGTGGTGAGGAGGTGAAGACAGGCTCGGCTCGGCTCCACAGCGGTCGCGGCTGCTCGCGCTCGGCACGGCGGCAGCGGCGTCCCGCGCAGGCATCATTCTCCCCTCAAACCTTGTACGGTGCCGCTTGTGGGCTTGTGTAATTCAGGAACTGGGACCTTGACATGCAGTCGTATGTGCCGGCCCATGGCTACAAGCCTACAAGACAGCCAGCTGCTCAACAGAGGATTTAAACATTCAGACCTGTCTGGTGTCTCTCTGAAATCTGAATCAACTTCAAACAGGGAACTTATTCTTTATTATTGATTTATTGTGCATGGAGAATAATTTTCTTTTACGCTGCAACAAGAGCACACTTTATTCAATTTTCTTGTTACCAGTCGACACTAATGCATGCTTATTGTTTAGCATTGTCTTCCATGCGACCATGCCTATTTCTTGAGGAACTCCTTGAACCAGTGTGCAGAGCTCTTGGGGTACTTCTTGAGGCCATCTGTGTAGTTGACGAAGTATATCCCGAACCGGACCGTGTGGCCGCTCGCCCACTCGAAGTTGTCCTGCAGCGACCACGCGAAGTATCCTTTCACGTTTGCCCCGTCCCTGCATGCAGTGACTCACTAGTCAGATGCAATGATGCACCATCATATCAGCTAGCAGCAAGTTGAAGTTTTCCGGCGTTTCTTTGCGTTGCATGAATGAACTGTACATGGACTACTGGAGCTCTGACCTTATAGCGCTTTCCAGGGCAAGGAGGTGCTTGTGGTGGTACTCTATCCTGGTGTCATCATTCAGGGCTTCCTGGAGAGGTAGACTCTGGTTGTTGACTTCATCAACTCCTGAAATACAGAGTAAAATATTTTCAGCTATCCTTCTCTGTCTGTCATTCTTCCTTGAAGAGCGAAGAAATAACCCAATCTACTGATAGCAAATTAAAGAAGCAAATGTATCAACAGAAGTTACCGTTTTCAGTGATATAGATCGGAGGATTGCCGTGGTTTTCCTTAACGTAAAGCAGCAGCTTACGGAAGCCTTGAGGGTACATGTAGATCCAAGAAGTACCAGCCTGCATAAACCCCATTTATGGAAATGAATCGTCACACATAAGAGGGAGAGCAGAGCAGAGCAAAATTCCTAGTGCTTACTATCCCTTACCACACAGTAGCACTGCCAAATGTCATGAGAAATCACAATATTGGTTTGAAAATAAAAATATATCAACAGATCAAGCACATAATTGAAAAAGGAAATCAAGCTGTGAAGGTTTTATTTTTTATTGAATATTTATGGACAGGAAGGCACATGTTGAACCAATGCTGTAACATTTTTTTTTGTTGATAAATTGTTCATAACTTTATTACTGGGAGCTGCTACCATGCTTTCGGAAGGGCATTATGAAATTGTGCTCAGGAGAGGGGAGATCACTGTTATTTCTATTATAATAATTTGCTTTGTATGTTTACCTGAGGACCTATAGGGACACTATTTCGCACACCTAACAATAAATAGAAGGAAGTTAGTACTTGTATATCGACAACAGAAAAGGAGGGAAATGCTTGTGCTTCCAAAACAATCTCAAATGTTGCTAAAGAAACATTTCAAGCAGATGATTCAATCTAATATAGATGACATCCTTAGTTTTGTTAAAAAAGATTCTCTATTTTGTTCTAGAATTCTGCAACAATAAAATGTCATGTGGATTCAAATACTCTCTTCTTTAATATGAGATCAATAATAGGAACTAATGATCCTTGGATTCATTGAGGTGACACAAGGATCATTGAGGTGACTCACTGGTACGATTAGCCCGAGAATCAGTGGTATAGCTGAGGTTGAGGCCATTTGATGGAGGAAGGCTATCAACGTAGCTTGCAGTTTAGTAGTTGAGTCCGATGAAGTCGAATGCACCCTTGACCAACTCAGATTGTTCCTTTGTGAACCGCGGCAAGCATTTTCTTACCAATCTTCTCATGCTTAGTGGATAGTGAAATGAGGGGGTCTATAAACCTAAAGCACATTCCTATTAAAATTTTGATCCTACTACAAACTTTGACAATGACTCTTTTTTAGGGCAATATGGAATTTACCATCCAAACATGAAGTCTAAGGCATGTCTGGCTGCATGACCATCAGATTTAGATCGGGAGAAAGGAAGAAACCAATTTGTGACCAAAGTTATTCCAATCTTTCCCTTTTGCACAGCCTGCAATGTGACATTGAATATGTCAGACTAATGGTCGTTCGCCAAATAATGACATTCAATCTTTCCCCTCTGCTTAACCCTGTTTGCCACGATCGGAATGTCATTATTTGGCTAACAAACTAAGCAATACATTCTGGATACACGCTTATTTATCGAATAACCAATCACTCCCTCTGATGTTATATACGTCTATTAGGAAGGATGGTATCCAGTATGACACTTGGACTAATATCAATATAAATATGTTATATGTAATGTAAGTTTTTCATGATGAATTTGATTAGATCATTCTTATATTGTCAATCTATATGAAATAGTCATAAATAAAAATGACTAAGAACAAGCTTAAATGAATTTGTATTTGGAAATAGGATGCATCACGTTTTCAATTTATTAAGGCCCAAAACACATCATGGTGTTGTAAGCTTTAGAACCTCTGTTCTCCTATTAAACTGTACAACTTCTGAATATATCCATAGACTAGAAGAAATAGCTAGCTTCTGCACCATGTCAACCTATCCATTAAATTTCCGTTCACAAACATTGAAATATCAATCGACCACAAATCATCATTCCATCAGTTGTTCATAAGTTGCATCTGCATGAGAATTCATCACTTACCTGATATTTTTCTTTGTACAAACGGACAGTTTCCGCATGGGCGAGTATTAGATGGTGGCATGCAGGACCGGGACGGGCGACCCGGGGGGTTGGTGAATGGGAACCTTCAAAGTTGTTCTACACATGTGGAATGAGTCAATGTTAATTTAGTCATTTCAACATGCAAATACTCACATGAGCTACATGGCAAAGAAGCATTGCACTTTAACAAAATAACTTCATCTCTAACCTTAGCAGGATCATTCAAAGCAACACATGAATTACATGCCATATAGGCATGAGCTTTCAACAAGTCATTTTAAGATTTTAAAGCATAATCAACTGAGAGCTCATCAAATAAGTTTCTATGATATTCAAGTTGCTTGTCACCAAGAAAGACATCTCTTTTCAATTTCTCATTTTCAATAAGCAAGGCATCATAAGATTTGCATAGCAAAGGTAAGTTAGACTTGCAAGAAGTTGAAGTATTCATATTAATATATTATCAAGTCTAGACATGTCCAAATTCTTCTTAAGCTCCATAATCGTCCTGCCATGAGCACAAAGGTGAGTGAACAAACCAATTATACCTTGGGAGAGTTTATCTTTACTCATCTTGTGAAGCTTGTGTCGAAGATCATCTTCTTGAGGCATCTTTTCCATTAAACGCATCAATACCTTCGCTTCATCATCCTTGTTCAGCTTATCACGCTTCTTCCACTTGTGGTCATCCTTAAATGCAATCGTACCACCTAAGGACAAAGAACCAATAGAACAAGAGCTTGGTGCCATAGCTCAAAGCACTGGTTAGGATTAGTCGAAAGCAAGCTCAAATCACGAAAACCAAATCCACAAGCAAAATCGTCCTTTTGCTTGTCGCTTCGTGGATCACAAAGCCGATTAAGGTGGTATGATCCTTAACCAAGCTCTGATATCAATTGAAGGACCGGGATGGGCGACTAGATTGGGGGGGGGGTGAATGGGAGCCTTTATAAATTCTCTCCAAGAATAAGGCCTACATCCTGATTGCCACCCCAAACACATCTCGCGTCTAATCACCAAGATGACACAAGTCAACTCGTAACAAACTCACCTTAGGAACAATTAGAGACGCTCAAAGCGTAGCAGAAGCAAAGCAAGGCGAGGTACCGAAAAGCTTGCACAACCACTGCTAAACCTTATCAAAGCATGCAAGGATTAATTAAAGGCTTAGCAGGTGAAAGTACTAAGGGGGTGTTTGGATATGAGGTGCTAAACTTTAGTAGGGTCACATCGGATGTTCGGATGCTAATTAGGAGGATTAAACATGAGCTAATTATAAAACTAATTACACAGATGGAGTCTAATTCGCGAGACGAATTAATTAATCCATCATTAGCAAATGGTTACTGTAGCACCACATTATCAAATCATGGACTAATTAGGCTTAAGTTTAGCGGGTGTTCCCTAACTAATTACTTCATACCGATTGTGAAAAGAGCTAAAGCAAGCAGACAAGAAATAAATTATGAAGCCAATGATTAGATCACTGTTCACTGAAAGTGACATGCATAAACCTGCAAGCAGAAACCTTTGCTGTTGCTGCCTGCTCACCTGATGCGCTGGAGCGGGGTCGGATGGGCCACTGGTGGCGCCTGCTGCCTTGAGCTGCTGCACCAGGAACTGGACGCCTGCCTGGGCCGGTTGCTGCGCCTGGCTGGGTGGCCTGGGACGGCCTGCTTCGTCTAGCCGGGCCGCTGCCTGCCTCGTAGACCGCAGCTGCACAGGCCCGTGCTGGCGGTCGCCTGCTGAGTGGCCTGCACGCCCGGGCCACTGCCGATCCAGCTGGCGTTGGGCCTCCACTCGCGCTGGGCCGCTGCGCAGCTTGCTGCGCGTGCGCGTGGGCACCGCGTGCTGCTGCCCGACGCGCTCGGCTCCTTCCCCTGCACACGAACCAAAACAAAGAGAAGGGAAGAACACGAAGATCAAGCTCGAACTTCAAACGAAAAGTTCTCTCTCAAAACACCGTGGATCAAAACAAAACTTGAGCAATACAAGCACCTCCTCAATGGCTAATAGATCCAGGAAAAGATTTCGAAAAGCTCAAGTATTCACCGTGGATTTAGGAGAAAACCGAACACCCTACAAGAGCACGGTTTTGGGAAAACTTCAAATCCAACTTAAATTCGTGAGGGATTTGAGGGGATCACATTAAAGTTTCTCAGAAAGATTCTAGCAATAAATTTCCCTAACAAATCTCGCGGGATTTGAGCTCAAACACAAGGAAAAAAATCCCATGAAAATGCTAAAAAAACCCGAAAACGATAAATTTCAGATTCAAATGGGAAGGAACAAGATGTCACGAAATTGAACTTTGGATTACACCACCATGTTCAGTTACAAGCTAGCACAATCAAAGCTAAGATAACAAAAAGATCAAATCAAAGATCCCCCATCTCTCTCCCTTTCTCACCCTCAAAGACTCTCATAAACAAAATGAGAAGCCTACCACCAAAGAAACCTGAGATGTATAGTTGTCCCAACAGGCCACTCTCATATATATATAGGTATTTAGCAAATAATCAGAATACCCTTACATTAAGCATAAAACTCAATTACCATATAGGGGTAAAATTGTCCAACTTTTTATCGGTACATCGAACGGACCTGTTGACGCCGGATTTCGTCACCAGTAGAATCGGCGCCAAGAAGAAAGGAAATCGGAGGAGCACAGTTGGGAATCGGCTAAATGGTGCTATAGTGCGGAATCGGCTGGCGACTTTTGTCTCGCTTCAGGACGAATGCACCAGAATCCCAATCGGTAATCTTTTGCCGATGAATCGGCCGATTGGGAGGATGGACTAATTGGGCCTGTATGGGCTTGGAAAGGGATGGAAGGATAAGGTGGAGGTTAGCCCACGAAGCGTGGAATAACTAATCTAGCACGAATTGTGCTTGTAGATATTCGTTTTCTGTTTGAATTAGAGATAGAATTCTAGTCGGTTAAGAAGTTATCTGTATGGGGCTATAAATAGCTACCTTTGTAAATCTGTAATCATCAACCAATCAATACAACAAGCTACTTTTTCTTCGTACTTACTTTCGAGCGGGCGACTTCGCCATTACTTTCTCTTTTCACGAGTTCGTGCGGGTTGGCAGGGCTGCATCATCTTGATCTCCGGCCGATTCTGTAAGTTCCGTTTATCGAGTAATATCTAAGCTTTAACTTCCGGCGCATCGCTGTTGTTTCGTTTAGATTTATTCACTAGTTATCGATATTTGCTAGATTCATAGGTTTTTACCTGTTTTTCTAGTTTTTATCACCAGTTATTCAGCTAGGAATCGGTAGTATCGGCTTTCTTTATTTTCTGTCGTTAGATTCATCTATTGCCGACTAGATCTGTTCCTAGTGTTGTTATCGCAAGCTTTGTTCCGATTACTTTAGTAATTTCCTGTCTACAAGGCTATAGAGATCAGGCTGTCTTATAGCCGATTTCATTATCACAGTAAATCGGCCGATTCGCCGATAAACTCTCTCGATCGGAAACTTAGCCGATCGTAATTTCAGAACCTGACACGCGTTCTTCCTTGCCAATCAACAGGTCAGATTGGTTGGCACGCCGCGCGAACCGCACCAGGGCATTCACCCGAACAGGAGCTAAGCAGATTCTCCCGAGTCGTGTGTCGGTCGCTGGGATTCGGTTGACCGATTTCTAGCACCAACACACTTTTGGCACGCCCAGTGGGACAAATACAACCGCTATCATGTCGAAAACTGCTGAAGTTTCTGAAGATAACGTCATCGAAGTGACGGAAGCAGATCTAAAGGACGACCAAAAGGAAGATCTGAATAAGTATATGGAACAAATCCGGAAAACTTGCTTAAAATCCTTCAGTCGTTCCAGGAGCGGGGAAACTGTTAAGAAAACTCCTTTCCCTACTCCCCGTCAGATCACAATTTCTGAGGATTCGGATAAAATGTCCGATATGATTCAACAATCTCTTCATCACGCCTTCATCAATCAATCCCCGGTGCTTTCAAACATGGTGCACAATGCCGTTGTCAACTCCTTCGCCGGAGGCATACCTCAAGGATACAGGGGACCGACGTATTTTCAGCCGATTCCACCGAATCAGGCTTATCCGGCTTCACAGCCGATCCAATCTTCTGTTGGAGGATCCGGTGCTTCTGCGTCATCGACTCCTTTGGGATATGGTTCCATCCAACTGTCCTCTGCACCATTCCCTCCAGTCAGCCCTTCACCCTGGGGGGCACCTTTAAACGCGGCCGGTCTGAATCAATCGGCCAGTCAAGGAAATCCTCCGTTCCAGACACCCTCCCAAACGGCCACCCGGCCGACCATACCACCATACCAGCCTGTCGCTCCGGAGGTCAACAAGACGTCAGAGCTCATGCTATATGACGAAACGAGTGGTTCATTCAAACAGCCAACCTTTACTACACCGCCGGCTTATACTCAGATACCACCTTTTCATCAATCTCCTTTTGTTCAGCCTCCGATTTATCAGCACGTGCCGATACCGCAGCCAACTATTCCCCAGCAACAACCAGATTGGTCGGCGCAAATTGCGGAGGTAATGCAAGAACAATTCGGCTTGAAGCCGAAAATGCAAACTTATACCTATAGAACACCATACCCTTCTACATATGACTTGTTACCGTTCCCCCATCGGTACAAAGTTCCTGATTTCACCAAATTTTCGGGGATGGATGACACTTCGACCGTAGAGCATGTGAATAGATTCATCATCCAATGCGGGGAGGCAGCTACGCAAGATGCCCTGCGGGTACGGTTGTTCTCGTCATCCTTGTCTGGATCGGCCTTCCAATGGTTCACAACTTTGCCACCAAACTCAATTATCACGTGGGCCGATCTAGAAAGACAGTTCCACAAGTACTTCTATGCCGGGGTCCATGAAATGAAGCTGTCCGACTTGACTAGCCTCCGGCAAAGAAGTGATGAGCCGATACCCTCGTATATACAGAGGTTTCGGGAAATCAGAAACAAATGCTACTCCTTGGCTCTAACCGACGCGCAGTTGGCCGATATAGCTTTCCAAGGCCTTCTGCCACACATTAAAGAGAAATATGCCTCACAAGAGTTCGAGAGCCTGAGCCAGATTGTTCAGCGATTGTCCGGACAGGAAGTGCGTCCATTCGATCCGCGAAGGAATTTCCAGAAGAAAGTGGCATTCCTGGAAGATTTAGAGGATGAGGAAGATGTCGAAATCGGACTTGCGGAGTGGATTAAGGGAAAGAAGCCGATTTCATACCCATTCGGCAAAAAGGAGCCGGAAGCATTCGGTTTCGATACAACTAAAGCCGATAAAATCTTCGATCTTCTACTCCAGGAAGGGCAGATTAAACTCTCGCCTTACCATACAATACCCTCTGCCGAACAATTAAAAAAGATGAAGTATTGCAAGTGGCACAATGCCACGTCACATGATACCAACGAGTGCAAAATCTTCAGGCAACAAATACAGTCGGCCATTGAGCAAGGCAGACTCAAATTTGAAGTACCGGCAAAATCGGCCAAACCAATGAAGATCGACCAGCACCCCTTTCCTACCAACATGGTTGATACGGGAAAGAATTCTCTCCAAACAAAAGTGCTGACGTCCGAGTCGGCCAAAAAGAGTGGCGCTGTCGATCCCAGAAATCAAGCTACGTCTGAAGATGTCAAGGGAAAGCAGCGAATGGAGGACGATGATGGTGAGTCAGAAGGGCCACGCATTACCTCCCAGTTCTTGCTCCAAAAGTACCGACGACAACATGAACGCTCAAGGTCCCGAGAAGAAGCGATGCGTCGGCACGAGGAGCACTGGAGATGCCCGTTCTTCATTCATTGTTGGGAAAACAACCTCAGGTTATCATCGGCCAATACTTGCCCAGAGTGTAACAGTCCTTATCGAGGCAATCGGCCGTTCAACAGGTCTCGCTCCAGGGACGGAAGGCCAGAACCGATCAGCAGGAATTGGCGCAACCAAGATGACCAGCGCCCTCCCGTGCGTGATCGGCTGGGGGGCAGAAGTGACCGATATGATCGGTCGGAAGATAGACGCCATGATAGGCAGGGGGCAGGGCTGATCGACATGATCAGTCAAACAACAAAGCCAGCGTTCACAGCCGGCTCGAAGACATGGCCGATGCTCGGGTGACGGACGAGAACCCGTTAGGACGCGAACCGGAGTGGGAACGCGCCAGGAAAGAAGGGAGGCCAATAAACCCCAGGTGGTGCCCCGATGGTTTGACCAAATCACAAAAACGGAGGATCCAACGTCTCCGCCAATGGGAACAGCAAGAAGAAGAGAGCGCAACGGACAAGAAGGAAGGGAGGCCTCGGGTGTGGCGCCCCAAAAGAAACGACAAGGGAAACAATGAGTCGGCGGGTGATGAATCGGCAGCTGAGATCGGTATGGTTTTCATACTGCCGATGGAGTTCATGACCCTCGCCGATCAACAAGACGTATCGGCGATAGAGGAACAGCCAGCACGGTTGGCTTTAGAGCCAATGATGGCCACGTTCGAAAAGCCCGAAGATGACGAACGACAACATATGAAGGCGTTGTTCCTTAAAGGGCATGTTGACGGTCGCCCCCTCACTAGATTGATGGTCGACGGAGGAGCTGCTGTCAATATCATACCGTATGCCGTGCTCCGGAAGCTGGGGAAGAGCGACGACGACCTAACCAGGACGGACATGATGCTCAAGGACTTCGAAGGCAAGGTGTCAAACGCTCGCGGTGCTCTCTGCGTCGACCTCACCATCGGCAGTAAGACCCTTCCTACCACGTTTTTCGTCATTAATGGCAAAGGGTCCTATAATATGCTTCTTGGCCGAGACTGGATACACGCAAACTGCTGCATCCCGTCAACTATGCATCAGTGCCTCGTACAATGGGTCGGCGATAACATCGAGGTGGTCAAAGCCGACTCCGCGTACAGCATCGCAGCAGCCGACGCACAGCAATGGAGCTGTGAAACCGTCAGGTGCATATCAGGGAGGGTGTTTATGACCGATTTCCTGAAGGTCACCGATTTTGGCCTACAGCCGATCCGAGCAGTCGGCTCCGAAGACTCAGAATAGATGGATCAGTTCGTCCGAGAAGATGGGAAGCTAGGGCACGGATTCACGTCGGCCGATTCATTAGAAATGATAGACTTAGGTGACGGGACCAAACCAAGGCCGACTTTTATTAGTGCAAATTTAGATCCAGAGTATAAGTGTAAATTGACAAATTTATTAAAAGAATTCAAGGATTGTTTTGCTTGGGAGTATCACGAGATGCCCGGTTTAGATCGATCTATTGTTGAACATCGGCTACCCATAAAGCCAGGGTATCGGCCGTACCAACAACCCGCACGGCGTTGCAATCCTAAAATTTTACCAGACATAAAAGCTGAAATAACTCGGCTAATTGAAGCAAAATTTATTCGGCAATGTCGTTATGCCGAGTGGATTTCTAATATCGTGCTGGTGTACAAGAAAAATGGGAAGTTGCGCGTTTGCGATGATTTCAGGAATCTTAATCAGGCCACACCGATGGATGGTTACCCCATGCCTACGGCCGATGTACTGATCGACGCCGCCGCGGGACACAAAATTATTAGCTTCATGGATGGAAACGCCGGATACAATCAAATACTTATGGCCGAAGAGGACATACCCAAAACGGCTTTCAGATGTCCAGGCCATCTTGGTTTATTCGAGTGGGTGGTGATGACTTTCGGCTTGAAGAATGCTGGCGCTACATATCAGAGAGCTATGAATTACATTTTTCACAAACTCATTGGCCTCCTGGTAGAAATCTACATCGATGATGTCGTGGTCAAGTCCAAGAGTCACGAGGAACATCTAGCCGATTTGCGAAAGGTACTAGAGTGTACCAAAAAGCACGGTCTTAAGATGAATCCCAACAAATGCGCTTTCGGCGTCTCCGCCGGACAGTTCTTAGGATTCATGGTGCACGAACGAGGTATAGAAGTCAATCAGAAGACCATAGCGGCCATCAACAAAGTCGTGGCCCCACAGAACAAAACTGAGCTACAATCTCTAATCGGCAAGGTAAACTTCATCAGAAGATTTATATCTAATCTATCTGGACGAATTCAGGCGTTCACGCCACTTCTGAAGTTGAAGCCAGACCAGGAATTCATATGGGGAGAAGAACAGCGCAAGGCGTTAGAAGATATCAAGCGATACTTGGTCTCACCGCCAGTCTTGGTTCCCCCTCAAACTGGTAAGACGTTTAAACTGTATTTATCAGTCGATGAAAAAGCTATTGGGTTGGCTCTAGTCCAAGAGTTTGAAGGCAAAGAGCGGGTAATTTATTACGTCAGTAGGAGACTCCTAGATGCCGAAGCAATATATCCTCCGGTAGAGCGTTTGTGCTTGTGTCTTTACTTCTCATGCACCAAACTCAGGCACTATCTACTGTCGGCAGAGTGTGTAGTCGTATGCAAAGATGACGTAGTAAAATACATGCTATCACTGCCGATATTGAAAGGACGAATCGGTAAATGGATCTTAGCTTTATCAGAATTTGACCTGCGGTATGAGTCGGCAAAAGCCGTCAAGGGTCAAGTCATGGCCGATTTCGTCGCCCAGCACTGTGGACCGGAGATCGCCCTCGTGGAACTGGCGCCTTGGCAATTATTTTTCGACGGGTCATCATGCGGGGTCGGATCAGGAATCGGCATCGTTCTCATATCGCCTCGGGGGGCAAGCTATGATTTTTCTCTGCCGATAGAAACCGCCGCTACTAACAATCAAGCGGAGTACAGAGCTGTATTAAAAGGCTTACAGCTATTGAGAGGAGTCAAGGCCGATTCTGTTGAGATCTTCGGGGATTCTATGCTTATTGTGGATCAACTAACCGGAAGGGCTGAGTGCAAAGATGACGTATTAAGAATTTATCACGAAGATTGCTTACAGCTTTTAAAAGAATTCAGATCGGCAGTAATCGAGCATGTTCCAAGGGACCGCAACGAAGAAGCAAACAAGCTCGCCCAACACGCATCTGGGTATCGGCCGATTCTAGGTGCTATGGCCTTAGAACTTGCTGCCGACGACTGGCGTAAAGAAATTGCCGATTACCTGAAGGATCCGTCTAAAAAGGTGGAGCGACGAGTACGCTTTCATGCCACCAAATACGTACTGCTCGAAGATGATCTGTTCTACCGAACGATCGACGGAGTTCTTCTTAAATGCCTTGGAACAGAAGAAGCCAAGACTCTAATGGGGGAAATTCATGAAGGGGTATGTGGAGCACACCAATCGGCACATAAGATGAAGTGGATGATCAGGAACAACGGGTACTATTGGCCTACAATCCTTGAAGACTGTTTCAAATATTATAAAGGTTGTCAGGAATGTCAAAGGTTTGGAAATGTCCAACGTGCGCCCGCATCGGCCATGAACCCCATCATCAAGCCATGGCCGTTCAGGGGATGGGGAATAGACCTTATCGGCCAAATTTACCCACCGTCAAGCAAAGAGCACAAGTTTATTCTGGTGGCTACCGATTACTTCACCAAATGGGTGGAGGCGATTCCGTTGAGAGCCGTGACATCGGCTATCATGGCCGACTTCGTAAGAGACCACATTGTCTACCGATTCGGCATCCCTCAGACTATAACAACCGATCAAGGAACAATGTTCACATCGGGGGAATTTGAGGAATTTACGACCGATATGGGCATCAAATTGTTAAATTCTTCTCCGTATTACGCCCAGGCCAATGGTCAAGCAGAATCCTCCAACAAAGGGATAATCAAGTTGATCAAACGGAAAATCGAAGAATATCTGAAGAAGTGGCACCTATGCTTGACTGAAGCCCTGTGGGCATACAGAATGGCTTGTCACGGGGCTACCAAGTTGTCTCCCTATCAGTTGGTATACGGTCATGATGCAGTACTACCATGGGAATCGAGGGGAGGATCGAGGCGTATTTCGCTCCAGGACCAGTTATCGGCCGATGATTACTCGTCACTTATGAAAAGGGAGCTCGACGATTTGGCTGGTCAACGATTGAGGGCCCTGATGAGTATTGAAGAAAATAAGAAGAGAGTAGCCAGGTGGTACGATAAGAAGGTCAAAGTCAAACAATTCTCCCCCGGAGACTTGGTATGGAAGTTAGTTCTGCCGATCGGGTCGAGAGATCCTAAATTCGGAAAATGGTCCCCTACCTGGGAAGGGCCGTATAAAATCGGCAGATGCGCTCCAGGGAATGCCTACATTTTGGAAACAATAGAAGGAGAAGAATTCACTAGAGCTCTGAATGGAAGGTACTTAAAAAGATATTACCCGAGTATATGGGTCGGAGCCTAAGAAATCAACCGTAACACGATCACACATAGCCGATACAAGTCGGTTAAAAAAGCACATAAAGTCGACCGGAACGGCCGATTACATTCATTCGGTACGGGCGACGGATTACATGGCCGACAAAACATTAGTCGCCCTTAGAACAAAAAATACAAAGAACAAACTAATTATTCTTCTTCTCAGATGCCTTCCCATTCGGCCCCAGCTCATTCACAACACGGAGACGTGAGGCCTCTGCCGCCGCAAGGATGACTGGCCGAGGAA
The DNA here is from genome assembly GCF_000263155.2 of Setaria italica. Lineage (NCBI taxonomy): Eukaryota > Viridiplantae > Streptophyta > Magnoliopsida > Poales > Poaceae > Setaria > Setaria italica. Next base: position 22,705,063 of record NC_028456.1, read on the forward strand.
GCAGACGGGTCCTATCGGTGGGAAGTCGCTGGCCGCCGTTCCTCTCCATGAAGTCCAGGACCGCGCGGGCTGCCGAGGTGACGTCATCTTCAGGCGCGTCACGATGATGACCCCTTACGGTTGGAGATCGGCGATGACCTTCGGTCTCCACGGAATCCAAGACCGCACGAGCCTCTGCGGTAATGTGGTCTTGGAGCTCCTCTCGGTGAGCCAGAATCAGCGCCTTGTCCTCCGGGGTCAATGGATCTTCAGAGTGAATGCACTCGATGGCGCGCACGAGCTCCGGACTGAGGCGTTGGGGCTGAAACAAAGAGGGGATAAAGCGAAGCATTCTTTTCCTAAAGATCTAAGAGAAGAAGTCGGGGCTTCACCTGGTTAACAGAAGAAGATGACGATGAGGCCATGATGAAATGGTCGCGCTGATGAGAAGAAAAATAAAAGTGAAATGGGAGCCGAGTCGATACTATCAGGAGTAGGCACCGAGGTCGATATTTATGGGGAAAAATACATGGAAATCTGGTGAGGCCACGTCCCATCGGTAATAAGGAAGGCAGTAAATAGAGAGGGCGTCGCGAAGGGACGGTCAAAGAAGATAGTAAATGTTCGTACGAAACGGTCAGTGTTTTACAGATTACCCAAAAGGGTATCGATAGCTGTGATGGCCCGGCGCCGGATCTGATCGGCAGAGTCAAGAACCCGTTGGTCTTCTTCCGCCGATCCAGGGACCTCCGATGCGCTGCGGTGGAGTCTCAGAGCCTCATGAGCAAAATGCTGCCTCTCCCGTGTCAAATCGGCAATAGCAGAGGGTAACTCTTGAAGTTTGTTCTCTTCGGCACTGATTGCCTTGGTCACTTGCTCCATTTCTTTGGCAAGTTCCGCCCTCCGACGTTTGAGGCGGTCTATTTCACTAATGATCGCCGGGTGTGAGTCTTCTAGAATATGGATACGCCGATGCGCTTCTTGAGCCTGACGCTTGAAAGCATCTTCATCTTCACGTGTCTTGGCCAGTTTTGCGCGATCGGCCATGTGACGAAGGGCCCTAAAGACTGGGATCCTCATGGACTCGATGAAGGCCGCCGGTGCCAAGGCCTCTTCCGCTTCCTCTGGTACTCGTCCGCTGACGTCACTGAAGAGCTGCCGAATTGGCGAAGCATCTTCTACCAGTCGGCCGATGTCCCCTTGTAGGAGGGATCGGATGTTGGTAAGTTTAGCTCGGATGTCATCAGGAACGGAGCTCAGAGCAACTTGGCGGGATGCGACTTCCTCGTCATCAGAAAGAGCAACCGCGAAGGAGAAGAGGCTGTTGTCGGGGGAGTCTTGTTCCTAAGAAAATAAGGAAAAGGGGTGAATCGGCAGGGAATCAGAGCAAATCGGCTGGTTGAAAGCTGGTTTAGGAACTTACCATTTTAAAGCGAATTTCTTCATGCTGCGCTTGTAAAGCCGTCGTGTCTTGCTCAGTGGCCTGCGCCATAGGTTCATCTGATGAAGAGGACTCCACGACAATCGGCGCGGTGCTCGGACCAGCCCCCTGAGAAGAAATCGGTGGTCGAGAAGCGCTCGGTGTGCCAATGGCCTGCGTCGAAGAATCGGTTAAGTACATTACGCAAATACCCGAAGGAAATCCGTAAGATAAGCACCGTACCTCAATGGATGAGGGCAGGGGCGCATTGGTGTCCGGTCGAGTTGTCGCCGATTGTGGTATTTCCATAGAGGTGCTCTAAGAAGTACAAAGTCAAGAAGAGCTAATATCAAAATGACAATCGGAGATGGTAAAGCTCGAACTTACTTGTATAGCTTCCAACAATAATGATGCGGCAGCTACTCCGGTTTGTGTGATGGCTTGAGTATCGGTGCTTTGTGTGACCTGGGGAGGTGGTGCAGTCAAAGTTTTTGCCGATACAAGCACAGGAGGATCCGCCGATTCCGTACGAGCCCGGACTCGGCGACTGGTTTTCTTGATGATCCTCTTATGAACCTGCTTCGATCGGCCAGCGATCATGTCAACTGACGGGGCGTTGTAGCCGATAAGAGGATATGTGGTGTATGGATAGCTCTCTATTAACCGTCCGCTGCGGCTGTGCGTTGGAGGGGTCCGATTCCCGGCCTTAAGAAACAATAAAAACATTAGTGTTCAACCATGTTGAAAAGAATAGAAATCAGCTATGAGAAGTACCTCGGCATTTGGATCAATGTTGGCCGGATCCAGAAGATTGCAGTATGCCGATGCTGAGTTACAAAATAGAAATTGCTTCCATTCGGCCCACCAAAGTTTGAACGGCTGGACGGCAAATGGAAATAATAGCCAGTCATTCAAGTTAATTGTACTGGAGTCCGGAATTCGGTCTCGCAACCGACCGTAATCCAGGCCAGATGTGAGCACATCTCTGAACTTGATTCGGCCAGCAAAATACACCTGTATCGGCAGTTGACCCATGCCGAATTGTCGTGCTGCAGTGGACGGGTTGTAGAATTCGTACGTAGGGGCATCCTTTCCTGAAAAGAAGTTGGCTGGTAGGAGTCCTGGTTTGATCAGCCCTTCATAAAGATCTTCATCAAACCGACCAGAAGTCGAATCGAAGCAGGTGGGGAGCTCAAAGACTGGGTTGTCTCGCTGGTACGGAAACCAAATAGTTGCATCTTCATTAAATCCATTGTAGAAGCACCGAAAGTACTCGGTTACCTTTGTAGCAGAATACGCACAACCCGGAAAAGCTGATGCCGCTTCACCAAAGGACATGCATCGGCGACGCTCGGTGGGGTCCTCCGCCGATTCGATATTGGGGAACGTCATATGGTCCACCGGCTGCCGGGTGATTCTGCTCATGTAAAGGTTCAACCATAGATTGACAAACCACCAAGGCCCGCCTGGATTGCCGATCGGTTCTCCCTTGGAAAGTTTTGTGCCGATTTGATGAAGCATGTGGTACACGGCGCCCAGTAAATGTTTCCCGAGAGGAATATGGTCCCCTCTGGACAGTGCTTCAGCTAAGGATTGGGTGTTGGTTGTTGGACCGGCGGCTCTTCCACAGAAGAAGTGTTTTTCTAGCCACATCATCAGGAAGGCTGTGTGCTCCCTGTTATCAACGGTTCCGGTCTTCTTGTTACTTTTGATGAAGCCTTTCCAGCCGCCGATTCCCCTTGTGTCCAGCCGATGTGACGTTGTGGTCAAAAGACGGAAGGGTGTATCAGGAGAAGATATGTTCAGGCCGGTCAAGAGGACCACATCGGCCAGTGTAGGGGTCATAGGACCGTGCCCAAATAAAAACGCATTAAGTGCGTCAGACCAAAAATAGGAAGCCGCCATCACTAACGGCTCATTTTTCTCCATTTGAGACAGGGAGAGGTTGATGCACTGGCCGATTTTGAGCTCTTCCCACAAGACGCTCTTTGACGCAGCCATTCGTTGATACCATTCCCTCCAACCTGGGGTTTCATTCAGCCAGGATCTGAAAGTACCTACCCATTGATCTAAGTTCATATCGGATCGTTTGAAGGGTATCCGGTCGGTTTCCGAATTTATAAGATCTACCGGATCTGGGTCTCCCATAGGACCGAGGCAAACAAGGCCAGGACTTCCCGTGAGGTGAATAGTAATTCTATGCCTAACCGCCTAAAAAAGGAAAAGGGGTATGGAAATGTAAGGAACAGATCTAAGATAAATACGTTGCCGATAGGGGAAGGATTCGGTATTTACCTCCGGGATGAAGTTCTGAGTAATCGGTGTGGTCGCCGATACGGATGTGGATGACGGGTCCGCGATTGGGATCGCCATTGGGATTTCTGATGGAGCTCTTTCATCTGTGGATGAAGTGACGGTCGTCGCCACCACCACCGGGGGCGCTATCGCTGGAGCATTGCGTGCGGGGGAGCTACCGGAAGGAGACGCCATTGAAGGGAAGAGGGAATAAGTAACAGGAGCCGGAACTAGAAAACTTCGGTGGCAAGGGAAAGTGTTGAAAGAAAAAGGATGCGCGCGCGTTGGGAAGAGAGACGTGAGCTTGAAGATGAGGTGCGGTAAAGCGCTATTTATAGGATGCCTGAAGAGGGGGTAGAAATGGAATTTTCACCGCGCCGGCGCTTCGAGTTTTTCGGGGGTAGTGGCTGTCGTGGGCGCCCGTTTCAAAAATTGCAATGATCAGCTGGAAGACCGCGAAACGGAAGGATATTTTCACTGCGGCCGTTTCGGAGGGGAGGTTATAAAGAATTTCGAAATAAAAGACTGTGTTTTACTCCGAAACTGGGGGGCATGTGTTGACGCCGGATTTCGTCACCAGTAGAATCGGCGCCAAGAAGAAAGGAAATTGGAGGAGCACAGTTGGGAATCGGCTAAATGGTGCTATAGTGCGGAATCGGCTGGCGACTTTTGTCTCGGTTCAGGACGAATGCACCAGAATCCCAATCGGTAATCTTTTGCCGATGAATCGGCCGATTGGGAGGATGGACTAATTGGGCCTGTATGGGCTTGGAAAGGGATGGAAGGATAAGGTGGAGGTTAGCCCACGAAGCGTGGAATAACTAATCTAGCACGAATTGTGCTTGTAGATATTCGTTTTCTGTTTGAATTAGAGATAGAATTCTAGTCGGTTAAGAAGTTATCTGTATGGGGCTATAAATAGTTACCTTTGTAAATCTGTAATCATCAACCAATCAATACAACAAGCTACTTTTTCTTCGTACTTACTTTCGAGCGGGCGACTTCGCCATTACTTTCTCTTTTCACGAGTTCGTGCGGGTTGGCAGGGCTGCATCATCTTGATCTCCGGCCGATTCTGTAAGTTCCGTTTATCGAGTAATATCTAAGCTTTAACTTCCGGCGCATCGCTGTTGTTTCGTTTAGATTTATTCACTAGTTATCGATATTTGCTAGATTCATAGGTTTTTACCTGTTTTTCTAGTTTTTATCACCAGTTATTCAGCTAGGAATCGGTAGTATCGGCTTTCTTTATTTTCTGTCGTTAGATTCATCTATTGCCGACTAGATCTGTTCCTAGTGTTGTTATCGCAAGCTTTGTTCCGATTACTTTAGTAATTTCCTGTCTACAAGGCTATAGAGATCAGGCTGTCTTATAGCCGATTTCATTATCACAGTAAATCGGCCGATTCGCCGATAAACTCTCTCGATCGGAAACTTAGCCGATCGTAATTTCAGAACCTGACACGCGTTCTTCCTTGCCAATCAACAGGTCAGATTGGCTGGCACGCCGCGCGAACCGCACCAGGGCATTCACCCGAACAGGAGCTAAGCAGATTCTCCCGGGTCGTGTGTCGGTCGCTGGGATTCGGTTGACCGATTTCTAGCACCAACAGGACCCAACGTCTTCACGACTCCGCTTCGCCTCGATGCAAGCTTCGCGATATTGCCACGTGTCCTTCGAGTTGATGATGTCTGGCCGCACCGGGCTCACCCCCGGTTTTGAGGCCAAATCGGTCAAACCCTCTTGCACACCCCGCAGGCGTGATTCACCTCCGGTTTTGAGGCCAAACCGATCAAACTCTCTTGCACACACTGCAGGCGTGACTCACCCCCGGTTTTGAGGTCAAACTAGTCAAACCCTTTCGCACGCCCCACAAGGCGTGATTCTCCGATGTCGACGCGTGTCCGGCCTCCGCTAAGCCTTCGACGCCTCCAAGTCTTTCGCTCCCGCTCCCAAGCTGCCTACTTGACTCGCCTCCGTTCCGCTTGACTCGACCGACGCCGTCTTCATCTCAGTATACTCTTGCTCTTCCGTACTACATGTGGATCGTCCATGACTCAGCCCGGACTCCTCGGGTCCCTTGGTCCAAGCCTCCTCGTGTCCACCCTTCACAGCCCTAGTACATCGACATGAACCTTTCGCTTGACCTTCACCTTATGACGTCGACTGCCATGTCGCATCCTACACTTGCACATCACAAGCCAAGAGACACAACACACAAAATATATTTTACACAAACACCACAACACAACACCTCCGGTTAGCCGTTAGCATAATCATACATATATGAAATATGGATTCAACCAGTAAAATCTCGAATCGTTCAGTCAACCACTCATCATAAATAGATCATATCTCAACTTTTCTCTCAGGGTACAAGGCTCCCTTCCTGAATCCCCAGCGCAACACTCGCCCTGCTCCCATGGCGAGCACGGTCCTGGCGCAAACGTACCCAATGCGTACCCTGCTACGCAAAAGGCCAAGGGTTCGTTGAACGTAATCCAGTGTTTCACTCGGTCACCAAACTCGTTGAAGCAGACTTCAGCGTAGTTCTTATAGTCGTTGCTGCAACAGAAAAGGTTCTATTTTAGTAGGTGACCTCAGTGCGTGCATAAACTACAATTAAGCATGGAGGAAGGAAGTGGTATCAATTTGCAATGGCAGTGTCAATGGGCAAGTTTTTCCTCTCCTTTTTTGGTTCTTTTTCTCAAGGATATGTTGTCAATTTTTCTAATAACTGGAAGCTTTCTAGTAGTTCAACTAAATTATCAGCTCGTATTGATCAGTAAGAGCTTCCTAATCTGGTCGTCGCTTCCCAGTTTAGCATATCTGCATATGCATGCTGAGCTAATGGTATGTTTGAGCTGCAAAGGAGTAAGAAAACATGGCTTACATGATATTAGGACTAAGGAATCCTCCGTATTTATCTTCTAATGCCTGTGGCGAATCCCAGTGAAAAAGGGTCACAAATGGTTGAACCCCTGTAGACAATATATACATTTCATCTCATAGCTTCACAAAGAGAGGAAAAAAAAATCATCTGGTGGAGTAAAGAAAAGAGCTGCAAGGGTTCTTGCGTGAGGGACACCTTTCAACAGAAGCTCATCAATCAAATTACTGTAGTATCTGATGCCTTCTCTATTTATTGACTTTGTTCCACCGCTCAGACTTCCATCTGTCATTAATTAGGTTCAAACGTTCAAGTTAGATGATGTGCAAATAACCCTGCAAATGGTTTGGGCTGAAATAATTTTAACAGTTTGGATTTTTCTTTGGGCTTCCTTAGCTTGGGTGCTAATGGGCCAACACTGCTAATAAATTCATTTGGTTTGGGCTCCACCTCCCTAACAGTTTGGTGTGGTGTGGTGAGGGATAGTCATTATTGGACTTCTAATGGATCCTAACCGTGGGTTCCAACCGTTAAACAATCCGCCGGCCTCAGGTCTCACTGACTCGGTCCAGAGATCCGGCCGCCACCCTCGCCTCCCTCCCGAGATCCCGCCGCCGCCGCCGCCACCTCCGCCTCGCCTCCCTCCCTCCCCATCCCGAGATCCCGCTCCCTCAATATTGTCATGCAATTGGGGAAGCCGAGAGGAACAGATTCATAGCAACCTTAAAAAAGCCCATAGAGAACTTTGTGTTTGACCCTCAGTTTAGTCGTGAGCGTATGATAGAGTTTGTCATACATGCTGAAATCCCATTTAACAAGTTTGAGGATCCATACTTCGAACCATGGGTTCAGTCCATGCAGCCAACTCTAAGTGTTGTGGGACGACAAACTGTTCGCAATGATTGTCAGATAATATCCACACTCAGGGTTTGCTATCGAAGAAGCACTTGTTAGTTGCTTGACTGAGTGGGGCATACGAAACAAATTGTTTACTCTCACAGTGGACAATGCTAGTAACAACAACACTGCATGTGACCTGTTGGTAGATACTCACAAGTATGAGTTGATGCTTGAGGGTGCACATTTGCATGTGAGATGTTGTGCGCATATCCTGAATATTTTGGTTCAAGATGGGATGAAAATTATTCATGAGGGGATAAAGAAGATTCGGGAGCTCTTGAAGCACATTGTCTCTTCGCCCTCAAGAATGCAAGCTTTTAATGAAATTGCAGTAGTGAATGGTCTTCCAACAAAACGTGGTATTGCTCTTGACATACCCAACCGTTGGAATTCCACCTTCAAGATGGTTGCAGAAGCAATCAAGTACAAGACCGTCCTGAATAGCTATGCAAATCAACATGCAGAAATTCCTCCAAATGAACAAGAATGGAGCACAGCTGATTCAATCTGTAAGTTTCTTAAAACTTTTGAAGAGGCTACAAAAGCAATATCAGCTCATAGGAAACCAACTTCATACATGTTCTTGCCTTTAATTGTTTCAATTCGGGATGCCTTGGATAACCCTTCTTGGCAGACAAGTGTGGCACTACAAGACCTGGCTGCAGCCATGAGGATCAAGTTTGAAAAGTATTGGGGTAGAGATTTTGATGAGTCAAACCAGCCTATTCCTCGCAGAAATAAAAAGGATTATGATGTCAACCTTGGAATTGTTATTGCAACAATGTTAGATCCGAGGGGAAAAGCAGAATATGCAGAGTTCTTCTACCAGAAGATTTGTAGCAATATAGATCAGATTGATTCAAGTGTTGATGCTGCTCTAGTTTGGATGAAAAAATACTTCCTGGAGTATGAGCAACGCTTGAGGAGAGTTAATGCATACTCTGTTACATATTCAAGTGAGGGCAGCATTTGTGTGGGCTCACCGGTGCTTGCGAAAAGGCAGCTAGGATCAGAATTTGCAAACTTCAAGTCAAGTCGAAGAAAGACTCGTCCACCAAAATCTGAATTTGACATCTACTTTGAAGAAGATTGTGTGGAAGACATTGAAAACTTTGACATTTTGGCTTGGTGGAAGGCACATGCTGAGAAGTTCCCGATCTTATCAGTTATGGCACGTGATTTCCTCGCCATTCCTCTTAGTACCGTTTCTTCCGAATCAGCCTTTAGTCTTGGAGGTAGGATTCTTGGGGAGTCAAGAAGCTCACTAACTCCAGAGATGTTAGAAGCCCTTGTGTGTGGGAAAGACTGGTTATTCAAGGAAAAAGATGCAGACAATGAAGGTATACCCTCATTCTGTTTTGGCATGTGTGCATATTTCCATGTTCATATTCTGTTACTTACTATATGCTCATTATATTGCAGGTCAACAAATTAGTGAAGATCAGACTAGTGAAATGGTCATCTTTGCCACTCCATCAGACTAGTGAAATGGACTGAATTCTTGGATGCTGTTGCGTAGAGGTTTCTCTTTTAAATGCTTTAACTTTTGTATTACCATGTTAGCAGAAAACCTTATTTCTTTGAAGTATTTCCATGTTTTCAGTTAAAATTCAGTCCCCTTTTTTGTTTCTGCCCCAGCTATTTTTTGTTGGTGGTAACAGCCAAAATGGAGGAAGTTCTTGGCTCATGTGGGACCTGGAGCTCTTGTGGCCATTGGCTTCCTGGATCCTAGCAACTGTAAGCTCTCATCCTTTCCTCAGAGCTGCATGCTCTTTATTGTTGTAAATTTGTGAAATTTCTGGCAAAGCTAAAAAGTAAGTGCAAAAGGAAAAGTAAAGAAAAAGATATTGTTGTCTGAAAAATTCTAGTTGAGGTTCCATTCAGTCCATTTTAGAATATAAAGTTTAAGTTTGATAGATCACTCATCAACTAACCTGTCAACATTCAGATTTTTTTTACTGACTTCGTAGCTAAATTAATGTACTTCAGTTCTTGCTGAAAGTGCATTGTTTGTTTTCAATGTTGCGCCCCAGACCTTAACTGACCAACATGGAGCAGAGTAGCAAACAAGTTATTTTTGATGTATCTGCTCATATTGCAAGAATGCTAGTGCCTTTGGAATGTACTAGCCTAGGGGATGTAGTTGATATACTGCATCATTTGCTATTTTTTTTCCTGTTATCCTACTTATGACAGTGCAAATCTAGCTGTAAGCCTGTAACACGTGCCTAATCCAGTTTAAGAAAGCAAATTGATGTGCTGTAAATCTAGCTGTAAGCCTGTAATCTAGTTGATGTGCTGTTTTCGCTTCTTTTTTCTCAAATTCTTGCCTATCAGTATATATATCTCAAATTACCTGGTGTCGCTGTCTCATACTTGGACAGCATCGATGTATATCTGTTCAATTAATTCTGGTCCTAGGGGCATGTTGATAATATTTTCATGGAGCCGCACATCTGCAAGCTCATGATTGTGCATGCGAGCCACATAAGCAGCTGCACAGATAGACATGACGGTCTACCTGTGGCTTTCTTTGCACCCATATTTTTTTTTGAAAGATTATTTGCACCCATGTTTTTTTTTGAAAGACTATTTGCACCCATGTTTTCATGTCCAGCGACTTGTGGATCACTTGAAGCAGGTATGAGACATGTGCATTGGCATTTGGCAGGTGCAGGAGCAAAGTGAGAATGACATGGACAAGCAAAGGCCAGAAGAACCAGAAACTGGTGGCCAACAAAAGATAACGCAACTCGCCGAGCTCCTGTGAGGAGATAAGCATCAGGGTTGGACGATGGCAACAACCAGGGTCTGGTCGGCAGTTGGGTCGTCGTCTCGTCTCTCCAGCTAGGGAGCAACCAAGCACAAGCAAGCGTGAACAACCTATATATATATATATATGTAACATAGATCTTTGCAACTTGTTTGACTACTAGTAGCTATCTAATAGGTTCTTATTGGGTTGTAACCATATTTGGCAAGCAGTTTGTATAACTTATGCACTGAAAAGTTTGGGGTGGTATGGTGTGTGAAGGTGGAAGTTTGATTTGGGGTGAGTTAAATTTATATATTTGTGAGAATAGGTTGGTAGGGTTACAGTTTGGGTTCCAACCCAATTAACAGGGTTATGTGCAAAACATGGCGTTGCAGCAAGTCCGAACAATTCATCATTCTCACTTGGAAGAATTCGACTCCACGAGATGGAAAACCTGTAGGCATCCATCCCCATATCCTTCATGATACGCACATCTTCCTGCATTTTTTTTTCGGACAAGTCACGATCGATCGGTGTTGTACCAGTATTTTTGTTATTTTGGTAGTTGTTGGTTCTAAATTATAGATCTTATTGATAAGCTTAATCTGACAGAAAAGAAAGACCTGTTGCAACTTGGAATATATAATCACTACGAGTCTTACAAAACCTCCTTTCTAACAATATCTTCTTCTTCAGGTTTCAGATAAAGTTATATATATGATCGCGATTCCTTCACATTAGTCCTAATAAAGTATAAAGTGATTTTCTTGAGGTCTCGCTAAACTATAATCAAACCTGCCGTGGTCTCGGTAAATCATTAAGTGGCTCTCTTATGGTCCCGTTACATGTTCATCCATGTTATTACCCCAGCGTGCACAAGTAGAACTAGCATATCGTTAACTTGAAGCAAGTCAACTATGCTACATCGAGTCCCCTGCCGGGCGTTACATGCATGCTCGTGCATTTTAAAGTTGCATGCATAAACAGAGCTGGGAAGTAATTAGAATGTGTTTGGGGATCAAGTCCATGGGTTGGCACCAACTCTGTTTTTTGGGTGGGTTGGACCTACCTCGTGTTTGGCACCGGTCGCCGCCCTCCACCGTGTCAGCCTCTGCCCACCCCTGAGCTGGCCGCCCTTGCCTCCCCTACGCCACATCGCGCAGCACCATCCACCATGTGTGGCTTGCCATGGTTGGAGCCACCTTGCATTGAGCTGGAGGATGGATCATGTGCCCGCATGAAACGGAGGAGCGACGGCATCCAAGTGGGTTGGAATGGTTTGCTCGCTTTGGTGAAATCAATCCAACTCGAATCTAGAAGGTATATTCTCTTTTGGATCCAACTAACCCAACCTACATGAGACTCCTTATCCTAACGTTGGTCCATCTAGGTTGAACTCATCCCAACCCATTTCAACCCTCTATCCAAACACATGCTTAACTTCAAGCAAGTCAACTATGCAAGGTTGTGTCATCCTCAATCTAGTTCGTCAGGCTACAACAGCATAGAGTATTATTGCAGAAACCTCATGTGTATCGGTTATCTAACCGGTGGAATCGCTAGCCGGCATGGATGCGAGTATATTGGCGGCGGTGGTGGTGGTGCGGTGGCTCCAGCTCTTCTCTTGCGGTGCGTCAGCGACGGGGCCGGCAGCTACTTCGGCTCCTCCCGACGTGGCTCCTCTTTCTTCTCCTTCTCTTCTTCTTGCCTCCTCCTCCTCTCCTCCCCTCTCCTCTCACTCTTGGGCTGACGTCGGCTAGCAAGGGGAGAATCCCTGGGCTTGGACGGTGGGTTGGAGAGGGTGGCCGGCCGGGGTATTTATAGCCCCGGTCGAGGCTAGGGTTGCGGGTGTGGCACTCGAGCTCGCACGACTGTCCATCCTTGGTGGGCGCGCCCAAGGGTGGCGTGGCGGCCATTTGACGGCCCGGTGCTAGGGTTGCGGGGTGCAGGCCGGTGGTCTACAAGGGCACGGTGGGGATTTCCCCGTCGTGGAAGGTTTCAGAAGGGTCACGGGCCACGCGGCTAGGGCCAGCGGGGTGCGCACGTGGGAGCGGGACTCTCCTCGCGTTGTCACGGAGTGAGGGAGGTGCGCGGAATTGGGTACCAGCGAGGCTGCAGCGGCGCAGGCGCAGGCGGTAGGCTAGGGTGGGAGAGGGGCGTCGGCGCGAGGTAGGGGAAAAAGCTGATGCGAGGGAAAGAAAGGGAGAGGCGGAGGCGGCCTAACGGGCTGGCAGCTAGCTTGGCGGGCCGGCCTGCTGGGTTGCAAGCGGGAGAGGGGGTGAGACGGGCCAGGCCAGTTTGGCTTCGGGCCGGCCTGGGTAGGTTAGGTGTTAGGTTAGGTTTTGTTTTTATTTAGATTTAGGTTTAGATTTATATTTAGTTTGAATTTCAAATTAGATTCAAAATTCAAACACACTCAAACTTGAGATCCAAATAAAATATGAAAAGATCCAAATCACACCAGCGCAAGTTTTGAAATGGAATTTGGGATTTATTTATTAGGCTTTAGATGAGAATAGAATTTGACTTCCAATTTTTAAATGGGCACACAATTCAAGCAAAAAGTTTAAATTTTTCAAAACTCCACTCAATTTAATATTTCTAAATTTTAGGAGTATTACAATGAGCGTGCTATCCGTGGCTGGCTCACCGAGGTTCCGCGTCTATGAGCTGGACCTAGGGTTGGCGGAGGAGGAGGAGACCTTGGCCGCGGCGAGGGGGCGCTTGGCGGAGGACGAGGAGCGTGGCCTGCAGGGCGAGCACGGCGCCGCCCGTGGGCAGAGCCGGCACGAGTGGGGCGATCCTGGGGACCTCCCGTGGCTCGTCGGTGTTGAGGCCATCGATGCTGTCCACGCCGAGGGCGCCGCCGCCGTCGTACTCGGCGAGAGGAAGAATGAAGATGAGGGAAGGAGGAAGAAGAGAGAGGGGGAAAAGAAAGCCAACCGGCATGTGGGACCTACCCTGACATGTGGGACCCACTACCACGTATGCAAAACCATCGTCAAAACCAGCTAGGGACAAAAACAAATGAATTAGATAGATGAGGGATGCCAGATATCCGGTTTTGTGGATGAGGGACGAAAGCCAGACTTCGGATGAGGGACGTCAAAATGACTTTTTCCTTATCAAAACGGGTATGGTCGGAGCTGCTTGCTGGCCAACGGCCATGCCAACAACGGAGGCCGCCTCCTGTTCACCGATGTTAGAACCACGGTTTGATTTCAATTTTGCTAACCCGAGCGGTGACTGACGGCGGGGATTTGGTCTCGAGACCGCAAGATGCATCTCTGCGGGTAAGTGCAGGCGAGCTGCAAGCATAGTGACTTGTGACCTTTTTCTGATCGACGTGACCGTTCACCCCCAGAAATTCGAAGATGTAAAAATTGGGGAACCCGACACCGGAACACATTCACCGTCTCGTGCATGGAGTTTGTTACGAAAAGCAAAATGGTTCAAGGAAGGAGGAAAAGCTTTGGGTTAGGTTGCTTGCCGTGTGGCGGCAACGTCACGTGGTCCCTGCAGCCAAACTGCATGCACATTCCGTCGAGAGAGAAACGATGCGATAGATCTAGGAGAAAAGCACGCAACCGATCAGCAGCGAACTTCATCCTCACCAAAGAACAAAATTACACCAACCAAACTTTCTCGTATGATCATATCCTGGGCTCTTGACCATGCCATGTATCAATCACGCATATGACCTTTTATTATATCCGATTGCAATAGTGTTAGTATTGCAACAAAAGTAATGTTTAAGAATGGTAAAATAAAAGGAAAAGTAGAAGTGGCTACTTCTAAAAATGTTAAAACACATTGCTCCTTTTTTTAACAAGAAAAATAAGTGCACATAGTACTGAACATAATAGAGTGGTAAACTAAGTGTTGATTGCATAACCGAGCTAGACTATTGGACACAGTAAAGTAAGAAGCAGGGTACAAAGTCCGCGTGCCCAGGTCGAAGGAAGCGGCATGTTATTGGTGCCTGGAGTACCCCACTAGGGATGGAGGGAATCGAATGTGGACGGATACTAATTCAAATAGCACTATTTATCATATGTATGTTTTATCAAAGATTGTAGGTTTTAGGATTAGGAATAAAGTGACTAAAAGACCGTAGCTACATTGATAGCCCTTTTCGACCGCTTTTTTTTTGCTTATGCGAGTTATTTGTTTTCTTTCAGGTACCCACAATGGCATCTAGTTGAGAGCAGCCACTGTCACCGTTATCGCAAACAATATCGTTGGAGAAGTCGTTTTTTGCGCCTTTGCAGCTCCGGCTTGATGACATTCCTGTTGTTGAGTTGCTTGAAGACATTCCTGTTGTTGAGTACAAGTTTGACGAAGAAGGAAAGGACACCTATAAGGCCTTGATATAAAAAAGAAAGGTGCGGCAGGGAGAGATGGCCTCGCTACCAGGGCCGGTCTTGAGTTTTCGGGGGCCAGGGTGAAATTTATGTTGGAGGCCCCATAAAACACAAAAACATCAAGTTTAAGTGATATTGTGCGGTTTGTGCTATATTTACAAGTCAAAACTATAGCATACATGCTGCTACATCTAACCAGCTATACTAGAGTTTTTTTTAAATCAACATTAAAATTTTGATTTGGATCTAATTTGTGTACAAGAAATAGGAAAAATGGAAGAATATACCATAATAAACTAAATAATAATCTAATTAGTTGGGGGCTAATCTTTTTCCTTAGTCATAGGTGGTGCAAGGATGGAATGGCGGTGGTGGAGATGAACTACCGAATGGGTGATTGGATGAACTTGGACCAATTGTTTGCTTGGTTTAAGTTGGTCACTTAGTATACATAAGCTATATGTCCTGGGCGGTTGCCCCGAATCGATACACTACAGGACCTAGGATAAGGATGAGAGAAAATTCTAGAGTTAGATATTTGTAAATAACTTCCACACTCTTCTTTACAAGTATTCATTACTATGATTTTATCCTTACGCGTGTTAAAGTCTCTTGTAATTTCCAAAACCTTCTAGAATGTAAGTATGCATTGTAAGATATTTTCCTTTGAAGTCGTTTTTTTAGTGTGAGGTGGATATAAGCCTCTCACCTAATGAGACTTTGCCGCACGATTTTCATTCATAGTGATCGATTATTTTAATTGTGTAAGAGCCGGAGCACCAAACTGGACCTGACATTACACGGTGACGCAAAACATGACACGCCCCGATATGGTGATGGTGGACATGACACATCAGTATAAATTATGAAGATAGCTTTCGCATGCTTTCGTACCTAGCATATCATATACTCTTGACAACAACCAAGGGACGATGTAAGCAAAATGAGGTTATACAATGCAACATGGAATATGTAAGCAAGTGTCATCCACTAGTACATAGATCAAACACGACGCTAGATCAAACACTAGTACTACCATTACATTAACCATTCCTAAACGACATCATGCACAAGCAAAAGAAACGCAAAAGATAACGATAATTCACAGCTACATATAGATATATAAAGACTGAATTAGTCAACTAGTCTCCGTTTGAACGCCGCAAGCTCATGGCGTAGCCTGCAGTCCTCACTGCAAAACAGCGTATCTTCTCCGTAGCCATTAGGGAAGCTGCAGCCGCCTCCATCGCATGGGAATTCACCGCGGGCGGCGACAGCGAGGACGAGAAGCCGGCGTACGTGCGGGTGAGTACTACTTACCCCCCTTCCTCCTCCCCGCTGTTAGATTGTTTTTTAGTTCAACTCCGCGTCCTGCCGCACCATGCAGTTCCCCGTGGGGATCCTGCCACTCGACTGGCTCGCCGACAGCGCCGTGTACCTCGGCCGCGAGCACGTCGACGGCTTCGACTTCCATCTGTGGACCAAGGTTGATTTCATCTGGTACTACGAGGAAATCGACACCGGCCGCCCCGTCCGTTGGAATTTCTTCAATGGTAGTTACCAGTTCTGTGATTTCCCAGTACACAGATGCAGTCTAGAACCTTCCAACTCCCCAGTTTCTTGATTGGGGATTGCTCCTAAATCCTGTTATTGTGCTTGCCTTATTGCAGTGTCTGCTTTCCTGAATCGCAAATTTCAGATTGCAGTCTCAATTCCTTCACTTCCGCAGTACTTGGTTGATTCAGCAGTTTGGTGATTTGTGCGCTCGTTTTCCCCAGGGATGCAGCAGCATGTGATGAGCTTTGAGGTGGGAGGAGTGCTGGAAGACTCCAAGTGGCAGGCGCCAGCTTATTGCTTCGATGGCGACACTGCCAATGTGGCTGCAGATAGAGTTGATGGGATGAACAGCTTGATCAGGTTCGCCGGGGCTCCAGCTGCAGCTATGGCTGCATCATTTGACCAGTGAGAGGTTTTGCGATGATTGGCTGATGAGAGGCTTTCCATTCGGCGATCCTTGACCCGTTCATTCTGTTCTGCCCTGTTAATCGCATTGTGTTTCTTAAACTCTCTTGTGTTTTGTGGTAACAGTCATTCTACAATCCACAGCAATTAACTGAGTAGTAGCTGTTCTTTCCTTTCAAGAACGAAAGATGTATGTTCAGTACTAGAGGCTGTCAAGTGCAGGTTCTGGTCATTAAGGTCTGTCAAGTGCATTTTGTTTCTGTTAAGTCTGTCATCTCTTTTGTGTCGAGGGTGAACTATGATGGTGAATTGTGATGGTGAACTGTGATGGTAGTTTCATCTCATTTCTTATATTGTGTGAACTGAAATGCACCGTGTGTACTGAAGGGTTGTGTCGATGGTGGACTGTGAAAGTATTAGGCATTGTTGTTCAGTTTCATTTCTTATTTGCATTTAGAGTATTTGGTAAATGGTATTGCAACTTTACTGAATCATATCATGTATTTGGAGTACCTATTGATATAAATATATATTATACTTATATTTTTTAAAATATTGTGTGATTTAATTTAATATCATGCATTCTACCAATTGAGCACCAAAATGGCTACAAAGATCAAGTGTACACTTGATCACCATTTCAACGAATAAATTGAATAGCTCGTAGACAGCTAAATAGACGGCTCACTGTACAAGCTATCTTTTTGGCTGTCTGTGTCTGACATGGCAAATCAAATAGACAGCAGCTGTCTAAACTGTTGTACGTGCCCTTAATACCCCTCGTGATCGATAATTACACAACTAGTAGAATTAATAAAGAGACTTCACAATGTACTACCACTCAGTCATTAATCACCAGTGCACACGGGCAGAATAAAGGAAGATAGATCTACTAAACAAACTAGTTGCACGTATTTTGCACGTAGATTGCTTTATTTTTTTACCTTTACGATGTGAGCACCTGCACTCCACTGCGCGACACAAATGCACATCGCATCGCCGGAAGAGAGATAAAAGACCGGCAAAAGGACAACACCAAAAGAATGATCTGCAAGCAGGTCTGTTCTGAAGAGCAGCAGCCGCCTGCAGGCTGCAGCTCCCACATCTCCTCGGTACGGAGAGCACGAAAAAACCGCAGCATAAAGTAAGATATGGAAAAGCAGCACTGCTTTCGTTGGTATACCTAGCCCTGCGTTAAACACAAATACTACGAGAATGATTTGTGCACTACCGGAAACACGAAGTTTGCCGAGTGCCCAAGGCACTCGGCAAAGGCCTAAAAACACTCGGCAAAGAGTTCGTCGAGTGTAACACTCGGCGAACTGTACTCGGCAAATTTCGCCTCGGCAAACAGTGGAGTTGCCGAATGCCGAACGTCGGGTACTCGGCAAATGGTTTGCCGAGTGTCAAAAAGCACTCGGCAAACATTTTCGGACAAAATAAAAAAAAACAAAAACACCGGCCGCCGGCCGCCGGCCACCACGCCGCCTCGCCCGCTGCCGCCCGCCACCACGCCGCCTCGCCCGCTGCCGCCCGCCACCAAGCCGCCTCGCCTGCTGCCCCCACGCCGCCTCACCCGCTGCCGCCCGCCACCCGGACGCTGCCTCGCCCACTGCCGCCCGCCACCTGCACGCCGCCTCGCCCGCTGCCGCTCGCCACCTGCACGTCGCCTCGCCCGCTGCCGCCCGCCACCACGCCGCCTCGCCTCCTGCTGCCACCCGCCACGCCGCCACATCCGGCCGGGAAGGGGAGGGGGCCTCGCCGGGGGAAGCAGGGGCGGCCGCGCCGCCGCCGGATCCGGCCGGGAGGGGCCGCGCAGCAGCCGGATCCGACCGGGAGGGGCCGCGCCGCCGACGGATCCGACCGGGAGGGGTCGCGCCGCCGCCAGATCCGGCCGGGAGGGGCGGGCCGAGCCGTCGCCGGGGAGGGAGGAGGGGAGAGGAGGGTGAGGGGCGCCGGCAGGAGAGGGAGAGGGAGGGAGGGAAAAGTGACGGTCGAGATTTTGATTTGACCACAAAACTTAGGTTATATGCAATAGAGAACAAGGATTGGGGGTCGGGGGCGCTGGAGGCTTGGGTGAACTGGACGAGGGGCCGGGGGGACCGGTAAAATACTTGGTGTTGACGTTTGCCGAGTGTCCCCACGGGACACTCGGCAAAGAAAAAGAAAAAAGATATTTGCCGAGTGTGAAAAGAAAAAACATTCGGCAAACATTATATAATTACCTTTAATACATTATTCAAAATATCCAACAGTTCCAAAAAATTAGCAAAATGACACCTGAAACAATATATGTTCTCTATTGCATATAAAAAAAGTTTTGTGGTCAAATCAAATCTCGACCGTCACTTTGACTCTAAATCTAATCGAATTCTTCTCAACGCTACTATTCTTCTTCGGAGATGCTTCGGTTTGTAAACATCGCACGTGACAAAATGTGCAAAACCTTCTCAATTTTTTACCACAACCTCCAGTATGATATCATCACACCATGACAAATCTCATGATTTTCCGACTTCGTTTGCCTTTTTTAGAATTTAAAAATCATTCGATCACATGTTTGTGGTTATGTTTCCTGAACAAGATGTTTGAAATTTCTTTTCATTTCATGGGTAAGGACTCAAACTGGGCTAAATAACATAAATATCATTTTTCTACGCATTTTATTCTATAATTTGAATCACTTGCAGTTCAAATTTGACTTATACCAAAAATTCCCTTAAAATGCAATTAATTAATTAAATATAGCAAACAAATCCAAAAATATACCAAATTTTAATATGAAGTACCACATGTTGTATGTGGGGAGTAGAAAAAATTTCAAGGTGAAAAGAGGGAAAAAATTATTTTTTTGCTGAGTATCAAAAAAAACACTCGGCAAACCCCCCTCTTTGCCGAGTGTCTTTTTTGACACTCGGCAAAGCCCTCTCTTTGCCGAGTGTTTTTTTTGACACTAGGCAAAGAGACGGGTTTGCCGAGTGTTTTTTTCATATAGTGCGCGTGTGGTCCTAGCCAGGATCAATGGGATGGCTAGTGCAGCGACGATCTTGCTGCGGCGGATTGACCATGCCATCGCGACTGACGAGTGCTAGGTAAGGGTTCCCCTCTTTAATTTTACATGTGTTGGGAGTTGAAATCAAACCAAATGAAAAAAAAAATGAAACAATATGCCATCATCGCATGCTGATGATATCATCTCCACACTCAACAAAAACAAAAACTAAAAGTAAAAAAACAAACTACCGAATTTCATTTGTGTTGTTTGGTCTCCTTTTCCTCTATCCCTCTTGTTTGCCAAGAAGATCTATATTTCATGTGAGCTTTGAAACGGTACGTGGTAATAGAATTCCATCCATTCATTTAGGCACCACAAGGCTCAAACACACACAAGGAAAGCAGTCAAGAGCGATCTGGATGGGATGTAAATAAATACTTGCCGGTCTACGTACTGCAAGAACAAAAATTAACGTACGAAATAGCAATAGTGGACAGGTGGTGAAGAAAAGCAAAAAGGCAAAATACACCTTCCTGCTTTCTCCATAGCTCGGCTCCCACCCTGAGCCTTGCCAGCCTGCAGCCGGACAAGTACAACCTTTGGATCCCCCACAGGTGAAAAAGCACGGGCAAGTTTCGAAAAGCAAAACCCCCTCCCCAATCCCCATTCTCGTCTTCCTTTTTCTCCTGACGAAATCGACGAGGCAGCGCCGGCGGGCGCCCCCCCCCCCTCTTCGGCAAGGCCTCCGGTCCGGTGAGTTCCTCCGCGCGCATCCGCATCCTTGTATTCTCATGATGATCTGTGCCTGCGGCGGGTGTGAGTGGGGACTGTAGCAGAGGCACGCGCGGCGAGGCCACGGCGCCGTGCTGAACCCGGCCGCCTAGAGCGGGGCGTGCGTCTTCGGGCTATGCAGGTGAGGGCCGTAGTGCGCGGAGGGGCGCAGGCGCGCGGCCACGGCGCCCTGCGGCGGCCGGTTTGAGAGGCATATGGGCCGACGAGCCCGGCGGCGGAGTAGGTGGCTGGTGGTCACGTCCGCGAGCACGTACGCGGGCCGAAGTGCAGCCAGAACAGCGGCATGGAGTGGGCAGGGCGTAGCGGAGAGGAGCAGCGGACTAGTTGGAGAAGTCGATTTTTGCGCCTTTGCAGCTTCGCCGAAGAAGGAAAGGACACCTATAAGGCCTTGATAAAAAAACAAAGGTGCGGCAGGGAGAGATGGCCTCGCTACCAGGGCCGGTCTTGAGTTTTTAGGGGCCCGGGGCGAAATTTATGTTGGAGGCCCCATAAAACACAAGAACATCAAGTTTATTTTATAGCAGCTGGTGATATTTGTGCGGTTTGTGCTATATTTACAAGTCAAAACTATAGCATACATGCTGCTACATCTAACCAGCTATACTAGAGTTTTTTTTTAAATCAACATTAAAATTTTGATTTGGATCTAATTTGTGTACAAGAAATAGGAAAAATGGAAGAATATACCATAATAAACTAAATAATAATCTAATTAGTTGGGGGCTAATCTTTTTCCTTAGTCATCGGTGGTGCAAGGATGGACTGGCGGTGGAGATGAACTACCGAATGGGTGATTGGATGAACTTGGACCAGTTGTTTGCTTGGTTTAAGTTGGTCACTTAGTATACATAAGCTATATGTAATATACAAGTATACTTGGCTTTAGGGGCCCTGGGCGGTTGCCCCGGATCGATACACTACAGGGCCTAGGATATATAAGGATGAGAGAAAATTCTAGAGTTAGATATTTGTAAATAACTTCCACACTCTTCTTTACAAGTATTCATTACTATGATTTTATCCTTACGCGTGTCGAAGTCTCTTGTAATTTCTAAAACCTTCTAGAATGTAAGTATGCATTGTAATATTTTTCCTGTGAGTCGAAAGTATGCATTGTAAGATATTTTTCCTTTGAAGTCGTGTTTTTAGTGTGAGGTGGATATAAACCTCTCACCTAATGAGACTTTGCCGCACGATTTTCATTCATAGTGATCGATTATTTTAATTGTGTAGGAGCCTAACATTACACGGTGACACAAAACATGACATGCCCCGATATGGTGATGGTGGACATGACACATCAGTATAAATTATGAAGATAGCTTTCACATGCTTTCGTACCTAGCATATCATATACTCTTGACAACGATAAAGGGACGATGTAAGCAAAATGAGGTTATACAATGCAACATGGAATATGTAAGCAAGTGTCATCCACTAGTACATAGATCAAACACGACGCTATGACATAGATCAAACACTAGTACTACCATTACATTAACCATTCCTGGACGACATCATGCACAAGCAAAAGAAACGCAAAAGATAACGATAATTCACAGCTGCATATAGATATACAAAGACTGAATTAGTCAACTAGTCTCCGTTTGAACGCCACAAGCTCATGGCGTAGCCTGCAGTCCTCATTGCAAAACAACGTATCTTCTCCGTAGCCATTAGGGAAACCGCAGCCGCCTCCATCGCAGGGGAATTCACCGCGACCCGGTGCCAGCAGCAGCGCAACGTTGTTCCATAGGATTCGCACCACGAGGTACATGGCGTCCTCACGGCACTCCCGACAGACGTGGTTGTGGAGCATCTTTGGGCTGCTGCTCGTCGCCGTTCCTTCTTCGCCCTCCAAGCGACGGATGTACATCTTGGCCATGTCATCGGCGGCGGCACCGCCAACATTCCTGTACAGCATCAAAGTGTACAGATCTGCCACCACATTGAGCCCGGCCACGGCGGCACGGGAGAGCTGATCGAGGGACGGCTGGTATCCCCCGAAGAAGTCTGGGATCCCTGTGAGCAAGGAGGCCTCCGAGTTCCCCACATCAAGCAGTAGACGGAGTAGGGAGTAGTACCTACCGGGCTGGTTCCACTGCATCTCCTCCCAGCACCGTAGCAATGCCACGCGACGTCCGACGACACGCTAGCCGCACACGCGGCGAATGACCGTGCAAGTCGCCCGTAGACTGCCGAGGTCCTCCATGGGCTGGTCCGAGGTTGCAACGAGGTGGATGGCGATCACAGTGAGCAGCTCCGTAGGGAGCGTTTCCAGCGACGTTTGTTGCTTGTTCGCTGCCATGAAAACGTGCGCTGGAGCGACGGAGGAGGCTAAGATGGAAGGAAATCGAAGGGGGCGTGATGGAAGGAGGCGACGGGACGCGCAATGGTGTAATGGCGGCCGAAGGTAGGGGCCGGGCATAAGGGCATAAGGGCATGTGCGTGGGTGGAACTGACGCTGCATTAAACAGGCACCCCTCGGAAGAGGTGGCAGCTGCGTTGGGAACCGGCGCGAGCAGCCGTTGTACTACTGGGTAAAAGGGCGGCTCTTCGTGGGAACCACGTGATCGACCAGCGTGGCTGGGGAGTTGCAGGGCCTAGGCGCAAAGCAGGGACACATAATCACTCAAAGGACAGCATGCCACACATCGGGCAGTTCTACGGTTGCATGATGACTTGTTCGGGTGCTACACCTGCTACTGCCAGGCCAATTAACCTGCTGCCGCAGCATCAGAAGCTGTAGCACATCATCAAAAATGCTAACATGGCACCCTAATTAATGTGCATGAATCCTCTATGAAAAGTTATGTACAAGGCCCTTTAAAATAAAAAGGTCATCCAAAACAAAACCATAGAAATAAACCGGCCAATTTGCATGGCAACAGAAAGGAATTATAGATCAAACAAGGATTCCACGATTTTCTCATTACTAGATCATTACATAGGATCGGACACATAGATAAATAAGAACTAATTATTATACTAATAACAGCGCCCGCTGCTGCTACTCCCGCCTCCTCCCTTCTGGTGATCCTTCAGCTGAGCCGTCGCCGCCTTCTCTTCCCGTTTCCTTCAAGCATCCCGGCACCGGTGGCGTACCATCTCCAGTGCCCTCCTCCGTGCGGCATCCTCCTACTTGGCCTCATCTTGGAGGGAGAACTCGCGGCCGCGTTTGAGGAGGAAGTCGTTCATGTCCTCCACCGCTTTGGTGCGGTCGCGCCGGTCCTCCGCTTCCTGCTCGGCCGTCTCCAACGAGTTCAAGACGGCTGAATGCACTGGATCAAAATGATGAACCTCCTCTTCCGATTCCTCCGTCGTCTCCCTGTCGGGATTGTCCTCGAGGTTTAACTCAAGGTACTCCGAGTCGGACGATGACTGCGGCGGAGGCAACGATGGCGGTGGAGGCGTCGGGTGGCGAGGCGACGACAGCGGTGTCGGGGAGCGAGGCGATGACGTGGGGAGCGAAGGAAAAGTCCCCCGGTTAAAGATTTACAGTCCCCCGGTTAAAGATTTACAGAGGGAAATTACTATCTACCTGTGTAATCTATTTAGTTCTTTTTTCAGCAAAATAAGAAAAGAAAGTCCATGCAAATACAACTGGTACTTTAAAATCATTGTAACAAAACTCTTTACATTAACCAACATTATTACTCAACAATTTTTTATACCTACCAACTTTTTTTTCATTCACCAATATTTTTTGGCGCGACATTTTTTGACATTCACCAAATTTTTTTATTTAAAAAATGTTGAGATAGTTCATTCAAAATGTTGATTTTTAAAAATACAACAAAACATAGTCATATTGAATCTCATTTTGTAGTATTAATTCAAAAAGTACCATGGTTCAAATGGATTTTAAATTGGATGCACATTTGAGAGAAAAGATCGTTCAAAGATTAGAGTTTGCTTAAATTTCCATCCTACTCCCTCCAGTCACGTCGCGACATGTGTCATCACCATGTGCTATGGGCTCCTCCATGCGGTGGGCTTCCGGCCCAATTAGTATCCAAATGCAATTTCAACGGTACTACGTGTTGCGGGTAAGAAAAAATCTCGTAGAAGATAGATAGGCTTTACGGTAGGCACAGGGCTTGCATACAGTAGCCCGTTCAACTAAGCCCAAAAGCCCGTAGCTGAAGGAATGTGTGCTCACCCCAAGTTCAACCGTAAAAAGAAAACTGACATTGATATTACTCTCCAAACAAACCCTCAAAAGATTCTATTTTATAACAAGTGATGTTCGATATCAGTAATTTGCACGATCTATCAACTAAGACATCACAAGAACTACGGTGAACTCTTGACTCCTGCAGGTGTCATTCAGTCATACCATATATATTACTCAGATGATGGGTATGATTACATTCAAATCCGGCCAGGATCTATGATAAGGCAGTTGAGACATGCAATGGTTTCAACTTTCAAGCATTATAATATGATGAGAAAGCTTGCCATTGAGGGATTTCAAGTTGAAGAGAATTTCACAAAATATATACCTTACTAATATGTATTGTACTCTATTTGTCTACCTCCTTTATTTTTTAAATATATGATATTAGAACAAGCCCACTTGTTCGTATAAATTATACAGTATTTCCTCCGTTCCAAATTGTATATCGTTTTAGTTTTTTTATTTCATAGATATTATTATACATCTAGATATAATGTTTAGGACTCCAGATGCATAATAATATCTATGAACTTAGAAAAGTTAAAACGACCTACAATTTGGAACGGAACGGAGGGACGGAGGGAGTATCATGCAATGAACTACTTTGTATGTCCTAAATATCCTATCTTTATGAACGGAGAAGCAAGTTTGAAATAGCTGAACATAACACGACAAGAACGACAGCTTCGGGTCACCTCAGCTGCCGTTGGCGCAGGGCGGCAGCGGCGTCCCACACAGGCACTTGTTGTGCTCGTACGCCGCCGCCTTGAACTGCACCATATGCCCGCCGGTGGGTATCTCCCCGCACAGCTGGTTGTAGCTGAGGTCCAGCACGGCCACCTTCGACTCCCGCAGCGACGCCGGCACGCCGCCGTAGATCCGGTTGTGGCTGAGGTTGAGGAACATCAGGTGCTGGGGCAACTCCACCCCCGACAGGTTGAACCTGAACCTGTTCCCGGACAGGTCCATGGTCCCGGCCATCGTCTTCCGCCGGCCGAAGAGGAACGACGCGTCCCCGGTGAGCTTGTTGTTGGCCACCCTGAACTGCATCCAGTTCCTCTCCAGCGCGTACGTCCAGGGGATGGTCCCGGACAGCCGGTTCCCGTCCAGCATCAGGCCCAGCGGCCGGTCCGGCGTGCTGTCGCGCACCAGCAGCGGCGGGATGGGCCCCTCGAGGTCGTTGTGCGCGGCGTCGAAGAAGGTCAGGTACGGCAGCCGCCGCAGCGACCTCGGGATGGTGCCGTTGAGCTTGCTCCGGAGGAAGCTGACGGAGGTGAGGTTGGTGCGGGAGAGGGAGGACGGGATGGGGCCCGAGACAGAGGTGACCATGAGGTTGAAGATGGAGAGGTGCGCGAGGTTGCCGAAGGTGTCCGGGATGGGCCCGTGCAGGCCCGGCATGTTGATGATGCTGAGGGTCTCCAGCTGGTCGAGCTCGCCGAAGGCCGGCGGGAGCGTGGACGTGATGTTGTAGTTGGTGAGGAAGATCTTGGTCACGCGGCCCTGCTCGTTGCAGGACACGGGCCAGGCGCAGGCCGTGCCGCCGGGCCGCCAGCCCGACAGCACGGCCGGGTTGCCGAACTGCTCCCTGATCTTGATCAGCGCCGGGAGGTCTCGGTTGGGCTGGGGCTGGGGCTGGGAGAGCGACCTGGTGATCATCAGTTGGAAAGATAGCAGTAGGAGGACTGCGTGGCTGGCCATGGTGAAGGAATGCCTGGCACTTGTACTACTACTACTAGCTTGTGTGACTGTGAGGTGTGAGGTGATGAAGTGCACGGCGATGCATCCGGGAATATGTAGGCGATGAGGTCAACTTTGGAGGAAGTTGACGTGTTTATCTTGAAGCTAGCTAGGCGACCAAAGTTTTGGTCAAGGGCTTCCAGAGTCGTTTGATGCAGCTGCAAGGAAGAGGAACGTGGATATAGTTCCTTTACGGGCACTCGTGCAGCGACTTATCCTCAGCCTTGTCTCATTTGTACGGATATGAACGAATTGTTTCTTCCTCTCTTTACGAAACACAACACAATACCTACGACTGAACTCTGAAGGTCCACATTGTCTTGATTACCAGACCAACGCAGCCATGCTTTGTTGCAGCAAAACGCGAATGCATTTGTTTTAACACAATGTCTTTCATGCCATGCCTTACGCAAAATCAATCCACGTACACCAATGTAATCTTGCACCGTTCCAAACGCAGCTTCCATTCCATGTTCATTTGTGCAGGAACTCCTTGAACCAATGGGCTGAGTTCTTGGGGTACCGCTTCAACCCGTCGTTGTAGTCCACGAAGTTTAGCCCGAACCGGACTGTGTAGCCGTACGCCCACTCGAAGTTATCTAGCAGCGACCATGCGAAGTATCCTTTCACGTTTGCTCCATCCCTGTGAATTAAAAGAAGACAAATATTCAATTTTACTAACAATGGGCTGTGCTGTGTCATTTAGCTCGAGAGATGACCTTATGGCACTATGCAGGGCAAGGAGGTGCTTGTGGTGGTACTCTATCCGAGTGTCGTCCTTCAAGGCTTCATGGAGTGGCAAGCTCATGTTGTTGGCTTCATCAAAGCCTTAAGAAAAATGTTTTCAGATGGTTTCAATTCAACTTTTCCCCCAATGCTTTTATTTAAAAAAAACACATCAGAGGAGAAAATTCTAAGTTATACTCCCTTCTTTCTCAAATGGGTGTCATTTAAGCAATGCTTGAATTGCAGTAAAGTTTAGATAAAACTTTGACCACTCATATACACAAAAGTGAAGGTTTGCTCACATAAAATTGGTGTTAATTGATTTTTTTTTGAAAAAGTATGAGATGGTTATAGTTTAGAGAAGTGCTCCGGTACTCCTTTTTTAAAAAAAGCAGCACAAATCCTAAAGCATACTTAATTAATTAAGAATATTATTTATGATGTTTACTTGTTGATACCTGCCTGGGTCCGGTCCTCACTTGTCCAATCCAGCCCAGCCCAGCCCATCCAAATAAACACACGATCTAATCACATGCATGTATATGCGGCAAGAAGTACCAGTGAACCCTAATCACGTAAAATTATAGCTAGTATGACAAATGATTGAAACATATTATCGATTCAACTAGCTGCTGACATTTTTCTCCTCAGATGGAGAACATGGATTGATCGAATGACAAACTCAAATAATCAGAACTTGGGTCATCAACATCCAGATCATCAAGGAAAAATTATCTTTATATAGCCACCATCATCTTCTTTGTCCATGGATGAGTGATTGTTGGACAAATCTATTCCTCATTTCCTCCCTGCGCGTCTACCGACTACGTACCATCGACAGATCAAATCCACAGCCTCGCCAGCTATTAAGGCAAGATGAGCTCACGGGAAGGGATGTTTTTGGGCTCATGGAATGGATGAATATGGTAGCGGAAGCGGCTGATGTGCAGACATTTAGGCCAAGGGGCGTGCCGCAAGAGATGATGTTTCTATTTAGAGAGCTGTGGATGAGGAGCGCTCTTGGTCGATGGAGACGGTGGTGGAGTCTTCGACCACAGGGGCGGCGGTGCAGCTAGACGTCCACGCAGCACGACGTGAGTGGCAACGCTGCTAACACAAAACATGTTTTGTGGACTTGGGCTGGGCTGGGCTAGCTGATGGGTTGGGCTGGATTCTAGATCCTCGCATTAATTGAAAATGATAATAAGAATTCTAATTGTGCTTTGGGATGCATGCTAATCATTTAGAAAGGGAGGACCGGAGCAGTTCTCTATAGTTTATATACTTTGTAAACCTGAATTATTTTGGTTAAAGTCAATTGTTGAAGGCTGTGTCAGTGTCCAAAGCGACAAATGAACAAGAGTAAAGGTTGTGGCAGTACTGCTGCAATATACTGAATCCATTGCAAAATAAATAAATGGCACTGCATGACAGTGTTCGCCCTCTCTGCCAATAAAGATAGTACTTATTGATTAAAAGTTACCGTTTTCAGTGATGTAGATAGCAGGGTTGCCATAGTTTTCCTTAACATAAAGTAGAAGCTCACGAAAGCCTCGAGGGTACATGTAGAGCCAAGGCGAACCAGCCTACATATATGTTGGTGAAGCAAATTTATAAGTCATCACAGACATAATAAAAATGGGCAGAAAACCCATCACATATCGTTCCTATGTTAGGAAATGATAAGATACCTGAGGACCTATGGGGACACCATTTCGAACACCTAATATAATCATAAGATGACAGAAAAATGTATTACAAATAATTATAGTTTGAAACTAAATCTCAAATAGTATATAAGAATTATTCAGAGTTGGGAGTCAACTGAGGGGTAGAGGTTGCAGTTGACATAACAGCATGCTTGTCGTAAATGCTACAGTAGTACTGTTAAAATAAGAGCCATTGTTGTATGGAGTTTCGCTACAACACTCTTGGGCGGATTCAGGAAAGAGAACTTCATCGATATTAGACTGATAAAAAAAATAGAAGATCAGTGGCTTGGTGACTCACCGGAAAGATTAGCACGAGAATCCGTGTTATAGCTTTTGTTAAGACCATTTGGAGGAAGGTTGTTAGCAGAGCTAGCGTAGTACGTGGTATAGTAGTTGAGTCCGATGAAGTCAAATGCACCCTTGATCGTCTCAGATTGTTGTTTTGTGAATTGTGGCAAGCGATTTCCCACCAGTCCTTTCATGCTGAGCGGGTAGTCACCTTTAACAAGGGGGTCCATGAACCTAGGAGTATATGGCTAGTAAGGTTTGTGTTCTTTTCCTCAACTTTAAGAACAAAGTTATGAGTGGTCACAATTGTATAGAGAATTTACCATCCAAATGTGAAATCTAAGGCACGTCTCACTGCATTATCATTGCATTTGGATGGGGACGAAGGGAGAAACCAAAGTGAGACTAATGATATTCCAATCTTCCCTTTCTGGATCGCCTGCATGCAAATATGAGCAATGAGTCCAGATCATGGTCAGAGTGAAATTTATTTCGCAAATACAACATATTATTCGTGTCATTCATATGAAATGATATTCTGAATTGGGATTTCGCTATAAGATTCACAGACTCTGCAGAAAGATCCATTTAAGTGGTCGACGGGGACGGCAGACTTCGGTATTTTACTAATTAATGGGCAATGGTAATGTGCTATATAAGAGCCTTTGCCAGGAGTTAAAAAAGAATCAGCGATTAATGTTTACCGAACAAGAATCCCTGAATGAAAACTGATAGAGGAATGCAATACTAACTCACAGTCGGCTATTCATAATTTAACAATACAAACTCTTGGTAACGACTCTGAATCTTGCAGTGTATGCAAGACCATGATCCCTAACTACCAGCTTATATAATTATGTCTCATACTAAACTGTACGGCTCCTGACTTTACATCCATAGACTAGAAGATTAGCGCAGAACATATGGTCAGCAGTAGCTCTTTCTGCTTCAGATTAAAAATAGAAAAAAGAGTGAATATATATGATCCAGTTACGTAATTAAACAAGCTACTGCATTTCCCCATGGTAGACCTAGACAAAAACTGAACTCTCAACATGATTTATGTATCAAGCTCAATTTTTCACAGTGCCAATCAGTTCATTCAAGAACTGCAATTGCAAGGAGAGTTGGTCACTAACCTGGTATTTTTCTTTGTATAAGCGCACTGTTTCTGCATGGGCGAGTAGTTGATGATGACATACAGTGTAAGGCTCCGTTCCTGAGTCCCCAGCGCTGCACTTGCCCTGCTCCCATGGCGAGCATCGGCCTGGTGCAAGCACGCCAGATGCATAACCTCCTGAACAGAAGCCCCCGGGTTCATTGAACGTGATCCAGTGTTTCACTCGGTCACCAAACTCTTTGAAGCAGACTTCAGCGTAGTCCTTATAGTCGTTTCTGCAACAGTTGCAGTCATGAACGATAAAATCATAAAAAGGGAGGAAGTTTTATTGCGACGATGGTAATGTCAATGCACAAGTGTCTGTTTTTATGAGGACTTGTTGTGTAGTTCTTGAGTGCTGGATGAATATTAATCTGACAAAACTTTTGTAATTAACAAACTTCCAGATAAACAATATATTCACCAAAAAGACTATAGCAAAAACAACTCTAGAGAAGCCTAAGGTCGTGACTCACATGATATTAGGACTAAGAAATCCTCCATATTTGTCTTCTAATACCTGAGGTGAGTCCCAGTGAAAAAGAGTCACAAATGGTTGCACCCCTGCCAATAAAATGCATAACATTATATACTATTGGATCGCAAGAGGCTATCCAAAGCACCAAGACATGCAGGGATACCTTTCAACAAGAGTTCATCGATCAAATTGTTGTAGTATCTAACGCCTTCTCTGTCGACTCCACCGCTCATACTTCCATCTGTCATTAGATTCAGATAGCTAAGTTTTGTGTTATCCATCTACTTAGACTTTGGAATCTGTCCAAGGCAGTGCAACCTAAAATGTCTGAGCAAAAGATTACACTACTGAAAAACTGAGCATTCATCCAACACGTTAGTACCAGACGTCTTTTCGTCCGGTATCGTCACGCACAATACCATCGGAGCCCATGTAATACCAGTTTGGAGCCTCAGCCGGTACTAAATGGTGGCATGGGGATTGGATGGCCAACAGCTAGATTCCCCTGGAAACCATTTAGTACCCGGCTGGTAGCTTCAACCGGTACTAAATGGTCTTCGCGCACGTGTGTACCAACTGCTAGCTTCAGCCGGTACTAAATATCACAATTTAGTACCAGCTAGAGCCACCAACCGATACTAACGTGCAAACTATAAAATAAGTTCATTCCTCCTCCCCGAGCCTGAGCTCAATCATTTGACTGAGAGCTCGAGCTTCTTCACTCCCATGGCGACCTAGGGGAGGTGCTACCCATTTTTACCATGATTTGGGGGGATTCGCTCTTCCAACTGTTCTAAAGGTTAGTAACTTCATCCTCCCTCCTCTTATAATTAGTATTCTATGTTTTATACTTTGTAGCTAGAGAAATTTGTGCTTTTTTAGAGTGAGGATGAATGGAGAGTTTTTCAATTTATACATGCATGTAGAATGTAGAATTTTTACTTATGAAAGTCTGTTCGATATTGAGAAATTCGTATTGGCTATTGACAAATATGTGTTGTGTTAATTACTTTTGTTGCTTTACATAAATAACATAAGTACAATGTTGAAACAAAATAATCAACTAATTTTGTTGCTTTACATGAATAACATAGTTGAGCTCAAGCTAACGACGATTCGAGATAAAGGGAGTTGCTGCCGAAATTCCCCACAAAATTTGTAGGGATTTAATTTGCTCGATGAAAGTGGTCCATATATAAAAGGTCAGCAATGTTTTTCAGAAAGTGTTTTTTATATTTGTTGCTTTACAAATGGAGAAGTAAATTAAAAAACTTTTTGCAGATAGACCGGCAATGGATGTCCGGTGACCGGTGCTCCATGCCGTTCATTAATGGCCTAAAGACTTTTCTCGAAGCGACAGAGGCCAACAAGTCGCCGAAGGGTTTCATGTGTTGTCCATGCAGAATGTGCAAAAATAATAAGGATTACTCTAATAGAAAAACTCTACACGGCCACATATTTCGTTGGGGTTTCATGGATAACTATATTCTTTGGACCAAGCATGGCGAAAGAGGAGTTGTAATGAAAAACGGTGAAGAAGATGATGATGATAACAACATTCCAGTTGACCATTTGGTACACTAATACGAATACTAACCAACTCACAAATTAAAATGAAAGGAAAAAAAAAGAATAACCATTTAGTATCGGGTAGTAAAACTACCAATTGGTACTAAACTGCCGTCCGCAACAGCGCGACGTATCTCGCAGTACTAAACAAGCGGTACCGCCTTGTACTAAAGAGGGTTACTGACCGATACGAAAGATCGGTTCTCCAGCAGTGTTACTTACTTGGAAGTATTCTTGTCCATGAGATGGAGAACCTGTATGCATCCATTCCCATATCCTTCATGAGGCGCACATCTTCCTGCATTTTTGAGGCAAGTCCTCCCATGGATCAATGGTGTACTAACATGTTTTTTTTGTTGGTAGTTTGGAGGAACTTCAAAAATCATATCGTGGGCTTATTATCTTAATCTGACAGAACTAAAGAGCCTGCACAGCTTGGAGCATATGATTCCTTGAAATTGTTGAAGGAATTATTTAATCAAAAAGAAGGAAACCTGATTAAATATATTACTACAGTTATACGTACTTTGTAGAGATGGTAAGAATCCACAGCCACATCCCCGTTGCTTCTGTCAATGATTTTATCTGCCATATCAGAAAATTGTTAGAAGTTTTAAAGATGATTCCCTAACTATTTTTTCTTGTCGTTTTAATTGAAAGGATTTTTGGTGATCTTGCCCCTACTTTGAAGTGCAATTATGCTTTTACCCTTATTTTTCTAACTTTTGTGATTTTGCCCTCAACTATTCATAAGTCATTGTGATTTTGCCATTGGTCTTTGCGTATTTGCCCCTGTTTTGACCATTGACTATGGTCTTTACGTATTTGCCCCTGTTTTGACCATTGACTAGGGGCAAAATCGCATTGACTTGTGAATAGTCGAGGGCAAAATCACCAAGTTGAAAAAATGAGAGCAAAATCACGATTACGCTTCAAAACAGGGGCAAGAACACAAATGCCCCTAATTGAAAAATACAAGTTTACTGGAGATCAAAAGATAGGTTTAAACATGCCTGGGTGCTGATGAGTGAAGGTGTCCCAGATGCTTGGTCCCCTGCCCCCCTCCATCACGCCACCCTCATACTGCATGTGTAAACATCAAGATGGCTCATATGATCGATTCCAAAACAAAACACAGCGCCATGAAAAATCGTTAGGCCAATGACTGCTTGGAACAGGTGGTGGAACCTTTTATGCTGATTTTTACTAGTGATTAGTTACTATATTTAATTTGTTGCCAACTACTGTATATGTTTGTGGCGAACATTATGTTGCAGTTCACATCCATTTATTTGGCAGAATATGCTACACCTTAACTGCGTGTCATTGTGTCAAACACCCTGTATAAACAATCATATAAAACTTTGTACAGGAGATGACAAAAGGGAACATAAACGATCTCACTGCACTATACCTAAATCAAAAACAAGAGCATTGGGCATCGCTAAGTACGAATGGCGAAGAACTTTCACCTGGTAGGAAGCAGAAGATGTCCCGAATATGAACCCCTCAGGGAAGC
Organism: Setaria italica; assembly: GCF_000263155.2. Taxonomy (NCBI): domain Eukaryota; kingdom Viridiplantae; phylum Streptophyta; class Magnoliopsida; order Poales; family Poaceae; genus Setaria; species Setaria italica. The sequence continues at coordinate 22,738,784 of NC_028456.1, forward strand.
TTCTCCGGCTAATCGGCGGCTGGCCATCGCCGTCGTAGGCGCCAGAAGCGACGGCTAGGAGGAGAAATGGAAGTAGAAGACGACTCACAGCCATTGTTGTGTGTGTGACGACGGAGAGTGGATCGAGCTTGTTAACAGCTAGGCTCCCTGGCACCCCCATATGTATAGGATTGTAGGCTCATGCATGGCCGCCCAAACACATTGCGTTATTTTTGTTCAATGGGTACGGTGCTGCTGGCCACCGTGACAGGGACATGCAAAAACAACAGAAAATTTCTTTGTGCCTGCAGCTAGGCGCATCACTGTCATAAGACTATGTTGGTGCCTCAGTTTCTGTATTTTCTTTAGGGAAAAAATGGCAGGAGGGCAAGTGTCTTTTCATTGAGGGGCCTGAAAGTTGCAATACAAACTGACAAAAAGGAAAGAACAGAGAAGAAAAACAGAGATTGGGACACGGCCATTTTCTTTTCAGCAGAGTCGACACTGTCTGGGCCTGGACGCTGGGCCGCGCCTATGCCTGGGCTTCGGATTGCTGACAGGAACGCCTATGCCGCGCCTATGCCTGGACTTGGTGGCACCGTCACTCTCAGCACTTGTTTGTTACCAGCTCAAGTAATCCGCTCGCACAAAACCAGTTTCAAACAGGCCAACAGCAGGCCATGCCGGCATGGACACCCTGGATCGGCTGAGACGAAGGGAATCACAGAATTCGCCCTCTATCCAAGTTTCATTCCCTCCTATGCAGCAACATCAATACGTCATCCTCGCTCATGGAACTTCTTACAACCCTGTCAAATCAAATGCCTCAATAGTCAATGTAGTGTCCAGCATAAGGCCTGTCATCTAGAATTCCAAAAGAAAAAAAAACTATAAAACAAGACCGAGTTTACAAACTCTACCCCCACCAAGTTTTGCCAGTGATGCACAGATCGACATGACGCAGTTTCAACGCGGCCACAGGTTACCATCACTTCAATAGATAGATCCAGTCATAGCTCCAGCCACGGTGGCTATGAGTTTTGGCTTATCTTTCTCAGCTTGACAATTTGCCCGCTGCATTTAAATCTCTCAAAGTCTTCAGCACCAGGTCACAGCCAGCTGGCTTCTGCAGAAAAATGCAGTAGAGGAAATTAACTTGGAGATAAGAACGTAAGGTTAATCTCCGAGATCCTTTATGTAATTCCAGCAATGTAATCACTTCAATTATTTTCAATATAATTCATTTGCTGCTCGGAAAGAAAGAAAAAACTGCACCAATTATGTTTCAATAAATAGAAATGGACACATGAAAGCAGCATCCCTGAGCTTTTGCTATACTTCATTCTTCAGATGGGAACAAAACTAATCATTTATCAAAATTGCTAATTTAATTATGCCAGCTATTCCACAGTGACCTTTGGTCAGCACCACCAAGTTGTCGGATGTACCAACTTGATTCAACGAAACCAGATGACTTTATCTCATGCAAAAAGCCTCTGTGGCTCACATTCACTATGTGGTTCATTTTCATGGTCAAGCATTCAATGAACTTATCTCCCATTCCACGGAAATGACTGGTTAATATAGTGACTTCAGCTCCATTGTCAAACATGCCATCCATTCAGCTTGAATGAAATTACATGTCCTCGCCATAGAAAAGTCTTGGTCCCAGGATGTAACACCTATATCACGTGATCTGAAAACTATATCTTCCTCTGCGCATAAAACTGTTGTTCGACAGAGCAACCAACCAAGAGCCCAAGACCAATGGCGCATATATTCCTCTTCCTCCTCCTCCTGCTCGTCCTACTGTTGCAACTTCCCCACTCATGTACTCTAGCTCAACACATTATCAGCACAGGATCCACTCTCAAACCTGAAGGCCCAAACAGCTCATGGCTCTCACCCTCTGGTTACTTTGCCTTTGGTTTCAGATCCCTGGAGACCAACTCCTCGCTTTATCTACTTGCCATCTGGTTTGATCAGATAGAAGAGAAGACTATTGTTTGGTACACCAATGGTAGCACACCAGTATCATCTGGTTCAAGCCTGCAATTCACCCATAATGGTATGCTTTCTCTCCGTGATCCCGCTGGAGCTGAGGTTTGGAGGTCACCAATTTCTGGTGGTGCTTATGCCTCCATGAATGACACTGGAAACTTTGTAATTTATGGAGAAGATGGCTCCCCCAAGTGGCAAAGTTTTACCACACCAGCAGACACCATCCTGCCATCCCAAGAGCTGTATAGTGGGACTATCCTCCAAGCTAAGCTTATGGACACCGATTACTCAAATGGTCGGTTCATCCTCAGTCTTGAAACAGATGGCAACCTGACTTTCTACACAGTGGCTGTTCCTACTGGATTCAAGTATGATGGTTATTGGTCCACTAACACGAGCGGGAATGGTGGGAAGCTGGTCTATGATGCCAATGGCACAATCTACTATGCCTTGGAGAACAGCACGCAACACCCTATCATGCCTGCAGAGATGGACTCAGTAGATCAGTACTACCATTGGGCAAAACTTGACCCAGATGGTGTCCTTCGACAGTATAAGTATCCAAAGTGGGGAGTGGTGAGCAGTGGGTTGCCTGCAGCAGTGAAAACAGTGCCAGAAAGTATCTGCTCCATTATGTATTCAAATTTTGGCAGTGGAGTGTGTGGATACAACAGCTATTGCATCCTCAACTGGAACCAGACACAAACAGATTGTGCTTGTGCCCCAAACTATTCGTTCTTTGATCCAGAAAGAAAGTACAAAGGGTGCAAGCCAGACTTTGCACTACAGAGCTGTGACTTGCAGGAGGCAGAAGTACTAGAGCAGTTCCAAATGATTCCAATGAAGAAAATTGATTGGCCTCTTCGTGCATATGAGCAGTACTATCCCGTGAACGAGACTACTTGCCAAAACTTATGCTTGACCGATTGCTTCTGTGCAGCTGCAGTTTTTGAACAGGATGGACATTGCTGGAAGAAGAAACTACCTCTGTCCAATGGAAACGAAGGAAGTGAAGTTCAAAGGATGGTTTTTCTCAAGGTACCGAAGAATAATGAGGCCAGAAGTAACTGGAAAGGCAATAGGAAGGATTGGATAATTGGAGGGTCCATCATTATAGGTATCTCTGTCTTTTTGAACTTTCTATTCATTTCAGCACATCTTCTCGGAGCACACTTTAGGATTGCCACAAAAAAGAACCAATTACGACCATGGACCAGGGTGATAGCAAGAGATTTTACATACAGAGAACTTGAGGAGGCAACCAATAGGTTCAATGAGGAAGTGGGCAGGGGGGCTTCTGGTATAGTCTATAAGGGGAACCTGCATGATGTGTTTGGTACCAGCATCGCGGTCAAAATGATTGATAGGATCCCCCGAGAGACCGAAAAGGAGTTCGCGATAGAAGTTGAAACAATTGGGCACACACTACACAAGAACTTAGTCCCACTGCTGGGATTCTGCTATGAAGGAACTGCAAGGCTCCTGGTGTATCCTTTCATGGTCAATGGCTCTCTTGCTAAGTTCCTCTTCAGTGATATGAGGCCATCATGGGACCTCCGAGTCGATATTGCCCATGGGGTGGCAAGAGGACTGCTCTACTTGCATGAGGAGTGTGGCAAGCAGATCATACACTGTGACATAAAGCCTGAGAACATCCTCCTTGATGACAACTTTATAGCAAAGATATCAGACTTTGGCCTTGCGAAGCTCCTGAAAGCAGACCAGACACAAACTAGCACTGGAATCAGAGGTACCCGAGGGTACTTTGCTCCAGAGTGGTTCAAGAACGTGGGTATCTCTAGTAAAGTAGATGTATACAGCTTTGGGATTGTCCTTCTAGAAATTGTATGCTGCAGGCGGAACGTAGACCTTAAAGCCACCAATGAGGAGCAAGTTATATTGACATACTGGGCATATGACTGCTACCGCGGTGGCCGCCTTGACCTATTAGTTGAAGGTGATGAGGAAGCAATTATTAATATGAAGATGGTGGAAAGATTCACAAGAGTTGCACTTTGGTGCGTACAGGATGAACCGACAATGCGCCCAACTATGCTTAAAGTGACCAAGATGCTTGATGGAGCAATAGAGGTTCCCCAGCCTCCTATTAACACCCCACCCTTCATAAGTTCACTTCTGTAATATGGAATTGGTAATAGCAAGTGATACCTATTTTTCGTTAAGGGGTCTATCTTTTAATCTTCCTGTGTTGTGGAAGGATGATACTAGTCGTTGTTCTGGCTGACATTAGAGAAGGGAGCGTTCCCTTTTGTTGGTCATCAACAGGTTGTGAAATCTGTTCTATATTCTCCATCCTACATGCAAACTTTGTGTGTCCTTGGATAAAAAAGGTAGCTTGTACCAAAAAATTAATATGGTTGAGCGTGAAGCATTTCCAGTTGATATTTGATAATCATATAGTGCACACAATTGTATAGAAGTAGGCTAGCGGTGTCTCATAAAATAGTTGTATGCACATGATGACATGAACTGTATTCTTAAGTGGGTATATCCTTGAACCAAAATGGCATGTCCTACTGCTGAATTTAACAGAACTTTCTAACAAGAAATATAAAGAGTTAAATGTACCTACACTCAGAGATTCAGAAAAAATAGCATATTCTAGATTTTGGTTGTATGCACTTACTAATTAGGAAGCTATGCGTTACTGTCCCAGTGCAAAGACAGGCTAACAACCGGAGAAGTCTCCCCAAAGTGATTACTTCTTCAGGCAAGGAAAAAAATGCGGCCATCAAATAACAGCACAAAGTGAGTGGGAGAAAACAAAACAGCTGGTATGCCAAGGTTCAAATTCCATTAAAAAAAAAAGGTTATGGTGCTTTGCCTGTAAATCAACACTCAATAGAATGCAGAGTTGGGATGCAGTATTCTGCTACTTCCAGCTAGTCGTGTACTAAATCCTATTTCCTAGTTCTTTTTTAAAGGATATTTTTCAAACATATTTCCTACTCTTTTTCATCATTGAACATAATGCTACTTCCAGTTAGTTGTGTCACAGATCTTAGTTCCTACTCTTTTTCACTGAAAACACATTGCGTGTAGAACCCATGTAGTGCTTTCGATGGTTGGCTTCAGAAGATTAGTAGTACAACTGTAGAAGTATACAATACTGGAGTACTACTGTCAGAACAACAACTCCTCTTCCTAATGGAAAACGTGCTCAGGCACGGTCATGAAAAACAAAAAATCAGAACAAGAACACAAAATGTCTGCGAACTCACCATCCAGCCATCCAGGCCGCACAATCCGTCCTGGCATCCTTCGCAATGTGGGCGCAATCAACCTACCAGCAGGCAGCAGACATGCCCCGGCAACGCTCCCGCTTCAACCTCGGCAACAGCGGCCGCGAAGCCCCATTCCTAGGTCCCCCTCGGCCACCGCCGCCATAGCCTCCCGCCGTAACGGTGCAGCACGCCCCCAAGCCGGGGACGCTCGGCTGCTTCATATCCGGAGCGGCTAGTCTGCCACCGGGGAGCCCCGCGGGACCGCGCCCGTCCACCACGGGAGGTGGTGTTGTCGCGGTGTCGTCGGCCGGATTCGTCCTCATTTTTTTCCCTCACCGGATGACCGAAGCCGGGGACGCTCGGCTGCTTCATCTCCGGCGCGGGCCGAAACTGCCCCTCTCAAACTTTTTTGTTGCAACCAAAATGATGGGCCGAAGAGGGTTTTTTGGCCGGGGACGCTCGGCTGTGTATGTACTGTTCTCGCCCTGCTGTCGCATGTGGCATGTACACCCAACCTCAATAGTGTTGCATTAAGACGAGTACTATAAGGTAATAGATAGATTATGGGCTAACCCTAGAGGGTAGCTATGTAGATGTCTTACATGGGCCTATTGGGCCCTAATACACATAGTACACCAACACTCCCCCGCAGTCTGAACTACCGACGCAGCGGAGTTGCAGACTGGACATGAAAAGAAAGGCACACACACAAGCCCCCCCAAGACGCAACTAGCCACAGGTGATGTTGAGGCTGGAGCGAAACTCGGTGAAGGCGGGTGACGAGAGGCCCTTGGTGAAGATGTCAGCAAACTGAGAGGTGGTCGGGACGTGGAGGACCCGAACATCGCCGATGGCGACCCGATCCCGGACGAAGTGAAGGTCAATCTCCACATGCTTGGTCCGCTGGTGCTGAACAGGGTTGGTGGAGAGGTACACCGCACTGACGTTGTCGCAGTAGACAAGAGTGCTCCGGGAAGAAGGAGTGTGGAGCTCGACAAGGAGCTGCCGAAGCCAGGATGCCTCAGCCACGCCGTTAGCGACAGCGCGGTACTCCGCCTCGGCACTGGAGCGGGAGACCACCGGCTGACGCTTGGACGACCAGGACACCAGGTTGCCGCCCAAAAAGACGGCGTAGCCGGAGGTAGAGCGCCTAGTGTCCGGACACCCGGCCCAGTCAGCGTCGGTGTAGACAACAAGCTCAGTGGAGGGAGACCGGTGAAGAAGGAGGCCGTAGTCCACAGTGCCCCGGAGGTAACGGAGTAAGCGCTTCAGAGCAGTGAGATGGGGCTCTCGGGGATCATGCATGTGAAGGCAAATCTGCTGAACTGCATAAGTGATATCTGGCCTGGTGAAGGTGAGGTACTGAAGGGCCCCAGCCAGACTCCGGTATGCAGTAGCATCTGTCACAGGAGTGCCGGCGGCCTCTGACAACTTGGCCTGAGTATCAACTGGAGTGGAGCAGGGCTTGCAGTCAGTCATCCCAGCTCGCTCCAGGATATCAAGAGTATACTGCCGCTGGTGAAGAAAGAGGCCGGCCTGACGAGGCTCAATAGTGACCCCAAGAAAATGATGGAGCACACCCAGATCCTTCATAGCGAACTCCTGCTGAAGCGAGGTGATGATCCGCCGTAGGAGGGACGGACTGGAGGCAGTGAGGACAATGTCATCAACATAGAGCAGTAGATAAGCAGTCTCAGCTCCATGGTGATAAATGAACAGCGAAGTATCGGACTTGGCCTCCACAAAGCCCAGCGTCAGGAGGTAGGCAGCAAACCTCGAATACCAAGCTCGAGGGGCCTGCTTGAGGCCATAAAGTGACTTGTTGAGCCGGCAAACCATATCAGGCCGAGAAGAGTCAACAAACCCCGCTGGCTGGCTGCAGTAAACAGTCTCAGTCAGAGTGCCGTGCAGGAAGGCGTTCTTGACGTCGAGCTGATGCACGGGCCAGGAGCGGGAGAGAGCCAGTGAGAGAACAGTCCGGACAGTAGCTGGCTTGACCACCGGACTGAACGTCTCGTCGTAGTCGACACCAGGGCGCTGAGTGAAACCCCGGAGAACCCAGCGAGCCTTGTACCGCTCAAGAGTACCATCAGCCCGCCGCTTGTGAGTCCAGATCCACTTGCCGGTGACGACGTTGGAGCCAGGCGGACGGGGCACCAGATCCCAAGTCTGGTTGGCGAGGAGCGCCGCGTACTCCTCTTCCATCGCGCGGCGCCAGTGAGGATCCGACAGGGCGCCGCGGACGGAGGAGGGTACAGGAGAAACCTGCGGCGCGCCGGGCATCGCTGAAAGAGCCCGGGGCTGCAGGGTACCAGCCGCAAGTCGCGTCACCATAGGGTGAACGTGACTCGGGTGTCGGTGTAGGAGAGGCGGATGGTACACCGTCGGCGCGACACGGGCAGTCGGGGCCGGTGGAGGTGGTGTAGGCGTCGCCGGCGGAGAAGAGTCCACCGGCGATGACTGAGGTGGCGACGGCGGTGGCGGGGCCGGCTGCAGGTCCAGTGGAGCCGGCCGCGCCCGGCGCTGGTAGACGCGGACGGGCTGCGCAAACCGGACAGCAGGTGCTGCGGGCGGTGCCACCGGTCCCGCGCAGGGCGAAGGGGAAGAAGCAGCACCAGAGGCCGGCACCGTCGAACCCGTGCTGGGCGCAGGGTCAGGGACAGTACCGGTGGACGTCGAGCCCGAGGAGAACCACGGTGGAGCAGTACCTGCAGGACAGAATGGTAGCGGTGGCTGGTCCACCGGGTCAGTGGGGAAACAGGGAGGAGAGATCAGGGTCGGAGGTGGAAGAAGGTGGGGTGGTGGTGGAGTAAGGGAAGACGGACTCGTCAAACACCACGTGGCGAGAGATGAGGACCCGCCGAGAAGAGAGGTCAAAGCAACGGTACCCCTTGTGATCCGGGGAGTACCCGAGGAAGACACACTGAGTCGAACGGGGAGCCAGCTTATGAGGAGCGGTGGCTGCGGTGTTAGGATAACACGCACACCCGAAGACCCGAAGGTGATCGTAACGGGGGGAGGTACCGAAGAGAGCGTGGTGTGGAGTGGGAGCGGGGCAGGCAACAGAAGGTAGGCGGTTAAGGAGATAGGTGGAGGTGTGAAGACTCTCAGCCCAAAAAGGGGCAGGGAGAGAAGACTGGAACAGAAGAGAGCGCATGGTGTCGTTCGTGGTACGAATCATGCGTTCAGCCTTACCGTTCTGGGAGGAGGTATAGGGACACGACATGCGTAAGTGCACGCCGTGAGAGAGGAAGAAGGCACGTGAGGTGGTGTTATCAAACTCGCGGCCGTTGTCACACTGGACGGCCTTGATGGTGAGACCGAACTGAGTGGACACCCAAGCGAAGAAGTGGAGAAGTGTGGGAAAAGTATCAGACTTGGCACGCAAGGGAAAAGTCCAAGAATAATGAGAGAAATCATCAACCACAATAAGATAGTACTTGTAGCCAGAAATGCTTAGAACAGGAGATGTCCATAGATCGCAATGTACAAGGTCGAATACATGGGTCGCATGTGAAGAAGAGGTAGGAAAAGGAAGTCGAACATGACGGCCCAGTTGGCACGCCTGACACAGGTGCTCATCAGGAGCCCGAGTACGTGGTATATCGGAATTATGACTAAGCTGTGTGAGCAGTACCCACGGAGGTGACAGGAAGACAAGAACCATTTGCGACCATGATGGACGAGGGGTGGGAGGAAGAAGGAGGGTGAACGGAAGTGAGTATACCAGGGTCGGGTGTAGTATGGAAAGTGGCACCCGAGTCTGCGATCCAGTCCTGACCGACTGGAGGAGTCAGGGCCATGGTGCCGAAGGAGCGTGCCAAGGCAGTCGGGTCCCATCCGACAGGCCCAGGCGAGGCCCCGGGAGGAGGAGCCCACGGCGACGCAAACTGAGGAGGAGCCCACGGCGACGCGAACTGAGCAGCTGGGACAGCGCCAGCGAGCATGGCGGCCGGTGGACGAGGCTCGCCGGTGGCCTGGAAAGGCCACATAGAGATGCGCCCTGACCATGGGTGGGTAAAGGACGGCCAGGGAGAACCCCGTGGAGGCGTCGGTGTGCCCGCCGGTGTGCCCCCACCGCGCCCCCCACCACGTCCCCCACCACGGCGACGGCGGCCGCCACGGCCCCCCCCACCCCCGCTCGGCCCAGGAGGGGGGGGACCAAGAAGGGACGACGGTGGCGAAGCGGAGGGTCGTGGCGGTGGAGTCACAGCAAGCGCGGTCGAGGAAGACGCGGACCCCGGCGCAGGAAGGGACCCGGGCTGGATGCCCTGAGTAAGCTCCTCCATGACAAGATCATCCCGGACCTGGAGGAAGGTGGGGAAAGGTCGCTGCCGGGTGATCCAGGTGCGGAGGTGGGCGTAGCGGTCGCTGAGGCCGCGAAGAACGTTGAGAACCAAGATCCGGTCCTCCACGGCCCAGCCAAGGTCCCCGAGGGAGTCCGCCATGGTCTTCATCTTCCGGCAGAACTCACCAACGGAGAGGTCGCCCTGGACGAAGGTGCGGAAGCTCGCATCGAGACGAAGGGCCCGGGCTTCGGCGTTGCCCAGGAACTGACCCTCGAGCGCCAGCCAGGCCCGGCGGGCGGTGGTGTCGGGGGTGCCGCGGACGAGATCGTGGAGGTCGAGGGAGATGGTCCCCAGGATCCACGACAGGACGATGCTGTCGAGGCGAACCCACGCAGCTGTCCGGGCCGCAGGGAAGGTGTCGGTGAGGACGTGGTCGTCGAGGGCGTAACGGCGGAGAATGAGCAGGACCATGTCCCGCCAGCGGGCGTAGGAGGGCGACTCAGGGTCGAGGACGACGGGGACCAAGCTCTTGATGTTCTGGACACCCCCGGCCTGGTAGTGGAGCTGTGCGACAAGTGGATCGGCCGGATCGGTCCAGGCCACCACAGGCGGACGGGGAGCACCGGAGCCGGAGGAGGTGGCCGTGCTGTCGTGGGACATCGTGAGGAGCTGCTCCGCCTCGGCGATCTGACGGGCCAAGATGTCGGCCGCATCCCGCTCCCGCTCCCAGGCCAGGGCTGCCGCGCGCAGGCGCGCCTGTCCCTCGGCAGCGGCAGCCCGGGCAGCGACGAGGGCTGTCGCGAGGTTCCCATCCGGAGGTGGTAGAGGAGGCGGGGCGGGGAAAGGTAGGCGAGCAGCCCCTCCCCCCACAGGAGCAGCTGCCACCCCTGTAAAAACAGGGGCAGCAGTCCCCCCCACCCCCGGTTGAAAACCAGGGGCAGGAGGCGTCGGGTAGAGGGCGGCGGCGGCGGCGGCGGCGGCGGCGGCGGCGGCGGCGGCAGCGGCGTCCCCGCCGGCCTGCGCGCCCGCGCGCTCGCCCGCGCGCTCGCCCGCGCGGCGAGCCGCAGCGGCAGCGGCGGCGGCGGCGTCCCCGCCGGCCTGCACGCCCGCGCGCTCGCCCGCGCGCTCGCCCGCGCGGCGAGCAGCGGCGGCGGCGGCGGCGGCGGCGTCCCCGCCCGCGTGCTCGCCCGCGCGCTCGCCCGCGCGGCGAGCCGCAGCGGCGGCGGCGGCGGCGGCGGCGGCTGCGGGATCCGCGCCGTCCGCCGCCCCGTCGGCGGCGGCGGCGGCGGCAGGGCCCGCCCCGACGGCCGCCAGAGCCGCGGCCGCAGGGGGCCGGTCGGCGGCCGCCACCTGCGCCCACGAGGGAAGGAGAGAGGGGAAAGAGGAGAGGGGAGGGGGGGAGGAGTCGCCGGCCATGGCGCCGGCCGGCGGCGGCGGCGTCGGCGGTGACGGCGGCGGCGGCGGCGGCGCCAGTCACAGGTAACCCTAACCCTAACCTAGGCTGATACCATACTATAAGGTAATAGATAGATTATGGGCTAACCCTAGAGGGTAGCTATGTAGATGTCTTACATGGGCCTATTGGGCCCTAATACACATAGTACACCAACAACGAGCAACAGTTGCATCACTCACTACAATCCAAAGATGCACCCATTAAATTAACTGAAAAGCTACAATAACAAAGCCGTGAATGCAATAATAACATGCATCATTAACTTATTTTATCAACTAATTTAATATCTATTTTGCAAAATGAGTGTAGCTCAACTAGTTAGTTAGGTTTCTTAAATTCGAGTCTCTAACTTAGCATGAATTCTCATATTTGCGTTGGCAACAAGAAGGGTTTAAATTTTGAGTCTCTGAGAATTCTCATATTTGCGTTGACGACAAGAAGGGACGGGTATGTTGCGTGTATATGAGCTTGTACGTATATATTGTGCTTAGAATTTAGTTCAAAAAAATATATCGTGCTTAGAAAAATTAATCTTCATTTTTAAGAAAATTCATCGTTGCCTGCAATACTCTTGTGTGTATCGTCGTCATCTGACATTCAGGATTGCAAGCAGAGCTGGGTCCAATCCAATGCGCCCCCTAATGAAGAAAGAACACATGGGTGCAGTGTTTCATTAATTGAAGGCTAGCGACGGACGACACCCTCGGGCAGCACGCTCCCATGCTGCGGCAGTGATAAGAACATAACAGCTAGATGAAGCTTGAATGGAGAATTGGAGACATACATGGGCCGAAAAAATGTCTTATGAACTGAAATAGTAAGCTGAACCATGCAGTACCTCTCTTTCTTGCCAGAGACTGAAAACTTGACTCTGATTCACGTCACAAAAATTGACTAAAGGAGAATACTAAATCAGTTAAACTTTCTCAAGGGAAAACAAAGAACTGCAAAGCGTCACTCTAGTTTGATCTTTGAACCATGGTACGAGGAATTCAATTCTCGTACAAAGGCTCCGAACCAAACTGCTTCTGAACTTCCTAATGCCTCCCAGCCCCACTCATCCAAAGTACTTGGAAAGGCCCTTTTCCATGGACTTGAAAGCTTCTTTTTATCTACATGGACTTCACCTGAAATGTCATTAAACATAGTGCAGGGATACCCTTTGAAACAAGTTCAATTCCCATGACCTTAGCTACCATGTCCATGTTCTCATCAGATTCCTGATGGAAGTGAAAGGGGGAAAAAAAAATCATGAAAACATGTACAGCGGTATAGACGTATAGTATCCTGTGAAACAAGACGAAGTTTTTCCACATTCAAATGAACTCCTGAGCAATGTTTCCCCAACTAGCATATCATTCGGTTTAGAACAGGGACCTGCTCATTCAATGGAGGCACGAGCACATCCTAATTATCTCGTCCCAAACAAGGTGGGCTATGCTCTTGGAATCATCGGTCACTTTTGTTCGCCAGAAAGGTGGGATCTGGCCGTGCAGTACTGCAGTTGGTCTGTGCATATGTGGGCTGTGCCGGATCACAAGCTGATCGACAAGCCTCCATGACGCTCCATCCAACCGGCACAACAACGACCACAGTTTCTTCCCGAATTTCCGCTGATGGACAGAGAGATCTCAACCACGGTAATAATCCAGTTTTCCTACAAAACCACCTCTTGGGGATGGCAACGTATAAGATCAACCTCAAGATCAAAGGGTGATGGAAAGGGAGGGAAATGATTTGGTGGCACTGCCACCCTCAGGCCTCAACACCAAGTATTTTACCAGTTCGGCAAACGACTCGCACAAAAGCAGTTTGAAAACAAACCATGCCCAGCAACATGTCATGCCGGCACGGTCACCAGCTCACCGTGGATCAGTTTGGACGAGGGGAATCCCAAGAATTCGCCCTGTCCAAACAGGTTGTGCATCACAAGTTTCCCTTCTGTCGTTCAAAAACAAGCTTCCCTTCTGTATAGCAACATCAGTACACTAGCCTCATTCATGGAGCTTCTTACAACCATCTTAAACTCTTCAATAGAATCGCAGCGTAATGGGCTAATGGCCTATGATTTCGAATCCAGAAACATCCTACGAAACAGCAAGGGGAGGGGGGTTCAGGTTAGTTTTGCCAATGATGTACAACGGCATGACGCGGTTTCAGAACTGCCACAGGTCTACCCATCTCCCGTAAGTACCTCTAACCTCTGGTTGCCTTTTCTTTCTCAACTTGATAATTGCATTCTGCATTTGAATCTCTTCAAGTCTTCAGCACCAGGTCACATCCGTGCCAGCTTCTGCAGAAAATGACAGTGGAGAGAATGAAAATCACAGGAAATAGTTTAAATGAAATAGACATACACCTTTCCCCTGAGTATAGAGATTAATCAGTAAAAAATAATATGACAAATGGGAACAAAACTACACTTTCCCTCCTCCTTGCCACCCCTTTTCACATATCATGTACACACTTGACTTGCAAGTTTAATGGAATTGTTCAGGCGGGCAATTGCCTGCCGAGGTTGCTTCGGAAAAAAAAAAACTATACTTTCTCTATGTTCTCTAGTAGACTACAACAAATTTCTCCTTATTGGAATTTATACAGAAGTTAAGCATAAACCATAAATTGCTAATTTAATTTTGCCAGTTGTTCTATAGCGACCTTTGACTACATTGTCACCAAGTTTTTGGGTGTGCCAGTTTGCTCTAGCACAAAATCCACTGCTGTTTGCTCTGTGCTTCATTTTCACGGTTATGGCCTAGCATCCCAATGAATTTATCTCCAGTTCCATGGAAATGATTTCATGGGGCCGGTTAATATAGTGACTTCAGCTCCATGTTACCAAACAAGCCATAAATTCAGCTCAGTCAGATGCATTTACAAGTCATCCCATGGTGAAGTCTTGGTCCTAGATGTAACACTTCCTTGCGTGATCTGAAAAATGTATAGTCCTCTGCACAAAAAACTGCTGTTAGAAAGAGCAACCAGCCAAGATCAATGGTGCATATGTTCTTCCTCCTCCTGCTACTGTTGCTACTTCCCCACTCATGTACATATACTCTAGCTCAGCAGAATATCAGCTTGGGGTCTACTCTGAATCCTGAGGGCCCAAGCAGAGCATGGCTCTCGCCCCCTGGTGACTTTGCCTTTGGTTTCACATCCCTAAAGACCAACTCCTCACTCTATCTACTTGCCATCTGGTTTGATCAGATAGAAGAGAAGACTATTGTTTGGTACAATGGCACATCAATGGTAGCACACTGTCATCTGGTTCAAGCCTGCAATTCACCCAGAATGGTACGCTTTCTCTCCGTGATTCTGCTGGAGCTGAGGTTTGAAGGTCACCAGTTTCGGATCTTCAAGTTATATTGGCATTCTGGGCATATGACTGATACTGCTGTGGTCACCTTGACTTGTTAGTTGAAGGTGATGAGGCCATGAGGGAGCAATTATTAATATGAAGATAGTGGAAAGATTTACAAGAGTTGCACTTTGGTGCATACAGGATGAACCAACGATGCGCCCAACTATGCTTAAAGTGACCAAGATGCTTGATGGATCAATAGAGGCTCCCCAGCCTCCTATGGACACTCTAGCCTTCATAAGTTCACTTTTGTAAAGTGGCATTTATAAGAGCGAGTGATACTTTTTTTCTGTTTGGGAGTCATCTTTTAATTTTTTTCTTGTGCTATAAAAGCCTGATGGTAGTGGCTGTATCACTTAGTACTTGTACTGTTGCTCTGACTGGCATTAGGGAAGGGAGCTTTCCCATTTGTTGGTCATTACTCATTAGGTTGTGAAGTCAACATGTTCTGTTTTCTCCTTTCAAAAGAAAAGGTAGCTTGTACCTAGGGATTAATATTTGATAATCATATAGTGCACTCGATAGCTATTTCTTGGTCCATGGATTCATCTTACCCAATTAATAAAAGTAGGCTGGCAGTGCATTACAAGACATTTGTATGTGCATGAATTGTATTATGAAGTGGATACATCCTTGAATCCTCATACTGAATTCAAGGCTATTTTCAAACAAGGAAATGTACTGAACTTTTTTTAAAAAAAAAAGAAATGTACTGAACTGAGAGTACCTACAGTCAGAAACTGAAAGAAATAGCATATGCAGATGGTTGAGTGTACGGAACCAATGCAAAGACATAACAACTGGAGAAATCTCCAAACTAATAACTACTTCTTCAGACAAGGATAATGCACCCAAAGTCATCAAATAACAGTAAGCCAATCGTGTCATAATTTCCTACTCTATGTCACGAAACCTACTCTACGGAGTACAACTACAACCAATGTGATGTCTTTGCCCTTTGGATGGTTGGGGCTTCACGAGATTAATAGTAGAACTGTAAAAGTAAACAATTCTAGCGTGCGGCCGAGAACTTCGAACAGAGAACACAAAAGGTCAGCAAAGAGCAAACTCACCATCCAATCCATCCAGGCATCAATCCAATCGCATTGGGGGCGCTACCAATCAACCTGTAGGCAGCAGACGACGGACGTCCCCAGCCAACGCTCCCGCTTCAACCTCGGCACCAGCGCCGACACGGAACTAGGGTACCGCTCCCGCCGGCCACCGCCGCCATAGCCTCCCGGCTCCCGCAGGCCGCAGTCCCGCAATCGCAGCACCCCTGCCCCGAGCCGCTGGCCGCTCGGCAGCTGCATCTCCTTTTTTTTTTTTTTTTTGAGTTATTACAACTGGGCTTCATCTGCCTACGGTGTGGTGGGCCGAAACAGCAACGGTAATTTCGTGCTCGATCTCTGGGCGTCCTCCAACTAAAATCCGGGGGCGAATTCGAAGCCCCCCCCCCCGTGCGCCGCGTACGTGCGCAGCAGTTAAGGCAGCTTCTGTCCATGGCTGCTGGCGAGCTGGAACCTGGAAGGAAGGGAGGGTATGGAAGGAAATCCCGAACGCCTTGCCATAAATACGGCAATCCCGAGGCATTGATTGCGCGACGGACACGCCCGCCCGTTAATTCCGTGCCGCCCTTTGCCCTCTTTCAAATTCCATCCACCCCCCCCTCTCGTCTTCCTTCCATCTCCAACAGCAGCGCCCGAGCAGAGTGGGTGCACGGGCCGGCCAAAGGGAAGAAGAGGGAGGCGCGGCGGAGCGGAGGGGCTCGATGCACGCGTGCTTCCATGGCGGTGGAGGCACCAGCAGGGTCACCAAGTCCGTCGGCATCATCGCCAAGAGCGTACGCCACGCCTCTCGCCCCATATCGATCCCCCCACGTTGCTGTTCTTCCATCGCGGTGTGTTTGATGTAGTGCAATGTCCGTCGCGTGTGCAGATGAAGGCCTTGTCGTTCATCAAGGTGAGGGCGGCGGGCGGCGGCGGCGGGGACCAACCGCGGCGACGACGGCCTCGGCATCCGCACCGTTCCCCGAAGGCCGAGGAGCCGCAGGACAAGGATGTCGCCGCGGCGGCGTCGGCGTCGTCGTCCGCGTCCTCGTCCGCCAAGATCGCGCCGGCGCAGCCGCACGAGGCCGATGGCGATCGCGAGGATCCCCTTCACCCGCACGAGGAGCAGGAGCAAGGAGGAGCGAAGCACGAGCACTGCGACAAGTGCTGCTCTCCCTTGGACGACGGCGGCGGCGGCGCTGGGGACGAGGAGGCCGCGGCGGACAGCGACCGAGAGTGGGCGGCGGAGCCGGAGCCCGGGGTGCTGATGACGCTGGTGTCGCGCGGCGACGGCACCAACCACCTCCGCCGGATCCGCTTCAGCGAGGACTACTTCGGCGACGCGTGGGCGGCGCAGAGCTGGTGGGCGGACAACTGCGACCGCATCGTCGAGCTCTACAGCGTCGTCGTCCAGCCCGAGCACCCCTCGCACGGCGAAGACGACGACGACGACGATCCGGCGGCGCCCGTCACCCCGTGCCAATCCGAGGACGACGACCACCAACCTCCGGTACGCGATTCGATTCGTTCCGATTTTGATTCTATTTCCCGCTGCTCCGGTCGCCTGCACTGTGGAGTTTGGCCACCTACCCTCCACCGTACCGGAGCAGCTAGCCTGCCTCGTACAGCAGCGAGGCAATAAAAGATTTGCAATGCCGCCATAAACCATGATCCCATTCAGCATCTCGTTTCAAATCCATGTTACGATCGCTGGTACCAGTACTCCCAAATCCAGCCATCTTTTCGGTGATGGGAGTACAGCTTTCTTTCTTGCTGCTACTAGCTGTACGCCTGATTGATAAATATGGCGGCAGAGTACTGATCATACTTTCCTGTAGCAAATTAAATCCCCAGCTCCCTTATGCACCAACTGCATACAATCTTTTCTACCAAGTATGTAGCCTGATCTGCTTTCCCCCCACTTCTAGAACAACCAAGTATGACACTGATTGACTTTAATTTCACATGATCTTGTGATGCCGATTCTGATTCTGATTATTGCAATTGCACCGTGTTGTGGGGTTCACAGGATGGGATTGGGGAGCTGGAGTACTCGGCGTCGTGCTCGGCGTCGGCGTCCGCGTCGGGAGGGTCAACCTCCAACTTCTCCGGGCCGTCCAGCGGCAGTGGGTCGGCCAACAAGGTGGACTCCCCAATTCTCGGGCTCGTCACCGAGGCCGACAGCTCCACAAGGGCAGCCCAGACGAAGGACACCCACACAACGAAACGAGGACAGTGACACTTACCTAGAAAATTATACATGCTCATCAGCCTTAAAAAACCAGAGAAGAACTGCTGGCGACCTCTGCTGCATCCTGACTGAAACCGTTTACAGAACGTCAGAACCGTTTCCAACGGTTGTAACAATGCCTAACTTATAGCTGCACACTAGGGGCCTGTTTTGTTGTGTGATATTTTTGCTGAAATGTATATGGTGTTTTCTATTTAGCCCAGATTCGAAATGGATATAAAACTCAATCCTATAATTATAAAGATTATTCAGATTATCAGCATATAATGGGTTACTGTACATTCTTTTTAAAAGAAGTATCGGCATGTGGCCAGACAATCAGTTGTGCATCCCATGATAGAGCTTCCCATGAACATTCTTAAAACAGGTACAGAACAACTTTTGTTTCGTCAGAAACAGAAAAACATCCGATTTATCCAATTTCTAGGTGCAAGCATGGGGGAATACAAAAAACACTTAGAAAAAAATGTACAATCTGGCCACCTATTCGCTTCAGCTTATAAGCCGGCTGAAAAGCTGAAACGGCTGATTTGTTGTGAGAGGAAAACACTGTTTGGTGGCTGATAAGCCGGTTGAATAAGCTAAAGCGAACAGGCCTCTAGTTTACACTAGTCCCCTCAACCTGAAGAACATTGATTGGAGTCAAGAACCCCAACGATATGCCACGCCTGATTGGAATCAAGAATGCTGAAGCCTATGGAACCCCGACTATATGTGGCACGACTGATTGGAGTCAAGAACGCTGGCATCTCCCGAACAACTTGGATGTTGATCCTTCCTGCACTTGTTTCTCGCAGGCTAAATGCTGAAGAAGGGAAGCCTCGTGATACATGAGCAACACAGAATGCCTCAGCGATATGCTGCTGCCGATCTTGGCCAGATTGGTTTGCTGGTGGTGGTCCACGAGGAGGCTTCGCTTGACATAAAGGGCCTAGAATGGTCCGTGTCCGTGCCTCCATGGCGCTCTGGTGACGCCAGGCATGCGTAAATAGGTCTGGGTGTTTGATGGAGCTGCCGAGATCCCTGTGCTTCCTGAATTCCTGATCCAGCGTCCTGCACAGGTTCAATTTAAACTCAGCAATGCCGCATGCCCCCATAAATAAGCTGCAGTCTCGAAACAGATACTAGCAGACACCAAATAAAGTGGCAGTAGCTACTATGTTGCAGGCGGCCAGGCCCAGGCACTTTAACCAAAATCTTCACCCGCGTAATGCATTCAGTGAATTCAGTCTGCACTCTGCAGCGAGACATTTGTTGCAGCAAATCACCGAAATAGAGTATCTTTCTTGAGCAACAATAAGCCCCTAGTCTAATCCCACCAAGAACAATACAGCAAATGAAATCACAAGTTAGCAAGTTCAATGCGGTTTACGCAACACTGACAGACAATGGCTTTGTGCAACGAAATCGCTGTAAATGACATGACATTTTTTTTACCACGATCATAGCAAACTGCACAAATTAGCAACTGCCTAGGACTATCAAAATCGAACAATTCCTGCGAGTATCCCGTCGACCATGGCATACCTTAAGGTGAAGGGCACCTCAGACGCGGTTGGGGCGGATCCAGAAGAACTCCCTTATGAAGGCGATGACGATGACGACGCTGGGCACGGTGGTGAGCACCACGCCCACCACGGACATGGGCGGCCGCGTCTTCAGCGGGCCCCTCCGCGCCCTCCGCCGGTGCGCGTACGCCGCGAGCTCGGCTTCGCCCCACCGCTCGGGCGCTGGCTCGATCGCCACCGAGGGCACGAGCGGCGGCGGGAGCTGGAAGGGGCACCGGGACCGCCAGGACGAGGGCGGGAGGCAGAGCCGCGCCGCGCGCGGGAGGAAGACGGAGGCGAGCGCCCAGCGGAGGAGCGAGGCGCCGGGGCACAGGAAGGGCGGATACGACGCGGCGGAGCCCGGGCACGGGACGCGGGAGGCGAGGAAGAGCTGCGAGTGGAGCGACGGCGAGTGGGACGGGTGGGTCAGGATGTGGGTTAGGGCCTCGGCCCGCTGCGCCCACGTGGGGGCGGGAGCGGCGAGCCGAGCTTGGGCACGGGGCTTGGCCTCCGCCATGCGGGATGCGAGTGGGAGACGGTGGGTGGCGGAGGCAGGACGGCGAGGCGACGGCGCGACGCGAGCACGGGGAGCTGCTAACGATGAGTCGCTGACAGGATAAGCTAGGCCAATCAGAAGCTGAGCGGTAATGGCTGGAAACGCGTACAGAAGCTAGTGGTTTCGTTTTCTCCATCACTTGGCGTCCAAACATGTCACCCGCCTTCTCAGCTGGTTCGCGTATTTATAACAGACGGAAAATTTAAATGAATTGCGTTCAAAAAGTAAGTCCTTATCAACTTAACATGAGTTTGGAGAGATCGTGATGCCGGTGGGAGATGCGATCGCCGCCCCAGCTCCCGCAGCCGCCGCTGCGTGATGGGCGCCGTCGTAGCGCAAACCCCTGAGGAGCAGTTGCGTGCGGTTCAGAGTTTCAGAGTCGAAGCTGCTTCACATTTCAGATTAGCATGTGCTTTGTAGTTTCTTCATGTTTCGTAGATGGGTTGGCGTTTTTCAGGACGGCTACAAAGAAATTTGAGTATTCCTTTGTCTTGTTTTCGAGAAAGCAATGTAATTCTGCTTCAGAGTCCTTCAGGTTGCGTCCAAATGGCTAATTGATTCCCCCTCTCTTTTGTTCTGGGACATAGTCATATGAACATTATCGTGAGAGAAAAAAATCTATACTGGCAAAGCGAATACAGTATGAATAGCAATGACCATAATCTCCACTTACACACAGCAATCTCCAATACTTATTTCTAAAGCAAAATTATTTACAATCACGCTCTGATTAAGTGTGAATGGAAGCATACAACCGTTTACACAGAAATGCGACTATGCAGAGAGAACAGTAATGTGACTATAATTCAGGTGCCAACAGTATGAATAGATGCAGAGAACTTTTCAAACAAAAATCTAGACAAGTTACAAAAAGATAATACGGACTGCCAAAGCTGCAAGTAGTCCTTCAGGTATTCTGGACACATAATCAGCTAAATGTCAGTAGTTAGTAGTGATTGCTGCAACAAGTTATGGTGTTCTACTTTATAAACCCTAAACAATGCATATATTTGGGATGATTTCTTTTCCAGGTTGCCATATGATCATTCCGAACTATGCAGGTGTAACTCTTGCTTGTTTGATCAATAAGCAAGCAGCCCTCCACTGGGCAACCTGTTATGAACTACTTGTACAAGCCTCTTTGATCTCCACTTCATCAAGGAAGTCCAAGGAACCATAATCATTTTCTGCCTCCAACTGTATACCAGCACATAGCTCCATTTTTCCTACAGATTCAAGACCTTTGATCAACGTTGTATATGTTATCCTATCAGGATCACTGTCCCACAATTTCATCAGACGGAAACAATCCATTGCTAATTGTGTGAACCCAGCATCTAGGAGTGCCTTCAGAAGCAGATTGAAACCTTCAGTGTCTGGCTCCAGTTGTTCCCTCTTCAGGTATGAACAGGCTTTGTCGACCTCAGACTGTAAACCTTTGCTTGCAAGCACTGTAACAAGATCTACGTACCACAGCAACCTAGGCCTGTACCAATGCTCCTTCCGAATCTCGTCAAAGACCTATCAGAAATGACAACATTGTAAGAAATGAGAAGCATATCAGTCTTCATTTCTTTGTTCAGGAATCAGGACTATAAGTTTCTGCTTGTCAGCAGTAGCACCATCTAGTAATCCTAAATGCATATAAAAAACTAAGAAGGGTGCATATGTCAGCAGTGTCACCATCTAGTAACCTTAAATGCATATAGTAAAAAAAACTATAAGAATTAGAAGTTGATCCTGGTATTTCAATGAGCTGCCACTGAATTGTATTCATTCATGCCACTATACTGTAATTTCCTTAAAAAAAATAGCAGCCATATTGACAAAAAAAACCTTAAGGATCTTGCAGTAGACTAATGAGGAATCATATATGTGCTCCACATTTAATGGATTCATAACCTTTCTATGCTTAAGAAATAGCACCCAAAGCACATCTACTGCATCCAGCAGTTAAAAAGAAATGGCTCAAATCAAAGTGGACAAAAACTTAGACAGGCATGAATCCTGAGGGCCTGATCAGCACATCATGCTGCTTCTGAAAGAAGTTAGGAGCTTTGAACCAACAATTCATGACAACAATGAGTTTTCCTTAGATGATTAATGGTGGATCAGACTAGAAATTCTGCAAATCTATCTAACGGACAGCCGGACAGGAAGTGTATAAAAAAAAGTTGGTGAGTGCACATCGGTCATCAGATGCAGTTCACAAAGGCTGACAACTTTTGGATAAACTATTGTTCCCAAATTCGTTATCTCCTTGGACATGAAGATATGGCTAAGCTTTTACCAATTTGGACAGTGGGAATAATTTAGGCCGATGAAATTGTTCAGCATGGCACGAGCACAACATCGTGACGGGAATTTACGATTTTATACATTTGTTGCTAATCTACACGTTCACAGGTAATTGACTAATTGATCAGCACAATTTGGCCAAGAATTTGCCCTACGACGCCCAAAACGCCACCAAGGCAGCTTCTGCCGGTGAAGCAGCAAGCGCGCATAGCACGGCGCCAGCCACGGCGTACCTGGAGGGCCAGGAGGGCCTCGCCCTGCGCGGCGAGCTCGCGGAACACGGCGACCATGTCGGCCTTGAGGAGGCGCCGCAGCTTGGGCTCCACCGCGGCGGCAGCGGACGCGGCGGAGCCGCTACGGAGGGCGGCGCGCTTGAGGGACTGGACGGCCTGGATGGCCTCTGTGCTGAGGTACCGGCCGCGCTGCGTCGGCTTCCGGTTCTTGCTCCGGTCCCGCATCGTGATGGTCCCGGCGGCGGCGGCGGCGCTCCTCCGGCGAGCGCTGCCGCCGGTAGAGGGTAGGCGGAGCGGTGAGTAGGCGGTGAGTAGGCGGAGCATCGCCGCTCAGCTCTGCCTCTGCTCGAGTTGGATATTGGTGTACTGGTGTGGGATTGCGGCTGTTTTAGATGGGTTCAGACTTCAGACTTCAGACAGTAGTCCCCCGTCCGCGCCCCTCCCGCAGAAGTCGCGGGCCGCGCCCCTACCACAGGCGTCGCCGATCATCAGCTCAGGTCGCCAAGAAGCAGCAGGCGCCCCGCCGTCCAAGAGACCACGAAGGTGTACTCCGCTCTTGATTCGGGTGCTTGGGCTGGCTGGCCTGGCTAGTTTCCTAGTTGGTGCTGATGCTTGGGGTGGGGACTAGGGTGCGTGCAGGTGCCGGAGGTCGAGATCATCCAGATCGTGGAGAATGTGTGCAAACTGAAGAAATAGGAGGCGGATTGGACGCTCTGGATCGATATCGTTGAGAAAGGCAACAGGCTGGAGGTAAATTGACACTCTATGGCCATGTTTAGTTTCCTCCCAAGTCCCAACTTTGACACTATGCAAAAAGAAGATTCTCCATCACATCAAACTTGCGGTACATGCATGAAGTACTAAATGTAGACGAAATTAAAAACTAATTGCACAGTTTTGTTGTACTTTGCGAGACGAATCTTTTGAGCCTAATTAGTCAATATTTGGACAATAATTCACAAATACAAACGAAACGCTACAGTTGCGCATTTATGGTAAAATGCCAATTTTACCACTCCCAAATTGGGAACTAAACAAGGCCTATGTTAGCTTCTGCAACCTCAAATCGAACGAATTATTTAGGCTTTTTCAGAAATTTTGTGTAGGACTTTCGTGTTCTCCCTGTTTCTCTCGTAGCTATCCTAGTTAAATGCCAAAATGTTTAATCGATAAGCACCTAATCAAACTTGCATACCGATGCGACTCCTATCTGATTTTGATCTTTTGGAAGACTGGGTCTGGGAGCAACATGCGTGTTAGCCACCTGCAAACTCAACAAGCAATTTGGACTTGATATGTTGAGATATGTTTTCTTGGCATGTAACATGGCATAATTCTATCGTATTCTAGCATGGCTGCTTCATCTAGAAATTTACCTGTCCGCTTCAGCTTATTCAGCCGGCTTATCAGTCACCGAACAATATTTTTCTCTCACAACAAATCAGCCGTTTCAGCTTTTCAGCCGGCTTATAAGTCGAGCCGAACAGGGTATCCCACTGTGTGTCTCTGTTCGTACTCTCTGAATCATTGTTGCCTTATAATGAATTCAGATAACTCTCTGAATCATTTGTGTTCTGGTGGTTATGTTTTTTTTATCAGTTTGAAGTTGGTTTTAGTCTGGGCTAAAGGTTGATTAGCATGATCTATGTTTCTTCCGCTACTGAATACTGATACTAGCTGCTACAGGTTTATGGAACTTTGGCAATTGCTGAACTTGGGACCGATCATGCAGCATATCATATAGAAGATCATTTAGACCTTGCTTCATGGGCATATATAACAGTTAGCTTCACAAATCAAGTTGTCACCAACTAGATCAGAAGTTTCTCCAGGTTACACGTGTCTCCTGCTCCTGTTGATTATATGTTAACCTGAAAAAAATTGAACTTCATCAGCTGCTTGTTGCCTTTGATCATGCTGTAGGAGTAAGACCAATTGAACTATGTATCTATTTTTATCTGCTTGAAAATTGAATTCACATGGGATAAAGCTCAGTTAACAATGGATAAGTTCATTTTTATCTGCTAAATAGCTTGAGTGTGCATGTATGCTATGAGATAGGCGAGTACAATGATTTGGGGTATACAATATACCATATACTATTATTAGCCATAGTTGATGTGTGCCAGATTTTGCTGTTACAGGTTTATAGAACTTTGACGATTGTGAGCATGAAAGAGATAATACAGAAAATCATTGAGGAGATCATCTTGTCTTTCTTTCAGATCAGATTAATATGCTTCAGTGCAGTTATTCCATACTTGTACCCCTTTACATTCTTCTTTCAGATTAGATGAATATGCTTCAGGGCATTGTTATTGGGGTGTACTCCTCACAGCCGTTATATAAAATTGTTAACTTTCAAGGGGTAAAACAGATCTACACCACAGCAGTGCGGAAGCTGTTCATCCCCCAAGAGTTCATGCCTTGTTATGGTTATTGTCCAGAAACAACAAACAAGTTGCTGACCCAGGATAACTTAAGAGAAGAGATGTTGCGAACCAGAGTTGCTTGTTCTGCAGCCAAAATGGAAGTGTTCACCACTTGTTCTTTGAGTTTGTGGTCGCCACTCTTTCGAAAAAAGTTTGTGGTGGCCAAAAAATCCTGTACCTCACTAGCTGATCGTTTTGGTAGCCCAGTAGTGATTAGCTTTGAATCAGTTGCTAAGTTTTGGCTGTTTCATAAAAAAAACATGCTATCTTTAGCATGGCTAGCTCAGCAGTGATGTGAGATCTCTAAGAAATTATTCTTGTTTTCAGAATACAGCTTGGAGGAATATGTCACTGCTCTGGCGTCCGGTGGTACAGATGCTCAAGAACCGGGAATTACTCTGCCCGGTCAAGCTTCTGGAGCAGCACAACACAAGACACTGGTGCCTTCCTTGAAAGGATTAGCAGCAGGAGTACTTATAGCTGGTGTCTGATCGTAGACCTGTCCATACATGATGAAAGCCAACAGAAGTTGCAGCTGGGGAAGGAAGCACCGGAGAGTGGGAGCCGCAAACAGCTACTGCGACAGCGAGATGGCGGTGTGCTCTGAGCACTGAGCTGCACAGGAGCTGCAGGCTATCGCAAACTGAGGGAAACCGTCTGAGGCAGAGGTAGTCAGCTGGGTTACACCATGCTCTTTTGATGTGGGATGTTCAGTGAACTCTGATGTATGAGTAGAGAGGGAACAATGCATGCTTCTGATAGACTGTCCTGTTTTATGCAATGCATTATGGACGGGGGCTGAGGCCCTGGAACTCTATATTTGTATCCCATTATGTTGTCTGTGAAGATCGAAGGCAAATTTGGTCCACAAATGATTTTTTTTCCCTGTAGAAAAAGGTCTCTGCTGAAGCCTGTATGAACCATGGAGATAGCTGTGCTAGTGTGCTTTGTGCGCATGGCTGATGGCTCAAGTCCGTGCGATTTTCAAATGACACAAGGTTTTATTGATGAGACTCGATAGCAATTCACATGGCACCCCAATAGCCATCCTTCTCCCCACTGGTCAATCAAGACAACAGCTCAACGAGACAACCGATATGCCTATAATTAACGCCTCAACGGCTCCCGATTTGCAGCCCCACCACCACGTGCGCCACGTCACACCGCCAGCCGCGCGAGCGCCTCGCCGGCGCGCTCGCCGGTGGACAGCCGGAGCCTCCTGTAGTCGTCGTACTTGAACTCCCTGTAGCGGCGCGGGTGGTCGGCGTCCACGAACGCCTCCGGCGCGCTCACCCTGTCGTCCTTGGGCGCGAGCAGGAACATGGCGATGGAGAAGCGCGGCACCGGCGCGACGCACTGCACCCGGTGCCTCACGTTGTGCAGCCTCCCGTTGCTCCAGGCCTGGGTAAACGAACGGCATCGATCAAAGACATCAAGATCGAGCACCTGGAGACGGCACGGATCTGCCAAGAACGAAGTTCATCATACCGTGCCGACGTCGCCGATGTTGATGAGGAAGGAACCGGCGACGGGGTCGACGGGCACGAACTCGCCGGTGGCGGGGTCCAGCACCTCGAGGCCGCCGACGCACTCGTCCTCCTGGAGCACGGTGAGGAAGCCCGAGTCCGTGTGGGTCTGCACGCCGGGGGAGCCCACCGTGTCCTCCGTGTAGTTGTACCGGTTGATGCGGAACTGGCACGGCCAGTCCCCGAACGAGTGCTCCTCCAGCCCCAGGCTCGAGGCCAGCTTGCCGGCGACGTCGACGATCACGTCGTGCATCCGCTCCGCGTAGCTCTTCACGGTCGCCCTGCGCCAAAGATTTTTTTTTTCCATCACCCGGGACGAGATTTCTATCTAAATCGGGAGAGGGGGAGGGCAGAAATGGATCGAGTTCCAAGCAATCAGCACAGCTTATGACAGACGTTCAGGAGCAGGCAGCCTACTAGTGCTCTGCGGGAGCAAAACACCTTTGTTCTATAGGTTGGCCGCTACAAGCGGCAATGCAGCGCACGACCTAGTGTATTAGTACCTGGGTTTACACGTCTTTTGGTTGTAAATTTTAACATGTAATCACCTAACATGCCCTAACCGTGTGCGTGCACTCGGGAGGTCCGTGTTGTACGAAACTTTTACTTTCTTCGTAATCGAAAGATATGGATCGAACTAGAAAAAGCACGCGCGAGAGCATGGTCGACCTGAGGTGCGGCGGCGCGTCGAGGCACGCGCAGAAGGCGTCGACGTCGGCGGGCGCGGCGGCGTCGATGAGCCCGAAGGCCTCGTAGAGCGGATTGGTGGCGCTGGGCGCGACGTAGCCGCTGCCGGGGATGACGTCGGTGTTGCGGCGCTTGGCGTCGTCGGGGAGGTCGAAGAGCGCGCGCACGGCGGCCTTCATCTCGGCCAGGAGCCCCCGGGGCACGCCGTGCCCGGTCACCCGGAAGCAGCCCTGCCGCTCGCACGCGGCCCGCAGGCGCGCCGACTCCTCCGACGCCGAGCCGGCGAGGCGCAGGTCGATCACGGGGACCTCCGCCGCTGCCGCCATCCCCGCTGCCTCGGCCATGATCTCTACTCTCCCGGACACGCCGCCCGGGTGTGCTTGCTGGGCTGCTGCTGTGTGCCTGCATGTATATCGACGGGTTGGTGAGACAAGCGGCCGACACGCCGCGTGTCCCACGTCAAAGGCTGCTTTCGTTGCCATCGGATGGTGCAGCCCGTTGATCGGGAAACTGTGAAGCAAACATTTTCCTACGCCTAGACCCTAGAGGACAAGGGGTCAGCGATGTCTGCCGGGTCGCCGGCTTGGAGCACCGGTGGGAACTCTGAAGCCTGAACCTGCTGATGGTGAGGATCGTTTTCACTTTTCAGTCGAGGAAGCACACTGAGAAGTGGCACCCGGAAGTCCAAGCAGGCCTTGCGCGATAGGCCGTGAGATGCGCGGCCTCGGCGTTTGCGTCGGCCGCGAACGAACGTTCAGAACACACTACACAAAACGAACAAGTTCAGGAGAGATACGCACAAAGGAAAGGAGAGTTTAGAGTAACATGCAAATACGACGATGAAAACGAGTCCTGTACATACACAAAAGTGTTCGGACTTCGAAACACACTACACAAAAGGTGTTCGGACTTCCATACGACAGCTCGAGTAGTAAACGAAGCAGAACACTAGAGAAACCCGTCAACTCAATGCTTACGTTACGTACACGCCCGCTGTATATAACACACGTACTACCTCGGATGTCCCCTGCGTCTCCAACTTCTACACTACTAGTTCGTGATACGTGCCACGACGCCCGATCGATGAGCGGCGGCGACGACGACGTCGGCATGCCCGCCGGCGCTCCCATCCGGCCGTGGGCCGACCTCGAGCCCGGCCTCGTCTCCACCATCGCCGACTGCTGCGCGCTCAAGGACTACGCCTCCTGCCGCGTCGTCTGCGCCGCGTGGCGCTCCGCGCTCCCGCCGCCGCTATCACGCCCGCTCACCGTGCTCCCGGCCGACGACGCCGCGAGCCTCCCTGTCTCGCTTGCCGCCTGCTCCCTCCACGCGCGACGCTGGTCCAGGCTCCTGCTGCACCGGCCGGGCGGCAGGGTCGGCGCCGCGGCGCGCTGCCGCTGCGTCGGCGCCTCGCGCGACGGGTGGGTGGCACTCGTCGCGGGCGACGCCGCGGCGCCCGCGGGGCCCATGCTGTTCAACCCCTTCACCGGCGAGGAGATTCCGCTGGACGAGTCGCTGTACCAGCCCGCGCACGGCCAGCTGGCGCCTAAGATCATCTTCTCGCCCAACCCCACGCGCCGCGACTTCATCGCGGCGAGCCTCATCCGGCCGAACATGGTCGCCGTGCAGAGGGCGGCCAACGGCTGCTCGTACAGCGAGGACACGGGCCCGCTCCTCGACGGGGTCGTCCTGGTCGACATCGCCTACGGCGACGACGGCAAGGTCTACTGCTTGGCGTGGGACGGCGAGGTGCACGTGCTCCACCTCACCCGCCGCCACCGTGTCTGCCGCCAGATGCCGCCGATGGAGGTGGGGCCGCTGCCGAAACTGCCCATCGGCGCCGACGCCTTCCCTCCGCCGTACGACGTCATCTCGGAGTACACGGACGGCAAGAACCTGGTGCTCTGCGAAGGTGGGCTGTACCAGGTGTGGAGGCGGTCGAGCGGCTCCGGCTCCGTCACCGTTGACGCGCCGCCCGGGGGAGCCGCGCGGCGGATTCGCATATTCGAGGGCGACGTCTTCGTCCTCAGGTACGACCCGGGGAACTGGCCGGGCAGCTGCTGGACGGTGGCCGACGCGAAGGATCTGAGAGGGAACGCGGTGTTCGTCGGCATGAACGACGCGGCGGTGGTGCGCGGCGAGGGCGTGAGCGCCAACAGCGTCTACTATTGGGACGGCCCGCGCGGGGGAGACGGAGACTACGAGGCGGTGGTGTACAACGTGGCAACCAAAGCCTCTGTTCGGTGGCCGGCGGCGTCGACCGGAGGCGTGTCGTGCCCCGTGTGGTACTTCTTGCCGGCGGCCGGCGTCAGCCAGCGCGTGGGAGCAGAAACAACTGGCGTGGAAGCCACGTCTGGGGAGGAAGCGACTTCTCTCGAACATGGCGAGAAGGAGGACAGTGCGCATTGTCTCAAGAAAACGATGAATTTGCTTGGTAGGTTAGATTATCGTGTCGTTTATGATAGCGGTCTGTGTGAAGATGGCGAGCGTTAAACTTGCTTTTTGTTAGCTTTATTTATAGTGTGAAAAGAACTGGTTCTATTGCATCATGTTTGTCGAGATTTAGGCTGGTACAAAACTCAGGCACACGTACACAATACTACTGAAGTACGAAAAAGAAAAGGTAGATTAATGCAGACAAGTCGAACATTTTTTGTGCAATCTTCTATGAGCTAGTTCTGGCATAATTGCTCTGCATCTTCTGCTTCCCACGATAGAATGATCAAAACCTACAATTTTGCGTGGAGGGAGTATTTGATTGGATGCTAACTCATTCGATCCTAATTATAGGCAACAATTATTTTTCTTTCACCATGCAAAAATTGGAGGGCTGCGTCATCAGTTCTTGATACATTCAATCAAACACGTGGTAAATTTGATAATTTGTGTTGTAAGTATATAGATGTTACTAGGAATATTTTGGGTCATCCGATATTACTTTTAATATTTCTATAATAAAATAGATGTTACTAGAGAAAT
The DNA here is from genome assembly GCF_000263155.2 of Setaria italica. Lineage (NCBI taxonomy): Eukaryota > Viridiplantae > Streptophyta > Magnoliopsida > Poales > Poaceae > Setaria > Setaria italica. The sequence goes on from NC_028456.1 coordinate 22,768,673, forward strand.
GGTAATGTTTTAAATTAAATCAGAGGGTATATCGTGTCAGTCTTATTGCTAATTTTCCTCCTAGTCCGAATGCTTGATTTTTTCTTATTCGAACCACATCTTGCATATGTCTTCGCTTGAGTCCATGTAATGTTGAGTTTCCATTTTGCCTTATCCTACCTCTACCTTCTACTCGTCGTATCTAATATCGTCACCTTAATAATCCTTCTCTGATATGATAAGCTTTTTTTTCTCAACTTCAACAAGATGCTTTTACGTGCCCTTGCTCTACCTTACTTACCTTTTTCTTGTTGTTCTCTCATCCACTTTGATCCATTGATAACTTCCATCACCCGAGATAACCCCAATATACCACGATGCCAATCTTATCTACCTTCTACTTGTCGTGTCTAATACCACCACCTTGTTAATCCTTCTCTGTACGATAATCTCTCTTTGCCTTAGCTTCGACAAGATCGCTTTTGCGTGCCCTTGCCCCACCTTACATACCTTTCTTATCGTGACAGCTCTCATCCACTTTGACCTATAGTCCATCATTTCCGATAACAAAAAATGCTACAGTCCTCACTCCATCCATCATCACTATATGCCCAATCTAACTTGACGACCTTTCCTCTAATTTCACTATGTTTTGAAACCTCACTTTCTAAGATCAAAATCTGAACCCTAATCCTACAACTCTATCTCGAATAAACTCTCAGTTGAGTGACAAAAAATCCAGTGTCGAAGCTGGCGAAAACATTTGAGCATTTTCCATCCGCTGGGTTAAAAAAGAACGGGATTTCATCTACCACTGTGCAAAAGGGTCCAGATCACACACCTGGAATCTACCTCCCGTTAAACCTCTCTCCCCCTCCTTTCTCCTCCTCTCTATCCTCCATTCCTCTCCCCAATCCCCATCCCTTCCTCGTCCTTGGGGCTTTGAGCTCGTCGACCTCCGGCCAAATCTGGAAGCAGCGACGGCACCCGGCGGCCGTCACATCCCCGCGCGAATTGTCCCGACCCCCGACTCTTTCCTCCCCCATCCCGATCCGGAAGGGAGCGGTTTCCCCCTGTCCAAATCGAGCCACCTGCGCCCGTCGGGGGAGAAGCAGGCTGCGCATCCAGTGCGCTCGAGCTCCTGCAGGCAGCTTCCCCGTCGAGCCTCCGCAAGGATCCATTTTGCCTCCCATCGGCGACGCGGAAGAGAACCGCGGAGGGGATTGCGAAGCTTAAAACCCACGACACCGGTTGCCGAGCCCCACCGCGCACGCTCCTGCAGGAAGGTACCCCCTTTTCTCTTCGTCCTCGCTTATCTCTGATTCCTGCACCCGCCGGAGAGGAGAGAGTTCGCCGGAGTAGTACGGCTTGGACAGGAAGGAATCCGGTGGTATTTTTGCAATTGCCAAAAACAATCATGGTACCGCGGCTATGTGCTACGAAGGCAATTCTCTTGTGGTGCTAGACTGGTTGCCAGGGCTTGGGCCATCAGCACTGGCATAATGGGTGGATGCTTACTTATTGTGTATATTTTGCGCAGATAAAGATGATGGATGTGGTGTTTGTATCTCTTCGCCGTCTGTGAAGACCTGCTGTGTAGGTGACATCAAGATATGGTGATGCGGAAGAGGTCGGATTCTGGATCCCGTGGCCGCCGAACTGCAACCATGCCACGTGTTCCAAACTCAGCTCGGGTACATGTTCTTTTGATCATGTTTTTGCTTTGACCACAATTTGCCAATTGAATCCTTATTAACGATCCACGTTAATGCAGGGGAAACGCACCACCAGGAAAAAGAAAGATGAGATGTGCGCATTTGATTTGCTTGCCACCGTTGCAGGAACACTATTAGCAGATCAGGACATTTCCAACAATGTTCCTAATACTAGTGGTGCAGCAAAAGCTAAAAACAAGAAAGCAGTTAAAGAAGAACACCGCGATGAAATTCTGCCCCTAAATAACATGGCTGTGGAGAAAGATTGCTGCAATGGATGTGTAGTGGGTTCTGGTGGTATCTGTGCCTTTCCTAGGCAAGCTAACAACTGCTCGGCAGAAAACTCGTCGACAATAAACGAAGCTGGATCAATGTTAGAGTCACTAACAGTGAAATCAAATATGTTAGTTAGGGACTCATTGGTTAGTTGTACAAGACCATATGAAACTAGCTGTGGTCTCGGCATAATTCCTGAGTTTGGAGCTCGTGGAACACACCATCCAGGATCCTCAAGTTCAGCAGAGGCTGAACAAATGCACCAAGCTGAACCTAAAGTGGTCAGAAGACAAGCAGATGGGCATGCTGCGGTTCTTCACAGTTTGTTTGACTCCGTGGATCTTGATGTTAGACCTCCTGCTTTGGTTAGTTCTGACAGTAGCTCGTGTGTTCCTCTGTGCAACCATGACAAGGACCATCAAACTGCTTCCTTGTGTCGGGATGAAGTGCAGTATACTGCAGACAGAGATGACGATGAAAATTCTTCTGGGTGCACGCATCCAAGCACTGCAGGGGATAAGGGTAGCAGGCCACAATATATTGGTAGCCACAGGATAAGGAAATTGCTTGCCTCGAAGGTAAGGAAGGCAGCACGTAATAAGATTTGTGGAGGGATGCCATCAAAAAAGGTTTGTGGAGGGATGTCCAACAAAGGTATGCCAATCCCATGTTCCCATGGTGTTAGTATTTGCATCATCTACACTCCTAGTTGCTCAATTAGCTGCCATAGAGAACCATGTTTCCTTTTGCTTCTCTCTATTATCATTGCAACCTGCCAACATAGGAATTTGACTAATCAAGGGCCACTGGTTGTTTTACTCAAATAGGTAGCAAGCTAAATTTATGCAGCAAAAAGATACCTGCCAGACGTCAAAAGGTGCAAAGGACAATTTTCAAGAAGAAAAAACCAGCGCATCATGCAACTTCATTTGCTAAAGAGATGCTAACTGGAGGTATTTTATACTGTTAAATACATCTACATTGTAATTTTGAAGTCTTCAGTTCTTTAGGATTATGCAGACATCCAGTTCTTCCACATGGCATTGGACCTCAATCCTTGTTTCAATGCACTTCCTAAAAGAAAATGTTGCTTGCCATTGCAGCCGCCGGGACATCATTCTCTACAGAAGGTCGGAATAAATCATCGGGATCTGACAATTACCATGGTATTCTTGGATAGTGTGCAGTGTTGTGTTCGTTGCTTTTATTTCCATGGCTTATCATTCCTTTTACTTTTCAGTTAAGCTAAGAATAAAGTCATTCAACATCCCAGAAGTGTTCATCAATGTCCCTGAAAATGCAACCATTGGTTCATTGAAGGTACTATATGGGAAGCTACAAGTTACTGATTAGCAATCATGCATTCTTTTGTGCAGCTGTTGTTAATCTACTATTACAGTATTGTTCATGAAATCTGCGAGACTGCAAGATCCCATTTAACTTTCTGTTTTGCAGTTGGAAAAAATATAGTAATACATAAGTTACCTGCTAAAAAATGCTGGACTGGACAGTCATGTTAGTTTTCTACATTTGAATAACCAAACAATTTGTCGCAATGTGAAATAATGAGTCTTCACAATAGCTTTAATTGTTACACAATACAGAGCATTTTCTAGCTGGAAAATTCAACTTCCATTGTTTATGAATATTACCTTCTTGTGAGTGTTGCCCAATAACCATTTCCAATTTGTCTATAGAAAACCGTTATGGATGTCGTCAATAGTATAATGCAAGGTGGTCTACGCGTTGGTGTTCTTCTTCAAGGAAAGGATATCCAAGACGACAACAAGACACTTCGTCAAGCTGGGATATGCCATGATAAAAAACTAAATAACATAGACTTTACGCTGGAATGTGAAGGTGGGCAAGATTCTCCCTCTGGAGTCGTAAAACCTGAACAGATGGATTTGCTCAGTGCAGATGTTGTGGAGCCATTAGCTAGGTAGGTGATGATACAGTTGTCTCTTAGGAGTAATGATTGAAAAATATCGTCAGGATGCAGCTTAAATATTCCATGATTTTTCAGGATGAAGTGTGAAGAGCATTTTCCTGAAACTGTCGGCGATGACAACCAGCAGCGCACACCTCCTTATCGAAGCCGCTCTCTCTCCGATCTGTATTCTGTTGTTCATCCTGTTGAGATGGCCTCACAAGATACATCAACAAGCTCCCAAGCCATCGTCCCTGTTGCACCTTCAGACGATGGTGCCCTAGCCATTGTGCCTCTTTGTAGTGTCAGACGGTCTGAAACTGGGCAAAGGCGCACTAGGATGCCCTTCACTGTTGATGAGGTTGCGGCACTGGTGGAAGCAGTCGAACTGATCGGGACTGGAAGGTCTGTGTCCAATAAATTTGTTTTCAGTTCATGCAACCTGTTGCCTCATGTGTGCCTCTTAATCTTGTTTTTCAGGTGGAGAGCTGTTAAAATGCATGCATTTGAACATGTGGAGCACAGGACATATGTTGACCTTAAGGTGATTTTCTTAGACACAATCTCGCCTTTGTGTACAGTTAATTTTGTGCTGCCAGCCTGCCAATCAGAAGATCCACAAAATCAGCCATCAGTACAGTTTCCTTATGTTGGATTTCAATGCCGTGCTGGTGATCTTATGTTCCGAACTAGCTACCTCTCATTTCTCTCTGTTTAGTGGATCACACGAAATCTGCAGCTCTCTAACATACTGTGAAATACTGATTGTTGAACCAGGACAAGTGGAAGACCCTGGTTCACACCGCAAGTATATCCCCGCAACAACGAAGAGGCGAGCCAGTTCCACAAGAACTCCTGGACCGTGTGCTCGCAGCACAGGCCTACTGGTCCGAGCACCCAAAGATCCGTGGCAAGGCTCCTCTTCCTGCGATATGCTCTGCCTAGAAAGGAGGGGGGGCGAGCTGGTCCTTGTGTAAATACTGTGCCTAATAGAAACGATGTAGAAGTGGTGTCCAAAGAAATCAGACTAATTTGTGTGCCATTGCAAGCTTACAACATTGGTTTTGTTTCCATCCTCCGTTCTTTGGTCGCTGTCGAAGCCAGGGGTTATGTCTCCTCTATGGTTAAATAAGGGAGAGAGAGCCTTGTTTGGCACTTGTAAATGATGTCACAAACTGCTGCTATGTTTCATAAAGAAAACCGTCGACTTGTCGCTGTTGTTCTTCACCCATGGGCCATGGCTGAATTGGTATGTTCAGACGTTCAGTACTGGACGAGTCTACTCAAAGGTTAAGAAAGATTTGGCTACCTCCCTGATACTCCTCAGCTTGCATAAAATTGCAGTGCTTGGTGAGGATGCTGAATGCTTCGTGCTCAGGTGCTGTCAGTAGTTACCTTCAGTTTGTAAACGCGTGGCCTGAGATTCGGATATTCAGTAAATTATTTCGACGTGAGAGCTGTACTTGCTGGTTGAGCTCGCAGAGTAAATTATAAACCATTGCCTGCAGAGTAAAAATTACCGGAGGCTCCCTCATACGCTCATCTCCTCCCAACATATGTGGACTGCCGAGTGCCGACGATCCGACGTTACATGCCTGTCTGCCATCAGTCACCTCTCACCTAGGTCGGCAGTAACATACTCTGAATGTTACAGTACCGCCACAAATCCCAAGATGGATGCGTAGACGCTCAAAAAGTAGATGCGAGGATATCATCGTGCAACTACCGTTAACTACTCCCTCGATCCTAGATTACTATTCATTTTAGATTTACTAGGTACGTAATTTTCTTATACCTCTAAATACATATTATATATAGTATATATGTAGATACATATTATGTATAGTATATAGATATGTAGCAAAAATTATATCCCTATAAAAATTTTATAATTTGAAACGGAGGGAGTATTGTTTATACTATTTGGGTGCTGCTACCTGCTACTCCGTACACGCAGGGACGGATCCAGGGCCCGGGCTACCCGGGCTGCAGCCCGGGGTGAGCCCATGTAGTCCCTTTAACATATGTGGTATTTAGCCTAATAAAGGAGGTTTATAAGGCAAGATTCGACTGTTTTGGTGCTGATTCAGCAACTTAGCCCGGGATGCAGCTCCGTTTTGGATCCGCCCCTGCGTACACGTACACAGTATATTTGAAGCATATTTGTAGGATGGCCTACTTATATTAACCAACAGTAGCTACGTAACACATGAATACTTGATAATGTTGTTAATTTGTTATAGACTTATAGTCGATCGATACTTAGATACTCCTTCCGTTCTTTTTTTTTTTATTTGACGTGGCTTAGCTCAAACTTGAGCTAACAGCGTCATATAAATCAGAACAGAGGGAGTATACTATAAGAAAAACCTTCTAGTTTTGTTTTAAAGCGTGGCGAAGGGGAAAATAAAATGTTTTGATGCGTCAAGAGCAGCAAGTGGTGACTCGGATGTCAAAGAAGCTTACAAGTACTGGAGTAGAAAAATAGCCCAGCCCACCCTGCTGCCGCGACAAGTCACTGTCACAGGGCCCAAACGACGTGTTTTAGCCCCACCTGCCATCCAACCAACGCCCCACCTCCAAACCCGCACGAATCCGTTGACCCCTCCTCCTCCTCAGTCATAGACCCCGCCCCGCTCACATACCACTCGCGCATTCGCGTCCTCCACCCAGCCCCCGAGCCACGGAAACCGCCGCCTCCCCACAACGCGACGCGGCTCTGCTGTGCTCTCTCGATGGACGACGCGAGCCAGACCTGGCCGCCCCCGGCCCCCTCGCCGCCGCCCTTCTCCTCGCGGCCCCGCGCGTCTCCGTCCCCGCACCGCCGCCGCCGGCGCCGCCACTACTCCAAGAAGCACGCGCCCCCGCCCGCGCCACCGACACCGCCACCGACGCCGGCGCCGCAGGGCGCGGACTTCTCCGCGCTCCCGCCGGAGCTCGTCCACCGGGCGCTCGCGGCCGCGTGCGCCTCCGACGTTGCGGCGGCCAGCCGGGCGTGCCGCGCGTGGCGGGACGCGCTGCGGCCGCTCCGCGAGGCCGCGGCGCTGCACGCGTACGGCCGGCGCGTCAAGCACGGCCCCGTCGCGGGAGCCGCAGCCCGCGGGGACGGCGGGCGGAACGAGGCGGAGCGGCAGCGCGCGCTGGGGCTGTTCCGGCGGGCGGCGAGGCTGGGCTCCGCGGCGGCGATGGTGGACGCCGGCCTGATGTGCTGGGAAGAGGGCCGGCGGCGGGAGGCCGTGGAGTACTACCGGAGCGCGGCGGAGCTGGGGCATCCCGTCGGGATGTGCAACCTGGGGGTCTCCTACCTCGAAGGTATCGTGGATTTGGCTTCCGGGGCAGTTAGCTATCCCCTTGGAGTTTTGTTCTAGGTGGTTGTAGAAAGATTCGGAATTCAGGACGGATTAGGCTTGTTTCCAATTCTCTTATATTCCATGCGCATTATTAGTTTTGTTCCCAGCGCAATTAGAATCATTCAATATTTTAGGGGAAGCTTTGGCTGTGCTCTGTGCCCTTTGTCTCCTGCCATTCATTTAGTAAACTTTAGTGTGTTTATTTAGGTCCTACTCTAAACTTTGCAAAGTAATAAAGAATCAACCAATACTTGATCAGATTACTCAAGCTTGTTATTCGTTTGGTAGCAACCACTCCTCTTGTTTGTCTCAAGCATCAGACCTGATATCGCTGCCAATAATTCTGCAGCTGATCCACACAAGGCTGAGGAAGCCATCCGATGGTTTTATCCATCAGCATCAGCGGGCAATGCTCGTGCTCAATACAACCTAGGCCTTTGCTTGCAGAATGGGAAAGGGATCAAGCGTAATCAGAAGGAAGCTGTAAGATACCTCTGATATGTTGCACACCTGCAGTTCAAATAATTTTCCTATAAAAGAAATATTCTGGTTCTCTAATTGTGCTCAATTCTCGAACCACGTATGCAATCCATTGTTACAGTATCCTGATGCACACATATCTTACAAACTAGGTTAGGTCTTGACAACCTCTATTATTAAACAACTGTTTACATTGTGTTCTGATGATGCTGGGGTTACCAGACTCCGTTGAAGTTCTTTAATAACTAAACTGAGAGAAATTAGCTGTTTATCTTGTTTGGATTTCACCCTACCAAGGTAATCAGAATTATATCTGACGGTTATAGATACCTGGGTACCCTCATGGAGGGCGCAGCCGACCACTAATGGGCCGGCCCGACTTGATGAAGAAAGCAGAAGATAGAGTCCGGCTAGGGCTCGCCACGTATTGTAATCCGACTAGATCCCATCTATAGTAACCGACTAGGGGACTTGCCATGTAACCCTACCCCTCGGAGTATATAATGGGAGGTAGGGGTACCCCTTTGAGGACATCCAATCCCACCATACGAACCCTAAACACCCGAGCGCAGGGCGCAATACAATCCTCCAAACAGGACGTAGCGTATTACGCTACACTGGCGGCCTAAACCTGTATAAATCTCTGTGTTTTGTGCCTTGCGTTACCATCAAGTTCATGGTCTTGCGATCCTCTCTGCCTACAAATCAACCATCTGGGTTGCCCCTAGGTGGACTGCCGGTCACTAAATCCGACAATATCACCAGGATCAAGCACGATATACTGTAACCACTAACCAGCAGATACCAGATTAGCAGCAGGCTCCTCTCATCTTCTTTGTAGAATTGTAGTACTCTAGGTGTATATACTATGTACTTATTTGGCTATGTTTTGTAAAGCTGAGATGAGCTTATTAATGCAGGCAAAGTGGTACTTGCGAGCTGCAGAGGGAGGGAATGTACGAGCCATGTACAACATTTCCCTGTGTTATAGTTACGGTGAAGGGCTTGCACAGGATCTAGTGCGCGCTAAGAGGTGGCTGCAACTAGCTGCTGATTGTGGTCACAAGAAAGCTCTTTATGAGTGTGGTATTAAACTCTGTGCGGTATGTCATTGCTTCTCTCTTTCTGATGGGAATGCCAAGTATGGATTCATTTGCCTCAAAAAATAATTAACATAATAGCATACTTCTGTTTTAGAACTGTTCTTTTCTCTAGAAATATTGTGTTCCATCTTTCCTCCACTATATTGCTGCATCCCAGTCTGTAAATATTGCCCACACAAGGTGAGGATGTAACGCTTGATCTCTTGGGGTTGGAAACGCTCCTAGGAGCTGCTATGGAGCACTGCAGTATGTTGGCATTGACTTGCTATGTCTTAAGTTGCAAAAGAATACTCTACATAGGTCAAGTGAAAAGCAGCACTGCAGTATGTTGGCATTGACTTGCTATGTCTTAAGTTGCAAAAGAATACTGTAAAAAGGTCAAGTGAAAAGCAGCACTGCAGCTGTACCTAATTCCTGTAGAGAAAGTTAGATTCTGGGTGGATTCAGGCAATGTGAATGGCCTAAACATAGATGTTAACTAATTAGCTAGTAACTACACCCCATACTGGTGTAAAAAGATGATAATAGGTTTTATGTTTGCATTACGTAGGAAGTTAGGAACTCACACCAGTTGCTATTACTGTTTTTGCAATTTTGCTTCTTCAATGTCAAGAGAACATCCATGCATTTACCTGTGACTCAGTGGCATCCATTTTTTATGATGATGTCTCTCTTATATGCAGGCAGGAGACAAGGTCAAGTCTCTCACGTATCTGGAGTTGGCAACACGGCGTGGAGAAACCGCGGCTGCTCATATGAGAGACGTAATACTGGAATCACTCTCTGCTGTGAACTCACAGCGTGCCCTATCAGATGCTGATAAATGGAAACCTAGGGCACTCCATCCCAGAAGGTGAGGAAATGGACCGCACGAAAATGCCAACAACCATATCATCCAGACGGCCATTGCCCATGTCGTTTGTAACCAGAACTGAAGCACGCCACGGAAGGGTGAAGCAAACATGTAAGCTTTTGCAGCATCTTGAGGAGTGTTACCTCGCTGTAGCCATTCCCTCTGTACAAAGCCGCCCATCACAGATAACAACACGAGAAGTTGCAAAGAATTTCCCTTGGCAATAGTTATGAAAGAGATGCAGTGTTGCAATACGAAACTGTACAGCTCAAGTTGCTGGTTTCATCAGTTTATAGCTGACGCCTGGAGGCTGGACGTTTGTGTGTTTGTTGTACAGAAATTTTGTCCATAAAAAAAAGACAGAAATCTTTGGACATAGGCCAAATGTGTGAATGCTGTATCGCTGTTGCAATTAAAAGAAATGATGAACTCTTCTGGTGATTGATATGATGCCTGAAGATTAGGGCCCCTAAACCGTATGTGATGTATAGCCACCACAAAGGAGATGGCATTATTAATCTTTTCTGTCGGAGAAAAGTATCTTTCATCTATTTTCCATGTATGTATAATGTATGACTGGATTTGACTTTAGTTGGTGCCTGATGCCCTGATACCTTCCCTTAGAAAATGATTTCATCAGCTGGTCTCTTCTAGGTTTGCATGTTCAGAGTTCAGTTCTCTGAATTCATGTAGCTCAACAGGCCATTCCCTGTCCCGTCCGGCCGTCCCAGCAAGCGGCCGTGCGCGCAAGGAAGGCGGCTAATGGGCCTCGCTACCTTGCAGGCAATCCAGGCCGCACAAGTCCAAACCAACCAACGGACAGGAGATGCCCGGGGTGGACGGTATTTCATTTACCGTCCGCCCCGCGGACGGTAGACGAAACACCGTCCAGTCCGCATCCCACTCCCGACACCTCTTCCGCGCCGCCCTCCGCCGGGCTACCGTCGGAATGGGAAAGGGGGAGCGCGGGCTGTAGCCCCCCGGACAGCCCGCACCCGGACGCCGCCGCGACGTGCCTCCCCACCGCGCATTCCCCCGAGGGTTCCTCCCCGGTCTCCATCGTGCGGACCAGCTTCCCATCGAGGTCGAGGAGGTGCTGAAGCCTCAAGGACTTCCGCACTTCCTCTTCCTCAGAGCTACGGCAACGCCTCCAACTTCAAGGTGCTCAGACGTTAGCATCCTGGACGTATGTAATGCGCCCCTCTCCTGATGATCCATCCCGTTTGATCCCACCTCTGTGTTTACTGATTCCACGTAGTGAAGTTGGAGGACAATTTGATTTCGTGTCAAAACAGATAAATAAGCTGCAGAGGGCGCTATCTAGGATTTGGTAGTAATTCATGGTCGATTGCGATATGTTTGGCCAATGTTGGGGATTATTTACTGGATTGCTGGATGTGGAAGTAGCAGAGAATTTGCCTGCCTGCTTGCGATATGCCCCCCCTCCCCCCCAGGGTTTCACATTGTGTGAGTCATTTGTGCAATATCTCGGGTTCATCATTCAAGTGAGCTTTTCTGAACCTGCTAGCTCGGCACTGAGCTTCAACACACATGCGCACGTTGTTATTTAAGAATGCAAAGTATTTTCTGAAACCTTGGGTTTTGGTTCTGCTGGCGTTTGTTGACCACATTTCCTTCACAATTCATAGACTGGTCAGAAAACTCTGTGACTTAGTTATTGAAGAAATTGGTTTGAATTCCATTTTGTTGATGATTTGCATTTACAAGGTCTAGATAGACATGAATCGGCTTGACTACCTGTTGACATTTGATACTTGCAACATTTCTGTAATTTCAATTATGTTGCAGTCACACTTGTAACTGCAGGTGTTATTCTTAGGGAGTTTGCAGAGGATGCTTATTGCAATGCCCTGAAGGATAGTGAGAAGCCAGTTGTTTATGATAATCTTGTAAGTTGGTACTTGCCTCCTATCAACCTGCAGTTTTTTTTTCATCGTCTATGCTTAAAAAGACAATTAAAGAAGTTATGACTGCATTTAAATAAGAGTGGGAGGAATATGCAAAACATACAACAGTACACAGAAAACCCCCCGAGTGGTGAAACACAAATTCCTTGATGTGTTAAATTAAACATCTGGTCGACAGCCTCCTGGAACGCATCCTTGGTGATGAAGTTGTCGTCACCTATGGCTGCTGGGAAGTGGTGGGTTTAGCGGCGCGCAGGGGAATTTGGGAAGGTGGAAGAGGCGGCAGCCAAAGCCAAGAATGTCCCACCTCATACCAGAGATGTTATGGCTAGATTACTGATAATAGATATAGCTCGAGGTAGATGGATATTTCACCCTCACGCTGGAGGCTCTGAGATTAATTCCTCTACTTCTTGCTTGAGTACAGTTATGCAGCCGGGACTCTTATGTAATGAGTCGGCCCTAACAAACCTTCCAACTAATTTCCAAGTATATCTCTAAACTGAATCTAAACCAAACTACTTTTAACTAACTGGACTCTTATTCCTGCGCCTGAACTTCTTGCCAAAGAAGTTGTCCATAACACAAATAGATAAGCTGATAGAGAAAATCACAAAGAACTGAGCAGTAGTCTATGGTGATAATTACTCATATTTTCTTTTTAACTGACAAGTGACAAGTGTACCGTGTAGCACTGCTCATTGCAGATTTTCAGCCATCAACATGTTAGTTTGACCGATTTTTTTTATCATGCTCCGATAGCATGAAGCAAATAATTCAATTGTACAAGGCCGAAGCACTTTGTTTAATCCCTACAATTCATGAATTTGATTGCTTAACTCAGCATCATGCTACAACCTTGTACACATGTTGGCAAAATTTCATTTCTGGGTTTTTGCCTTCTTTTAGTTCCTACTTCCTGCATCCAAATATGTTTGCCTAATCTGTTTGCAGGCTTCAGTTTGTGGTCTAAGGAGCAGCCGATTGATTTGCGACACTTGTAGGACTAGGCAGTTTGCTTTACCCGGTATGGCTCTTGAAATGGAGACGATGCGGCACTGTCAATCTTTGTTGTTCTTATAACGTTGACAAGATATTCAGCATTTGTTAGTGTCGATCAAGCGTGAGCTACCTTGCGGGGTTCGCGCTCTATCCAACACCAACTGCGTAAGTAATATTGATAAAATTACTGTCTACATGTCCGTCCATTCGATCCATGACGACTAAATGCATAATTTGTTTTTCTCAGGTAGCATAAGCGGTAAAGCAGTAGCAAATGTTGCTGCACCCACGACATCCTGACTCCTGAGGCAACTGGAAATGGCTTCCAAGCCGATGCATCTCCACGCTCCCGCCGCCGCCGCCACCTCTGCTGCCACCGTGCTCTCCATCCTCCGCGGGGCTGACCCTGACCGCCTCCTCCCAGCAGCCGGCATCGCCGCAACGCCCACCATACTCCAGCACCTCCGCCCCGCGCTCCCCACCCTCCCCGACCCCGCGATCCCCGCCCTTGCCCGATGGGCCGGCGCCGCCACCGCCGTCTCCCTCCTCGCCTCCCGCGGTCTCTTCGCCGCCGCCTGGCGCCTCCTCCTGGTTAAGCCTCCTTCCTCCCCGCCGCCTCCCCTCGCCGCGTTCGCATCGCTCCTCCGCCGCTACGCGCGCCTCGGGCGCACCGCCGCCGCAGTCCGCGCCTTCCGCTTCCTGCACGGCCACCCCGACCGCTACACCGTCGCTATCGATGGCAATGGCGATGATGGCTCCTCGTCTGCCGCAGAGGTCTCCCCGCTGATCCTGGCCGTCGACGCGCTCTGCAAGGAGGGCCACCCGCGTGCCGCGGCGCAGCTCGTCGAGCAGCTCCGGCGCGAGGACCCTGCGTGGGCGCCCGACGTGCGGACCTACAACGTCCTGCTCAACGGATGGTCCCGCGCGCGCCGGCTCGACAAGGTGGAGAAGCTCTGGGCGGCGATGCGCCACGCCGGCGTGCGGCCGACGGTGGTCACGTATGGGACCCTCATCGACGCGCACTGCGTCATGCGGCAGCCCGACCAGGCGATGGCGCTCCTTGACCAGATGCGGGAGGAGGGGATCGAGGCCGATCTGCTCACCTGCAACCCCATCGTGTGTGCCCTCGCACAGGCAGGTCGCTTCGGGGACGCACACAAGGTGCTCGAGAAATTTCCCCTCTACGGTGTCGCGCCGAACATCTCGACATTCAACTCCCTCGTCTTGGGCTACTGCAAGCATGGCGACCTTGCTGGGGCTAGTAGAGTACTCAAGGCGATGCTGGGGCGGGGCATTTCACCAACTGCAAGGACATACAACTACTTCTTTATGGTCTTTGCGAGGAATCACAGTGTTGAGCTGGGGATGAATCTCTACAGTAAGATGGTCAGCAATGACTATGCGCCGGACCGTCTCACTTACCACCTTCTCGTCAAGATGTTCTGCGAAGCGAACCGGCTTGAATTAACACTGCAAATGCTCCAGGAGATGAGAAACAGTGGTTTTGAGCCGGATCTTGCGACCAGCACCATGCTGATACATTTGCTCTGCCGGCGTCATCAGTTTGAAGAGGCGTTTGCGGAGTTTGAGCATATGTTTGAGAGAGGGATTGTGCCCCAGTACATCACTTACCGGATGCTTAAGAAAGAGCTCAAGCGGCTTGGTTTAGTCAAATTGGTTCAGAAATTGACAGATCTAATGCGTTCAGTACCACATTCCACAAAGTTACCTGGCAGTTACAGGGACAAGGAAGGAGATGATGCTATAGAGAAGAAGAAATCAATATTACAGAAAGCACAGGCCGTTTCAGATGTTTTGAAGGACCGTAAAGATCTGAAGAAAGCACACAAGATCCAAAATCCTGAAGAAACTGATGTCCAGGTTGCAGATAGGATTGTAGCCAACATTAGGAGAAGAGTATATGGAGACGTCTCTAGGATAGGAGCATCTCTTTCTTGAACATTGATTTGCATTGTGTACACTCATAAGTATTAATCGTATGATGATGGGTTTAGCAGTCGGTTGCATTGTTCATCATAAAATATGATCAGCTAAGCAGTTCTTACATGCTTCGGGATCTCAATGAAGGTAATAGTAACGCACATCAATTGATTGATTATTGTTTCCCTATGGTGTGGATGTCCTCCCTCATCTGATTGCTGTAGAGAGTCACCGTGACAAGTTTCAGCTAATGGCAAATTTCTGACTATGCTGTTACTCAGGCTTATTTGGTTTGAGCCCGAACCCAACGAAACTTTTGGCATGATCAAGATTAGGCCATGGACAAAATACTGATAATATGAGGATGTTTGGTTTGCTGCACTAGCAATAGTAAAAATGATTGCCGGATTTAGGGTCCTGCTTTGTAGATTAATGAATGAATATAATGGTTAAACAAAGTAACACACAAATCACATGTACTTTTTATTTGGCAAATTCCTCTAGGCTAGAAAGCAAACATGACCAAGACATAAAAAATGATTATATTCAGAACATAGCTACCGACCAAGATAGGTTGCTGGTTCCCGGGTAGCAAAGCCGAACATAAAAGGTGTGAAGTCAAGAACAAGGAGCAAAGCAAGGTATGTTTAAGTGCCCGATGACATCTTTTACTGACAGGAGGTGGCATTGATTTCTGGATCTATCACCCTAGTTTTGTTTGGATTGGGAGTGTTAAAGGCATGTTTGGATTGGGATCTATCACCCTAGTTTTACTGACATCTTTTACCGAACATAAAAGGCATGTTTGGATTGGGAGTGTTAAAGTTTAACATCCTAGTTTTAACACTTTTTAACACTTTGAGATCCAAACAGATGTGTTAAAACTTAGGTGTTAAAGTTTAACACCTCCAAAAACTTTAACACCTCAAGGGGTGTTAAAAGTTGTTAAACTTGTTAAAAGTGATCCCCCTCTTCACTTTTTCCCACCATTGCCCTCTTCTCTCTCCTCCCTCTCTCCGCCAGCCATAAATGAGGGGGCAATAGAGTCATTTCCCATCAAAGGTGTTAAAGTTTAACACACCATCCAAACACCCCAATGTGTTAAACTTTAGCACTCCATTTGAGAGTGTTAAAATTTTAACACTTGTTAAACTTTAACATGAGGTATCCAAACAGGCCCATAGTTATGGAACCCACATGGCCACATTGATCTAGGAGTAATGCATCATTTGGTAATCATGTCTTTCCTTTTGTTGTACAACAGCGCGGTGTGGGAGCATGTTTGCGTATTTAGAGCCATCCGTGGATAGAAACTCTGGGTAGCAAGCAAAACAGGCATGAACTCTGTTCGAATAGCAGCAAGGCTCCGTTTGGTTTATTTAGTCCCTCCTAAAATTTCTATCACATCGAATCTTTCGATACTAATTAGGAGTATTAAACATAAACTAATTGCACAGATGGAGGCTAATTTACGAGATAAATCTATTAAACCTAATTAATCCATGATTTGACAATGTGATGCTACAGTAAACATGCGCTAATGATGGATTAATTAGGCTTAATAGATTCATATCGCGAATTAGCCACCATTTGTGTAATTAATTTTATAATTAGCTCATGTTTAGTCCTTCTAATTAACCTCCAAATATTTGATGTGACATGAACTTTAACCCGGACTAAAGATCCAAACACCCCTAAGATTGCAAACTCAAATCTGAATCGAATTTGAACAGGAGCAGTGCCTTTTGTTCTCATTGGTCCTGTTTTGACTAGCATACATCACAAAGTCTGGGGACAGAGGAAACCACTGAACTCAAGGACCACGAGCTGGTCAACGTGGGCCAAAATGTCCTTCCTGTGTGGATCAACCAAGATTTGTGGTTTTGGGACCAGGTTCACTGCAGAGTCGGACTTGAGGTGTGAGGAGAAAGAGAACCCAGATCAGACAAGATTTGTTATCCTGGCCATGTTTAGTTCACCCCCAACTCCCAACTTTGGCACTATGCAAAAAGAAGATTCCCCATCACATCAAATTTGCGGTACATGCATGGAGTACTAAACGTAGACGAAATCAAAAACTAATTGCACAATTTTGTTGTACTTTGCGAGACGAATCTTTTAAGCCTAATTAGTCAATATTTGGACAATAATTCACAAATACAAACGAAACGCTACAGTGTTGCTACAGTAATTTGGGTGCACCCAAGTTGGGCAACTAAACAAGGCCCCTGCTGTGCTGAAGCACATGGTAGGTTGCCTTGGGTTGAAGCCAGAGAGGCAGAGGCCTGTGTCAGTCTCAAATTCACACAGTCACTCACATGCATGGAGCATGACCATCCCAGCAAGCAAGCAGTGTCACCTACTCTACTCAACAAGGCAATCAAGCTGGCATAGTGGCATCTCCTTTTTCTTATAAACCAGCTCGCTACCCTTCCCTCTGCAGAGTTGGCCTTCGCAAGCAACCAATCTGATCGGACTCTCTTCTCGTCTTGTTGGCCTTCGCAAGCTCCCAGCTCCAGCTTGGTGCCTAGCCTGCGGCGGAGCAAGATGGGCAGAGGAGCTCAGCCGTCTGCGTCGCTCCTGCTCTTCTCTCTGGGGCTTGTGCTCCTCTGCTTCACCGCAGGTTAGCCCATGTTCATTTTTACTAGTAGATGATCCAGCACCGATTGTTCTTCTTCAACTAGCTCCTAGTTCTTCTAGCTGATGGTTTTGTCTGAGATTTCCCCCCCTCGGTTCTTGGATCTCTGAAACTGAAGCCCACTTTCTGCAAGACCTTTTTCCTCCTCCTTTTCTTACCAGAAATTAATAGGAAAAAAGTTTCATGTCCTATAACTATAATGCTGTGGCCAACTAGTTCATCTAGATTTAGACTGAAAAGGGTATGCCGTTTGAGACTTTCTGTAGCGTGTCGGCGCCATCCTGGCCGGTGCCTGGCCAGCGAGGAGAGATGCCGTTGGTTGGTCCTGGTTGATAGCCAAGATCTACCTGACCTTGCCTGCTGATTTTGCTTCGCAGGCGGTATCGTCGGCGTCGCGGCGGCGCAGAAGACGTGGTGCATCGCCAAGCCGTCGGCGTCGAACGAGATCCTGGCGCAGAACCTCGACTACGCGTGCTCCCAGGTGAGCTGCACCGTGATCCAGAAGGGCGGGCCGTGCTACTACCCGGACAGCCTCGTCTCCCGCGCCGCCGTCGCCATGAACCTCTACTACGCCTCCAGAGGCCGAAACCCCTGGAACTGCTACTTCAACAGCTCCGCGCTCGTCGTCCAGTCCGACCCCAGTAAGTCACTGATGAACTGATCCGGTTCCTTTGGGGCTCCGCGAGCTCTGAGATGGTGATAATCTTAATCCGTGTGTTATCTGATACCTGAATGTCACGTTTTCTTTGCAGGTTATGGATCTTGCACGTACTACTGAGACAGAGATCGCCGCCGGGGTTGCGGAGGCCGTGCAAGCTGAACCACCATTGATGCGGCTGAGAGCTCCAGCGTGCCCTTCTTTGCTGATACCACCGTTGTGCCATTGTTTGTTGTTGAGGAACTGATGAGGAACGGGAGCATATGCAGATTGCTGTGTTGTGTCGTGTCTAGTAAACTGTGATGCAGTTGACCTTTCGAGATCTTCGAACAACTCATTGATACATTTTTAATTTTAATTAACTCGAAGTTGTCACTTCAAATTTCAAACATCCGAGTCGATCGGTTCGCGCATGATTTGTTGACTCCAGCGGCCGTCCAGGCGAGCAAACAAACAAACGGTTCATTCCAATTTGGCAATTTCCAATCCAATCTCCACTCGTCCATCCGCGTGACCTACCCGACCGCTGGCGGCAAAGGACCGACCCAGACCCACGGCGCGGCGGCGCCCCGCCTGCAGTCCCCGGCGACGGCACGATGCGGCGGCGGCCCTTCTCCCGGCACGACGGCTTCTTCGCCTCCCTCCAGCGGGTGGGTAACCCAAACGGACCCCCAAGCCGTTCTCACCTTCTCTTCTCTTCTTCAATCGCACACGAGCTGTCCTCCCTCCTCTCTGACGCCGAGAGCTCTCGTCCCCTGCTCCTCAGGTGGAAGACCGGCTGGCCGCGGAGCAGCATCAGGAGCAGAGGCAGGACCCGCCGCTGCCGCCGGCGGCGGCTCCGGCGACGGCACGCCAACCCGACGCGTCGCCGTTCTCGGGCACCATGACGACCGCGTCCCCGCTCCTCCTCCTCGACCCGGCACCGCCCAGCGCGCCCGCGAGCCGCGACAGCAGCGGCCCGGCGCTGGACTTCCTCACCCCCCACACCGAACAGGACCAACGCATCCAACAGGACGACGGCGGCGGCGGCGGTCTCGTCGAGGAGGACATCGCTTGGCTCATGGCGCTGCTGGGCCTGTCGCCGCCGCCGCCGCCGGACGGCGACGGCGACGACGGCACGGGCGGGTGCGACTGCAGCGGCGCCGACGGGTTCCTGGCCAGGGTCGTCGGCGTGGCCGGCCCCAAGTGCGACGGGGAGAAGCGGAGGCTGGACGCCTGGATCCGCCACTACCACCGCGGGGGAGGCGGCGGGTGCAGCAGGGAGCCCGCGAGGCTGGCGCACCTGCTGCTCGCCAGGGCCTCCAGCGACGCGGCGGCCGTTGCGTCCCCGGCCACCGTCAAGGAGTTCCTGGACCGCGATCCGCCGCGGCAGACGACGGATTAGACAGCGCGCCGCAGCCGCAGAGTCGCAGGCGTGGCATTGCATTTCTGAAAGCATTGCAGAGGCAATCACCGGATGCACCTAAAATATTGTGTTCTCTCCGACTAGAAAATTGGATGCGTGCCGTTAGAACATCCAAACTGGCCTTGCCCAACTTTGGAGACGCAAAATCACTGTTGTAGCAGTGTAGCACACTGTAGCGTTTCGTTTGTATTTGTGAATTATTATCCAAATATTGACTAATTAGGCTTAAAAGATTCGTCTCGCAAAGTACAACAAAACTGTGCAATTAGTTTTTGATTTCGTCTACATTTAGTACTCCATGCATGTACCGCAAGTTTGATGTGATGGAGAATCTTCTTTTTCATAGTGTCAAAGTTAGGAGTTTGGAGGGAACTAAACATGGCCTAAGTTGTTTTTTTGTCCGTGGGATATCATCAAAACTTGGATTTGTGCAGCACACAATGCACTCTTTGAGAGGTTGCCTGGTAAATGAACGATTTTGCCCTCGCTTCGTTTTGTGGTTGCAGTGCAGCGGTCGCTTTGCTTCCTCGGCATTTTCTGGTCTGGTCCGTCCGCGGGCATCCTAGTTCCTAGCCAGCTGCTGTGATCCACCGCACCGGGCCCGTGCAGTCCGGCACGCGCAGTGACTACCACTGACGCGTGGGCCATCCGAGCGCTGGGCCCACGCGTCAGTGGCAGTCACTGCACACGCATACTGCACCAGAGCAGGGTATTTCCCCGGCCGTTTTCCTGTTTCTTGCCACCCGCACCGTTGCTCGTCCCCGACGACCTCCAGCACCGCCGCCCCCGTCGCCCGGCCCCGACCTCCAGAGAGGGTGTTGCCAGAGCCCACGGGCCTTCGTGCAGCAGCCGCCGTCGGACGCCACGGCCGTCCGAGCTGCGTCCCGTCGTCGATGGCATGGTGGGGGAGAATTGTGAGCAGAGAAGGCGAGCGCGTCAATTGATTGGGAACTCACATGCAAAGGCGTGGGTTCGGCATCTTCGTCCCCGCAAACAAGGAGGCTGCGGACGGTGCATTGGGGAGGTCCATGGAGGGGGAAGAGACAGTGAGGGCTGACAGGTGGGACCTGCACCAAGGGTATTTTGGTCCTCTTGCCGGACACTCCCTCCTTCCCGGCCAAAAAAAATAATTTTTTGATATGTACAATGTGCTGTAGGCAAATATATGATTTCACGGTATTCCATAGACTAAATCGAAGAGCAGAATATGCTCCCCACAAAACCATTAGACAAAAAATCCAATTAAGTTTTGATGTATTTTAACGCTAATTCTTGGTAGGACGTCCGATGTCCCAACAAAAAATCGGACACTCCAATCCCAGCAACCATGTTGCGGTACGAATTTTTTATGCTTACTTTTGTTGCGATATTTTCCATAAGCGCGGTACTTGTAGCCTGGTTTGAATTACACCTAGCCCCACGAACTACTTGTGATAGCTGGCAGGTGGTGATAACCATGTCCGACCTATGTAATCCACCACGTGAGAGTGACTAGTTTTCATCCGTTTTCGTAGTCGAAGTGTGCATCCCGACATAAGCAAAGATCGTTAGAATAGACTTATCTCTTGGTTTATACTTTCATCCGTTGTTGCTTTATCGTAGAGGTGATTGATTGAAGAACATAGAAGTATATAGGAATTTATCTCGGTCTCATTGTCATCCCGACTAGCTATGCTGTAGATATTTTTTATCAGAGAGTCCTCATGTGTCATGGTTATCACTACTATCTATCGTTAACTCCACTGAGTTGTAGTTCGTTAAGTTGTGGTACATTCAAAGGATTTATTTACCGATTGTCTACGCCATTAAGTGCTTCACCATGGAAAATATAAATACGATACTATGGAGTAATCCCTGGTGAAATATTACAATGGATATTTTGTGTGCTGGCAGAATTAATCTTAGAAGCATAAGAAATACCATCAGCCATGAATAGAGTCACGACATAAAGCCAAAGGTACACTAGTTATTATTTAATATTATGATTCTCGGGTTGCTCGTCTTGAGAAACTCTTATGAAAATGCCCTTAGCGGTAGTGGCGACCGTGGTTGTGGGACGGTCCAAGCTGAAACAAGAGTTCAAATTATGTTCTATTATCCATGTTGCATATGCGCATTTGTTGGAAACAACTTTATACATCTACATCTTTAAAATTATTTGGCCAAAACATAATAGTATTAGAATATTCTTTTCTAAAAAGTAAGATAAATAGTATTGGGTACTCACTTCCACATTTGCTTCGAGGTGGTACGGTCTTCCCATATGCTGCTGCAAGTTTAACAAGTTTGAAGACACTTACATGGTCTTGATCAGGAATGCTAAGGATGTGACAAATACAAACCATATAAGATGTTTGCACAACAAGACAACACTCGAGGGATGGAGGTTCA
This sequence comes from Setaria italica, assembly GCF_000263155.2. Classification (NCBI taxonomy): domain Eukaryota; kingdom Viridiplantae; phylum Streptophyta; class Magnoliopsida; order Poales; family Poaceae; genus Setaria; species Setaria italica. The sequence goes on from NC_028456.1 coordinate 22,790,322, forward strand.
TAGTCAATGCCAATTCTGATGGTCTTCTTGCATGTTTCCAAAACCTTTGTTTTCTCTATATGGCAGTCATCCTCACCCCAAGCATGATGTGCTGCAAATAAGGTAAAAAGTAAAGCAAGGACCAAGACTCGAAGGATTTTGGCCATCATATACTAGTATGTTGTTGATGTTACTAGATAAGTGTTCCCTCTCTGTTAGCCTACAAATGGTGAATAAAACTGATAATTTTGTATACCATGCTTGCACTACACACTTTTATTTATAGCATATGATAAGTTAAGTCTCATTGCAAATTAATGTTGGAGAATCCTTGGAGAGATAGTACGGTACCAAAAAATCCAATCATAAAGGAAACAATAAGTCCTTAGAAATCTATCCAATCATAAAGGAAACAATAAGTCCTTAGAAATCTTCGAACCAATCAAGAACATTTATATAAAAAACTGAATCACAAAATCAAAAAATAAATGTCACGAAGTCTTGAAATCAATGTACAATCAACATGGATACAACTCATTTAGTATTTTATCCCTATCTTAACAAAATTTCCCAGTAGCCTCCTAAACCTATATGGTTGTCTCATAAATCCCCAAACTTGTGCACTTTTCATGTAGTAAATTAAACTTCTACCTTGTCTAGCCCTCCAAATTTGCTATGTTGGTGATATGTTCGCTACAACTAACACGGTTGCCTCTCCTAGCTCTTTGAACACAAACTTTTGATATGGCGGCTATATATATGTTCATTTCAATTCTTTCGGTATTTAAAGATTAAATACAAATCGATCCTGACTACTTGCACTACTACAAAAAGATATACTTTTAGAGGGATTTTACCTTCGGTTATGGAACTCATGGTAGCCGAGTGTAGGTAGAAATCACATTGTCAGCACGAAATCTGGACGACAAGTGAATATTTGTATTGTCGTACATTAGATCAGATATGGCCTAGCACACAATGACACAGGATGTATACTGGTTCAGGCAACGCGCCCTACGTTCAGTCGGGGTCAGTCGGTCGACTTTATTCCTGAGCCCAGATGCTCAAAGTTTGTAGTGGGGGTACAAATAAGAGGAGTATGAGAGGGGAGTTGCCTAAATCCTGGCCTTCTTCTCGTCTCTGTGGAAGAGAGTGGCAGGAGCTCAGACAGGCGCTAAGTGTATGTGTGTGTGAACATCTAAGAGCACGTCTCTTGTGTCCGTCTAGAAGCTGGGGGGGGGGGGGAGGGGGTCTGACCTCTTTTATAGTACAAGGGGACGGTCCTTACAGGTCAGGGGAGGATAATAGAGTGAGTGTACGGGCTGCCTAGTCTTGTCGAATCCAATATAGGTGGACACGGTATGGCTTCCGTCCTCAATCCCAGTTCTCCTCGTCAGGCCACTACACCATAGCGGGTAGGTTTACGGCGCCACTATGCAGACGAGCGCAGAGCGTCGCGTGGTACGACTCCGCATACGGCCGGCTGACCTGGGCGTCGCCTCGTTATCCGTCCCACCTGCTCCCTGGGCCCACTCCGGGTGGGCGTCCCCGGTCGGGGAGATCAGTGCAAGTGGTACGGCAAGTCCCCAGTCGGGGGATTAGGTCGGGAGCACTCAGTCGGGAGCACTCAGTCGGGGTCGGATTGTGGCCCCACCCCCGGCTGGCTCCCTCTAGTCGGGGTGTCGACCAGGCTAAGGAGCCGGTTGGCGGCCGGATCATGGTCTCGGCCTGGCTGGACGTAGCTAGGCCAGCCCAGGTATACATTTGTTGTTATCCCCTTTATTGGGCTAAGCGTCGCAGGAAAGTAGTCCTGTTGGGGACCCCAAGTCTATGGACCCGTCACACATTGAGTAACATCGCCTCCAAAACCAATGGTGAAAATGGATATATACCACAAAAGCCATTTAAATCGTCGATCCAAACCATCAACTGATAGTTCCAATTCCATTTTGTACCATCAATTGAATCAAAAAAATGACAGTAATAACTGCCCAACATATTAAATTTGATTAAATTTTTTATCAAATCTCATATGTGATTCAACTCATAGGCCTCACAAGTAGCACATTCATCAAGAAGTCCATCCACACATAAAACATCAATGTAAGTTCAACCATAAAACCTCACCAATTCAAATAGTCATCTACACCTAAACATCAATCATAAAAGTTCAACATGTGGAGCCAAAATGGTGTGGCCTCCTTAGATGTTGTTGACGGAATACTCATCTTGTTAAGATCATACTTGAAATCTCTCATGATTTTCTTCACACTTGAAGTTCAAGCATACGTTTGTTCTTACCCATCAATAGCTATGAAGATTTTCTTTGATCTTCTTTGAGTCTGTAAGTACAATATGATTTTCTTTAAGATCAACTCATAGGAAGGTTTTACATACTTATTGTCCTTTCGATCCCAAGAATTTGGAAAATTCTACACGGAAAAAGTTCTTTGCTTTAGTCTACAAAATTCTTGTTTTGATGATTTTAATAATTCTTCTTACATATCAGCAGGCACAAAGGTTTTCTTGCCGTATTTCAATCCCAAGAATCTAGAATTCCATTTCACTATAGTTCTCCTCAACATTGCGCAACATCTCATTCAAATGAGTGTGATGTCTTAGTTTTCCTCTTGCTTGTCCCTCCCACGTAGCAGCTCAAAATTACTAGATGTGCCTCCATATATGTGGCAAGCAAGGGTACGAGCCAAGCTACCATTCTAGAGGAGGCTTGTCATGGACCTGAGCATCAATGGCGGTGTTGCGGCAGCATCAGCTGGTTTATCCCGGTGACCATCATCGATCGTGTGACTTAAGGCCAATCTACAAGTATGTGCAGACCCACCAGTAAATCACTCAGACAAAATGCGTAGTGCTTTTAGTAAACATGTATCCTAGGTAGCAGTTCTAGTCAATTGCCAGTTTGCCACCTAGATTTGAAATCCTATGTGTCATTTATTGTTGGATGTCACATTGTGGTTCGTCATTTGCAGCTTGATTAGTATGGAGAGTGGTCGAACGGCTTGGTTGCTGCTTGACAAGATCACACTACTGAATTTTCCTGGCGGCTGTTAACCGACAGAAAAATAACCAAACCGACAGGGAAACGGAAAACCGACAGGCAATTTCTCATTTCCCTGTCGTTGTATCCTTGTCAGTTATTCCCGGTTAACCTGTTAACCGATAGGGAAAACGTTATCGAATTTTCGTGTCGGGATTTTGGATTTCCCTGTCGGTATTTGGACACACGGGGAAATTCAAGTGTCAAGAGCCTCATGCACCTCGTGTGATGTGATGTAACGGTGGAGGACACCTTAAGTCAGGCCAACGTCCACGCTGAAACGCATCAGTGGCAAGAGTAATCACACATACTCCCTTCGTCCAAATGCTAGAGAGAATAAGAAACAAAGAAAAATATCTGAATGGATCCGGATAGACTTTTAGCAAGTTGATCTTGGGCCCTTAAGACAATACCTGACTCGATCTGAGATCTCGTGTACAAATGATTAGCACATTATCTTGTATTCCCTGTGTCAAGTGACTTGAGAATAGTTGGTGATCTTCCATGGATAATCCCACAATCGGCATGCAACGAGATGATTCTAGAGTCGACGCTGCAGCCCTGTATATTCCAGAAATCGAAGGCTACTATTAACCGATGATTGCGGATATTTGACGTGCTGCATTTTTACATATTGTAACGTTGACATGTTTGACTGTGCCTCGTCGCGTCTCCTGCCATCTTGATACTACTCCACACGTTCCAAATTACTATTTATTTTAGCTTATCTTTTCTAGTTAGATACATACAAACAAATTAGTTCATTTTTAACTAAATATTAGATAATGTACACGAATTGTGCTGTATTGTCGGGTGAACAGCATGAAGAAATGAATACGCTTTGTATATGTATGTCACATACACATGCATATTAGGCAGTTAGGGTACTCCCTCCGTCCTAAATTGTAGATCGTTTTAGCTTTTCTAAATACATAAATGTTTATATGCATCTACACGTATAGTATAGATGTATACAAACATCTATAAATCTAGAAAAGTCAAAACGACTATAATTTGAAACGGAGGGCATGGCCACGTATGCATGTGTGTACTAATAAACGGGGCGCTGAACGATTCCAGAGAAATTGCGGACTCACAGAAATGAAATTCCAAGGCCAGGGTAGAGGCGCATCAGCATGGCCATGCCGAAGAACGTGACGGGCAGAGGTTCCCGTCGATCTGAAGCGGTGGGCGGTTGATGACGGGAGTTCCTCGACGCCCTTGATGGCCAGGAGGCCAGCGCGCGACCCGGGCTCGATCGGTCCCCGTCCATGTTGCTGCTCAGGCGAGGTAGACGGAACGGAACGGCCCGTCGTGCGCGGCGAGGATGTGGGACGGTGACCGGTGGGAGACAGCAGCGGCGATGGTGTCCGAGTCGGCGACCGGGGGGAGGTGGGCGTCGTAGAGGACGAGCAGGGCGGAGAGCCAGACGGGGCGCCAGCGTTGCGCGCGGGCGCGCGGCGTCCTTGACGGGGACGCGCAAGGCGATGTCGCGGAGGAGCGCGTCGGGAAGACCGCTGACTCGGTCGACGCCGCCTCAAGCCGGCGCGCCGCCGCCGCAGCCGGCCGGAGTCGAAGAGGATGCTGAGGCGACACCGAGTCGGCGGAGACGACCGGGGAGGGAGGGTAGGTACGGTGGATGTTGGAGAGCGTGTCGAGATGCGGGTCCGGATGCTCGTCGGAGTCGACGAGGATGCACAGGCGGCCGTCGACGCCTCGACGGACACGGCCGGGGAGGTCAGAGGACGGTCGTGGATAGCGCCCGGCTAATTAATTCCTCGAGATACGGGTCCCCACCACTTGGCCGGCCATGGTCGCCGCCGCCGGCGCCGGAAACAAACGGATCAAGCCGACGAGGTCTTTTGGTAAGAGGCGACGCGAACGCGATGGAGATCGTGAGACTGTGGGTGACAGTGACACACAGCGAGTGGTAAGCGAGAGCGATGGTGGCAGCTGGCGGGTTGGTGGAGGCGTGGAGCCACGTGTCTCAGCGGGCCCACTGGTCGGTGCTTGCTAGTAATACGAGCAGGTCTTTATCACTAGCTAATCACCCTTTCATACTCTACTGCAAACTAGTGATTCCTTTCCTCTCAGAAGCGCATGGATATACGTACATTGCCCATCCATGATGGAGTAGGAGGTAAATTGACCAAGTTTTCCGTAATTTTGAAAATTAATTCTGCCTTTGGTAGCCATTATGCTCAGTGTGCTTCTCTCCTGTACTAAGGGCGACAGTGCCAGCATCACACAGACTCAGAGCAAGTGACATGAATACGAAACCGGTGCAAATGTTTTCCTATATTTGTAGCAACTCAGGGCAGGTCTAACAAAGATCGTCGGTGCTCCTTCAATGGTATGACCATCTATGCCACGTGGAGCTTGTGGAAAGAGCACAATCGAAGGATTTTTGACAACGTTCACTCAACAACGCAGCAAGTGGCTGAGCGAGCTAAAGAACACTGCGAGCGATACAAAAGGGCTTTTAGATCAACGAGACATTAGCATTTGTGGTGTCATTTTTGGCTCTTTTGCGTGAGGGGTGTTTTGGCTCCACTAGTTGAAGTTACCATTTACCACTTTACCGGCAATGAATTCTTTTGGGATGAGGGGGGGAAAAGCTAATTTGATGGAATCTTGCCATCAAGTGATCAGCCAAAAGAAGGTAAACGGGGGAGTAGAGGGGGAATGTACTACACTGGACACTCGCTGCCTTCCTGATTAGGCAGGTGAGAGACTAGGCGAAAACTTGCAGGGAGTGCACGAAGGAACCGACCGGGACGTGCGTTGGGTGTCGCCGCTTGACCGCCTGCATGAACCGGTGGACGGACGAGACGAGACGAGAGTACGAGACGAAACCCTCCCTCTCCATCTCCCACTCGCCTGCCACAGGTGAGATTTTTTCTCTCCTCCCTAGCTCGCTCCTCTCTTGGTCTTTTTCCGTTCATCGTACGTGATAATAATCAGTTGATGATCACCCCCCAAAACCCCCCGTCCTCGGTGCCCTACTACCTACTTTCACAAGGCGTGTTAGTTAGCTACTCTTTTTAATTGGTTGGTCATGGAGCGGATAATTTGTTGCTGCCTGGATTCATTCTGTTTGTTAAAAATACTGTTGGTGGGTTTGCAGTCATGCACGGTGCCTACTTCAAGCATGCATATTGGTTTATAGTTTACTTGGTGGTCTTGAAATTTTGTTCTTGTGTCCATCGTCTTCGTGCGGGCTCTTGATCTTTCTGCGCGATCGTGCCTTCATGGGATTTCGGGCTTCTCTTGTGTTTGCGTTCCATATTCGTTTTTGCAGCTGCTTTTTCCTAGGGCAAGCAGGCGAGTAATCAAGGATTATGGGAGCACCGCGCATGATGATTTCTCTGCGCCGTTCGTTCCTCTCGAAAAGTCTGCTGTCTCTTCCTCATATCGCATGCTCTTCTTTTGTCGTTTGTTGTTTGCTTATGAAGTTATGAGCATTAGATCTGAAGATAAAACTGTTCATGATCTCTCTTCTTTTCTGCTTCTTGGTATCTGTTTACCTTTTCCTCATCTCGCTCTCGCTTTCAGATTCTCAACCCTGTCTACTGTGTGCGTGCAGGGAAGGTGAAAGGGACAAACTTCACGGACAGCCCGGAGCTTGGCTCGCAGCCCAGTAGGCAATAAGGCATGCTTCCTTTTTCTTTTCCCCCCCTCTTATCATACCAAAACAAACATATATGTATATGGGCATAGCTGAAACTGTTAGCTCAATTCAAACTGTGCATTTATTCGACTGCGATGTGTAAGGGGGGAGACCAGATTTTTCCACTGCGGCCAAAAAGCTAGATAGCGTGCAGGGTAAGAATTTATTGAGACGATTAAAAATCGTGTTTACTTGTCCCAGAATCCTTTGTCTTTGATTTGTGAAATCCTTGTGTTTAGACATTAATTCGGGAATTCATTTCTGGTGATTTTCAGGGGAATCAGAAATGGCGGAGGGTGGTTCTTCGAGCCATGGTGGTCGCCCTAACCCCAAGTGGAAGTGGAGAGTCGTCGACAACCTGAACCTCGTCAAAATCAAGAAAGAGATGATACCTAATTTTTTGGGGAAAAGCGAGGCTGAGGCCATGCCCCAGTGGCATGAAGTTAGCGGCCCAAATTTGTTGAAAATTTGATGAATGATTCGCGTTGATATCCTCATTTGCCTGTATCTGCAGCAAAATGGACATGGAAGGGTCGACGGGATTCACTGCCGAGGACTGCATGCGCCAATTCAATAAGATGATGGAAAAGTACAAGCAGGTCGTTGATTCTGGTCAGCAACACAAGACGAGGTATCAGCCTTTCCGTGAGCTTGACGAGCTTGTCAAGCTTACCGACGCCCAGCCCCAGGTTGCATCGGGGAAAAGGGGTGTTATCGGGCGAACTCTGACGAGGAGGAGGAGGACGAGGTGCCGGCGCCGGCTGCAGCGACAGCGGTGGCGGCGGGCGTCATTCTCGTCAAGCGCCCCCGGACCAGCAGCGTTCGCCGGCAGCTCGCAGAATGTCGAGGCGGCGGCGGGACCCTCGCAGCTGGAGAACTACGAACTGCCGCCGCTGCCTCAGTAGTTGAGGATCCTCCCTGCTGAAAGCGATGACCCTTCCGTCTATCAACAAAGGATGGAACTGGTGGCAGGCGCGACGTTAATTTCTTTGTGTCAGTCTAGAACTTAGGTTATTAATGACGTATATGTGATAGCTAAATTTTGTTACGTACATTCTTATCTTATTTGAACCATGATAGGATATTTTAATGTATTTGAACTAAGTAGTCCATACGTGTCAGGCAGGCTTTAGTTATTTGTTTTGCCACAATGTTCGCAACTGAGCGTAGGGCCCATTGGCAAATAAAAAAAAAATCCTGAAGCCCAACGTTCAGGTCATCTACCATGGCTCATGGCTGCCTGCCCTTCTCCCTCTTCAGAATTGATGTGCGGCCCCTCCAATCAAGAGCTGCGCCCCTCGAATCGGGGGCTCATCCTGATGTGTCGAGCTCCCCATGGCGGCAGCCCTTCCAATATTGTGCGGCTACCAACAAAATTGGCCTCCCTGAGCTCGGTTAGAATCACCGGCAGCAACTGAATTCCAACGAAAATAGCCTCCTCGGGTCTCTTCCAATCGGAATCGAAGTATTGCCGGTCGTCGAGCTCGGGGTGGTGGCAGCCTTCCGCTCGCCGACGCTCCCTTCTATGGCGGCCTCACCTGTTGCACGCGAGTGGCCGGTGGACGACCGGGTCTGGCCAACTCCGTTGTCATCCTCGTGGTTCTGTAGAAGCATGCGTAGCGCAACCTGGAGCTGCATCTAAGAAGTTGCCCTTTCGAGCAAAACACAATTCGAGAAGATATATTCTCTGTAAATTCATACTTCTCCTTGTTCGGAATCTTACAGGCCATGTAGGAAGCCTGCTTGATCGGCGAAACGATATTACAGAGAACCATGCATAGCAACACGATTATTACAGAGAACCAAACAAAACGATATTGCAGAACCAAACAAGTCACATGGCAGCGGAAACAGTTATTCCTTTTATTGGAGCAACACAATTAAATAGTAGACGAGGCAGCACCACGCCGGTTGCCACTTCGAGGAACAGCGAAGCTCACAGCTTCGAATTGAGGCCACCGGTCTGGATGTCCTTGGGCGACTCGGCTTCCTTGACGTCGGCATCGGTGGAGCTGGGAGGCACGTCGACCGCAGGCGAGCAGTTGAAGAATCCATGTGGCTGCAGGGCACAAACATCATAAGAAACTACGGAAAGCTAGGCTAACGTCTTTATGTGAAGAAGCAACAAAGGGATCCGTTAATTAGCTCCACTGCATATGGCAGAAATGCTGAAAGGCTCGAAAGCTGTTACCATGAGCATGAAGCCGATGTGCTCCACTGGCATGACTGGCCAGTCTTCCAGCCTTGGGATATGGGTGAGCCCGAACACGTACCTGCAGATGCAGAACACAGTTTATGAGATTTTGCAATCTGTAAGCTGAACAAACAGTTCCAATTTCAGAGTACCATAAATTGCCTTCAAGAAAATGGTCTGTGATTAAGAAAGTACCAGAGAACAATGTCGGTTTCTTCCAGGGGCCTATCCTTCTTGACCCATGTAGGCAAACCCTCATGAATTCGAGGATTCTGGTTGGGAAACTCCCCTCCAGGGAACATCTCATCACTCTTGTATTGGGTGACCCAGAGATTGTGTTTCAAGAACCCAGCTCTCCTCAGAAATTTAGCCTCGGGCAAAGCCAACGGCAAGCAATTTGAACCAGGCACCAGCCTGTAACCAGTTGGCTGCCCAGTACGATTTACAGTTCGTGTGTTCCTTACCTAATAAGAATGCAAACATTATCAAACAAAATTAACAGTGTGATAGCACAAGAACAATGCGATCAGATATGTGATTTAGGCTATATTTGGGAATTGTGATGTCATCTTCAGTCATTGAAGTGATTCCATACTGGCATTTACTTGATGGAAGATAAAAATTTCTGCAATTACTAAAGATAGCTTATACTGGCATCGGCTTGATGGTTAATAATGGTACAAATACTAAATAAAAATGCAAGACAAAGCAAATTGAATCCATTATCACAAGAGAGAGCGGCCAATACTTTCCATCTGATATTGAATAGCATGAATATAATGACTGGATACCGGATGTGCAATTTTCTGGTATCCAACCTGGCGGTAGGAATAACATAAGTTTATGACCAGAAGCAAATAGAGCTCTTACAATCCAGTGGCGCGCAGATGAAGGGTCACAATCACGCATTGCTTGCAACTCAGACTTCAGCAACTCCTCTTCAGCATAGAAAGCATTGTTGTGCACATTATGCGTGCCTGCACTTTCCACTTTGACATTAACCTCGACCACCTGTGGAAGGAGAAATTATCAATCACAAGGACTTTTGATACAATGGACATACATAGATACTGCATTCGATAAGGGCACATAAGGAAATCAGACAATGCAAGGTGGTTTTGCACGTTAAGAACTAAGAAGCATAAACTGCCATGGAATTTAAAATCACAAGTTGAACATACACCTTTTGTGCAGACTGAAGAAACTTTCATTTAATCAGTTTCGTAAAATTAGCAGCTACAAGGCCATTGCAATTTTTTTTATCTAATGTAAAGATATAATTGAATTTTATGTGGTCTCATTCAGATTGCAAAACTAGTTTTTGTGGCTGATTTGATAGGGAGAAAAGAGAATATGCAAAGGCACAGATGGCAACCCACCTGATTATGAGCCTCATTAGGTTTGCAATCGACAGCCATGTCCATACGGGCAACAAAGAAATGCTGATGAACTGGTGCATACAGACCAGGGGCAATAGTTGTGCCATATTTCCTTGATTCCCCGGGCATCAGGGCTCCTAAGCTGAGAATTCCAGTAAGCTTTACTTCTGCTTCTATTTTTCCATCCTGCAACCAAGAGGATTAACATATAATTACAACGCACAAGTAAGGTATGTCAGCAAAATTTTGCAGCTTCAGAAGACTTTGAAGGAATCAAATTCATAGCTATATTCACTAAACCATCAGTAGACATCTTATTATTTACCAAAATTTAACTCTTTAATGCATAACTGAGCAAAATTATATAAGTAACGGACTAACGGATATCGAATCCTGTTGGTTAAATGCTACTTATTCTGACATTACAAGCGAATTCAATTATATAGTTACCTGATAGAAGTGCCAATAAAAACCATACTCATAGTTTGCAACTGTACATATAAATGAGACAGTGAGCCTCCTTGATCGCCTTACTTCTGCTAAACCAGTTCTCCAGTCTTGGTGTTTCCAGAGGATTCCATGGTCCTCCTCATGCAAACAGACACAGTTCTCAATTGTCTCAACAGCACCAGTGAAGTTTGTGAAATGCGCATCAAAATATTTTATGTAGCCCAAGCAATCACATCCCTGCACGGAAAGGTTAAAGAGTATGGTCAAAATGACATTAATAAGTCAAAGAGTATGCTGATCAAGAAAAGGCAAAGGACCTTCTTAAGAGAATGAGCATTTTTGCCAAGTCCATCTTCTCCAGCATCAAATGCATTCTTGCGATAATGTGGTTCACTTGGATCTCCATAAGGAACAACCATCTCAACAAAGCTCAGCCTATGAGCTATAGGTCGACGTCCACGGTTACCATCAACGTACGCAACCGAGTAGATAACCAAACCCTCTTTGGGGGTGAACCCAATACGGAAGTTCCACTGGGCAGCACCATCAAGCGTAATTAACTTCAAAGGGTATTGTTAATACTAGCAATTTAGACTAAAGATCGCAAACACTTACCTTCTGCCATTCCACAAAATAGCCATTGATGCGGAAACTTGGACCCTCAGGCTGATTGATAATAAGTGGTTTTACATCACTTCGGTCAACACCACCTCTTGTTTCGCCAGGAGTGTAGTTCCTCAAATGATCTGGTGGGGGGAGAGGAACCAACTTCCTATCTTCAAACTCTATCACAGTATTATTCTGCATATCAACAACGACATGAATTCCTTCCACGGGACGAGCATAACCATTCTCCATGGGGCTATCACTCTCAGTCCTGCAAAATATTAGAGGCTTGCCAAGTCTGCGACTGGGAGCATCAGCTTCGCCATAGTAGCCAGCACACCTGGCAATTTAATAGATAGAAGTTAATTTTCCGATTCTCAGTATGATAACGTAAGCTGAAACTTTGCACTATATGAAAAAATGTACACAATAAATTCCTTACGGATAGCTTACCAGGCATCTACCATAACAAGATCCATGTCGTCCACACCTCTTCTCTTCATAGCTTCAATAAATGGTGGGTAACTTTTGACAGTAGCCTCACATTCAGCATACTCCATAGCATCCTGTGAAATATAAATTTCAAACCAAATACTGAATAAGGTAAAGGTCCAAAAGAAACTTCAAAAGAATAACTCTTCAGCCAGCTGGGTTAACATGAATGTTTGAAAAATAACGAACAGGTACCATAGTGAAATAGTAACTGGTCACAACATACTATTACATGAACCAAGTGATTGGCAAAAAGGCATGCAGAAGTCTAAACGAACTTAGTAGACATACCATTGCAGGTTGAACATCGGGAACAACTTCAGCTGATATCACCTTGCCTCTGTGATGTCCACCCCTGGTAGCTGCATGCACTTCAGACAGTTCTACTATCCAAATGCTAGTCTCATTTGATTGTTTGTTGTACACAACAAGTCTGGCCCTCCTAGGAGGCAACCTGCTTGGAATAACAGCAGAACCTTTGGTTCTCGGGAGCAGTGATGGTTGGAAAGGTGGGAAGAAGTAGGCATCAGCTAACGCCACAACATTCTTATTCGGCTCCAACAACACAGCTTCAACAAAGCGCATGCTATCTCTTTCCTACAATCATAGAACTTTGCTTTTCAAATTCATATTTTTCAAGATTGTACGGAAAAGTTTATGTTTCTTCTATTGGCATACCTCAGGAGATCTTCCAGCAGCTCTTACAGTTACTACAGCAACTGCAATTTCAGCAGCAGATAATGGGTCTAAAGGGTGGCACCTCTGGGCTCTTGTCATTATTGGTATCCCTGCATATTTGTGTCCAGCAAAACATTATTTCAGTTAAGATATGGTACACATTTCAAATGGCATGTAGCCATCAAAGTTATACGCTGTCAGATTACTATGTCATACTGGAATGTCATATTGTCGTGATGAGCAATAAACTGGTATGGGGCAGTAGATGCATGTTGAACTGCTTACACAAAACACCCTTACAATGATATCTTAAAATGTACATGGACCAATCACTAATTACAAAACCAGGAATAAGATAAGGGCAAATTATAGTATAGGTCAAGCTCTCGAAATAGATAATTTGGCAGCTCAGGAGCTCTATGCTCTCTTGTGCTTATCAGGGGGGTCAGAAGAATCAACAATGAAATAGATAAATGAATGTTGACCTCTCTCTTAGGCAAAAGATAAGAAACTCTACTGGCATGAACCCTACAGTATAAATGCAAGTTTAAAATATTGTGTAGTCAACCAGTGCCCCATGTCCTGGATTTAGACATCTAGCTACCGGTTAAAACAATTTCTAAATAGATAGAGAAAATTCTAAGGATATATGCCACAAGACAGATGGATGTTCTTCATTTGTTCTAATTGTAATGATGACAGAATCACCAACGTTATGATCTCATTAAATAAGGCACATCGTGTTTCAACCATTCATGCCTCAGCACCTCTGCATAATTGGTCAGCAGGAATAAATATGATGAGTTAAATGCCAAATGATTTATTTACAGAAAATCCCTGCTAACATCATTTTAAAAAGTACTATTTCAGTATTACACAGTTCCAACAAAAGGACTTTCTGTTCAGCAATTTGTTAAACATAAGAGATACGCTATCAAGAAGGATCCCTCAAATCTTTAATTATATTTTTGGTTGACACGAAAGTTCAGGTTGACGCGATGTCATTTTCCCATTTTACAGATAAAAAGAACAACAATGAAGTCTACATCACTTCGAGCATCCTGTGAACCTTAAAAGGTAGCAGCATGGGCATGCTATTAGACAACGATTAAGTGATATCCTTGCGTGCACCTCACCAATTCAGAATCCCCAGAAACACTACTACTACAAGATGTGCCCACACTGCTTACCATGTGGACTGGATGAAGCAGCATGCATCAGCAGCTTATGCCAAGAGGGCATCCAGGAAAAAAGGGTAGATGCCAAAAACTCTGTTGACCCATGACTACTCAAAAAAGTTGAAAGAAAACAAACAGCAGCTGACATCATCACCAGATCCGGACATTTTTCTCACTTTCGTACCGGAAAGGCGCAAACCTCATCATCAAAGACGAAGTAAAGAAGTAAAAGCAACTTGATCACTACAACTAGTGATCAAACAAAAAGTTGGAGCACCAAAACTGTGATGGAGCACAAAAAGTCTGAACAGTAAGCTACTACATAACCGGATTACTTTGAGATTTGTGACAGCTAAGTCCCACTAGTATGGCAGCCCTATCACATCAGTCCCCCGTGTTCTAATCGTCAATAGCCAGATAAGGCAGAGGTTTGCTCTACAATATCTAATTTTCACGCCACATTTGAGATTTCTAATTAAGGACCTAAACTCGTCGTCAATCTACACAATCCGCTCGCATGCAGACGAGAACTGGGGTTGGTGCAAATATCATCCACGTATCTGATCCCACAAGAGAAGCGTCCGATCCTACGAACAGTCCGCATCCTCTGCTTGCATGCTCCCGAAATGGTGCACTCTGCGCAACCACCACCAGTAGATTGCGTTTCCCGTACTCAAACCAGAGCTCGCGAGAAATCGTGATGGACAGAAACACCACCATCGCATGCCTCAACTAATTTAAGATCCATGTACGGCGGGGCGCTTCCGTAACATTTTTCATGACCCAATCAGCCTATGATCCGAGTCGATCGAGACAGAGAGACGAGCAGAGGTGGCCGATCGCGGTATACCTTTGGAGGAGGCCTTCGCGGTGGTGGGCTGGACCGCGGCGATCTCCTCGATCACGGCGCTTCCTGCGCCAGCGGCGGCCACGCGCTCACCACCCCCCGAGGCGACGGCGACGACCTTCCCGGCAGGGGGCGCGGCGATCGCCCGCACGGGGGCGGCGGGGGCGCCACCGGCGACACGCGCGGGCGCGGCGCGGCAGCATGATGCCGGCGCCTTTTCCTTAGCTGCGGCCATTGGAGCGGGTTCGCGAGCTGACCGTGTCCGTAGTCTCCGCCTCCGCCTCCGCCTCGCCGGCTCCCACGATCTGACATGCAGCACAGGCCTGCGCCTTCCGCGCCTTGTGCCCCCTCCCCTCTCCGCCGCCGCCGCCGCCTCCTCGTGCCGCCGGGGCCCTCGCGCGCGCGTACGGGTAGGGGCTAGGGTTCCGGGAACCCTAGGGGAGGGAGCGGGGTTCTCTCCGCCCGCGAGGCGCCGCCGAGGAGGTGGGGGAAGCCGGTGGGAGACTGGAAGTTTGGAGTGGTGTGGTGGCGTGCCGTGGTGGCGGTGATGACTCGAAGGGTGGTGGTGTTGTTGGGCGTCGGGTGATTTGGAGAGCGATGCGTCGGGGCCTCACGTGGATTTATAGAAAGGCGAGGGGAAAGGTGACCGGCGCGTGCGCTCTGCGCTGTGGCCCGTTGGTTGGCGTGGGCTCGATTCTTCCAGGTTTTGGTTTATTTTTTTTACTGTCTACCTGTTACTCGGTGTAATCACTTGGGCAATTTGGTTTGGTGAATCACTTGGTTTTAACTCACTAAAAATTTGAGTACCGGCAAGAACCTTGTCACTTGAATTTCAAAACCATCACAAAAAATTTGAGTGCCGGCAAGAACCCTGTCACTTGAATTTCAAAACCTTCAAATTCTCATCAGACGGTAGAGATAATTAAATACCAAAACAATACAGAACTATGTGTTAATTAAATATCAAAACAATACGGAACTAGATCACATATATTAGAAACTGCATAAGAAAAATCAATGCTGTTGCTGCATCTTTGTCAAATGAAAAATAATTGTTGAAGAAATGTCTGCTTCAAACATATTTCAAGGAATTAAAATTTCTGAAGAACACAAATCCAGCAAATCAGGAGCAAATCAGCAGTTCATCTAAAAAATCACGCAACAAATATGCAGGGGAAAAGATGAATCGAATGGGGAAGGATCGAATCGCCTCACCTCGAGACCTCCAGGTGAGCGCACCAGCAGGACAAACGAGACAGGAAGAGCGGTGGAATGGAAGGGACCATAATGTCAGCGAGCCAAAAAAACAAATAAATCGGGCGAAGCACAGAGCAGATGATGGACGATAATGGCCAAATCAACCAAAGGGACGGTGCCAAAATCGAGTGATGGCTCCGCCTGAAACATTCAGGCAACGGATAGCTTTTCCTTTTTTTTTTCTCCCCCAATTTTACTATTCACTTTTTTTCTTTTTTTCATCTTTTCACAAATGGGTAACTATTGTCCAATTAGATATGTGTATAGAACCTGAGATACGAAAAACTAAGTGGTGCAACTGAGCTGTATGACTAGTTAAAACTATAGGTTAGACCAACTTGAATTCCTAATGGTTAATTGTCAGTGTCTCATCTTTTCAGAAAAAGAAATTTTTAGTGTCTCTTACTCGAGGATTATTTGTACAGGACAATTATGGAATTTACTTAAAACGTACTCCCTCCGTTCTAAATTATAAGTTGTTTTAGCTTTTATAGATGTATAGATATTACTATGCATCTAGACATAGGGTATATCTAAGTGCATAACAAAGTCTATGAATCTAAAAAAGCTAAAACGACATATAATTTGGACCGGAGGGAGTATATTTGGATTAAATAATTTCAAGTTCCCATACTATAGGAACAAGTTGCCAGTCCTCAATAACCTTGTTCAAGTATCTCATCCTTAGCATTTCAGATGAGCAATATAGTGCGTATGGCTGATATGGTTTGTCAAGAAAAAATATGGACGAGCAATAGCTGCAGTTGTCCGTGAGACCATGACGCTACTCGACAATGTCAATGGGAACCCCAAGTCGTGCGCACGATAAGGATGAGTCGCAAACGTATTTGACATTGTAGAGCACTGAATTCTCGTCACTATGCACTTATCACAAAAAAGTGGTGCGGTTTTCCAACATATCGATGTGATCGAACTCAATCCACCGTGAACATCGGGGAAACGCACCAAGATCGGGTGCAGTTGCTACTGCGACTGCAAGTTAGCAACTGCACGCGATCACGGCCGTGCATTTTTCCTGCGAACGGATCAGATTTGGTGCTACAGTGGCGGACAGCAGCAAACAGTAACTGGGTACCGCACGGTGCTTTGGGTCTGCTCCGGGTTCTGCTTAACTTGCAGTCGATACTGCAACTGCACGGGAACCCGGTCCCGGGGAAACACTGATGGCACCTCGCAACAAACATGTCCCTAGCATCTCACCGCAGGACGACTCTCACATTTCTCATTTCCTTTTGTCATCGTTTACTGATCGACATGCCATTTGTATTGTCAAATACTTCGGCTGGTACGTGATTTCTCCTTTTCATCAATCAAAAATTCAAAAGTTAGAGAGAAAAAAAGAGAAAAGGCCACCAACCAGCCAGTACTGGTCGTGTTCGTCAGTTCATGCACCAGAAGGCACTTTTTGTCCGTCCTGCTTGTCACGTTATGCGGGGAGAATATTGCGGCATGGCAGACGCAGGGGCATCGTATCGTGTCCTGAACCGTGTGATCCCAACTTGAACAGCTGATCGATTTTTTTAACGCATAATCGCTGCAGCTAGAATGTGACCGGCGGCGCACGCGAGTGCATGATCTGTGGGCGAGAGCACGCACACGTCAAGCGCTCTGACAGTGACAAAGCTCCGTGTCACGGACGGGCCATATGAGCAGAGATGACGAGGTTCTCTCTTCTCCGTTCTACATCGCAAGTCATTTCAATTTTTTCCTAGAGTCAAACCTTTTAAATTTTGACAAAATTATAGAGAGAATCACAAAAATTTATAGCACCGAATAGATATGCTATGAAAATATATTTAATAAAAAAACTAATGATACTTTATTGGTATCATAAATGTACATTTAGTACTTTACTTATATAAATTTGATCGAACTTGAAATGTTTTAATTTTATAAGAAAGTTAGAATGCCTTATAATTTGGAACGAAGGGAGTATCGTATCCGAAACGAAAATATATGTGATGAAACCTTTTTTCGAAAACTATATACAGCGAAGCTTACACGAAACTAAGATCGCGATAATATATAATCCTGCTTCAGACTTATTTGTCAAATGTAATGAACCGGATGAAAGTGTTAGGCTCCTCCTTCCGTCATTGGTCCAACGAAACCTTACGCTAAATGTGATTTGGGATCAACACGCCAGAAGAAACATACGGGCGGCATGAGAAAAATTGAGAAAAAAAAACTGAGAGAGAGAGAGAGCTCGACAGCGATGTGAGAAGCAATATCACATGGGTGTACATCTAGTGATTTCTACCTGGCTAATGGGGTGCTGCCATCCGCTCGGGCCTCGGGCCGTCGTAACCCATTTCTACTAAGGGCTACAATACAATCTTTGAATTCGATGGATGAAAGGGCAAAAAAAAAAGGTGGGGGTCTACATTGACGGAGAAAACGAGGTCCCAAGGGTGCACGTCTACCGATTTTCCATGATGGAGATAGCTAGAATGGCGGGGTTGCGGTTGAACGCGGTTAATTGGGCTGGTTGCGGCTGCGGCTGCTCTAGCACCGTAAGATTAGGATCACTCGGGGGTGATGAGATGAGAATTCACGGTTTGGATAACGATAAGAGGGTCGTGCGATCGCGGTTTGGCCGGGAATGATAGGAGCACCCACTGGTCACCCACCTACCCACTCAGTAGTCCACAGCTCAGTGCGGCTGACTGCTTGCTGGTGTGCCGTCCACGAGGGCACGCAAATGAAAAAGATTGGGGGGAAGAAAACCAAAAGGAAAGGTACTGAAGGCCGAAGTAGTGCGTGGGCTCATGAGATTCCCGGCTGGATGGCACCACGTCGTCACGGGCCCACGTGTCGGGCCCAGTTACCTTTTCCGCTCACAGGCCACATCCTTCGGGCGGGCTCCCCATCCACGATCTGTGAACGATGATGATGACAAAGCGCGGACTGGCCCAACACTTGGATGCAGCAGCGCGCGATCTGGTCACCAGCGGCGTGTTTGATACGAGGTGCTAAACTTTAACAGGTGATATCAGATATTCAAATACTAATTAGAAGGATTAAACATAAGCTAATTACATAAAGTCTAATTCGCGAGACGAATATATTAAGGCTAATTAATCCATCATTAGCAAATGGTTACTGTAGCACCACATTGTCAAATCATGGACTAATTAGGCTTAATAGATTCGTCTCGCGAATTAGACTCCATCTGTACAATTACTTTTATAATTAGACTATATTTAATACTCCTAATTAGTATCAAATATCTGATGTGACGAGTGAAGTTCAGTAGGGGTATCCAAACATGCCTATGTCCATGGGTTATCGCTAGGTGGGTCTCCATTGACTGAAGTGAAAAGTATGCTCATGGTGTTGTATTTTTGTTGGTTTCGACAATATTTGTTAAACTGGATATTGTTAGTTTATATACTATGTCGCTTTAGATTCCAAGGCTGTGCTCGCGTATCAATCATGTATATATATATACCATCTGTGGGTGTTTTCGATCGTTGGTTTCGTCTTGTGCCTACCATGACAAAATCCACGTTGCGTCTGCGCAAAAAGGAAAAGAGAGTTGCACAAGTCATTGACGTTTCTTCTGAAAGTAGTCGTACACGATGAGTTGATGCGGGCGTCAAATATAGCTGCGGAGGGGGACCGGACAGTGCTCATGAACGGCGCCAAAGATGCAGGCACTAGCGGCTGCTGCGTGCCATGGTGGAGTCCTGGGTTTTATGGGACTAGAAAGTGTATGGCCACGTCCGCAGTTGCCATTTCGGTAACGTTGACGTCCACCCCAGCCGCACTCCCCAGATGCCTGCAGGTGCTGCACCGTGCACGACTGCACGCCCGTCCCTGTCGGTCTCCACATACCATCAGTGCTCTTCCGATCCTTCGGCTTTGCACAAATGTTTAAGGACCCTTTGCTAAACAAATGTCTAGCGACAAGTGCGTGGGTAAGATCGAATCCATGGACACCCATCTCCAGTGGTTATTGTTGACGCCAATTGTTCCTCCCAATAAGCTAGCTATCCTGTGATTACTGGCTCGATCTTAGGTTCTTGCCACAGCTGGATGCTTTCGTAATTTCTTTAGGAAAAAAATATATTGCAGGACTTCCTAGCATTTGAAAAAACAACTTGCATTTTGCGGCAGGCAGGCAGGCAGGCAGGCAGGCAGATATGAGTGTGCTCCAACTACTGCAACTAGTGAGTGGTTGGTGGTGCAATTAATTACAAGCTGATGCGAGCGACGTCAAATCGCATCCCATTCCCGGAAAGACCAAAGCGTCGCCCCACAAAAAGGCCCCAATAATCTTGCATGCTCTCTGCTCCCCACCCTTTTGGTAATGGTATCTTTTGAGATACTAATATCTCGGCCAATAATGAACACGTCGACCAATAATGAACGTTTTTGCCCGGCCTGCTAGCTTATGCGAGGATGAGGACGACACGCACGGTCCACTTGGCTGCTGCATGATTGCTGATTGCTTACTCGCTCAGTCGCACGCACGCACGCATGTCATGTAGGGATCCAATGCGCCCGTGGTTACGTTACGTACCACTCCTGTTTCGTAAAGCAAGCATTACCCACAACGGCAAGGAAGGAGAGACGCGGCTCCTTTTAAATTTGGCCTCCTTTTTCATCTTCGTTTTTTAATCCGGTTCCGTCCGGCGATACGATGGATCCGGTTCCTCACGTATACTGTATATATGCTGGTACGGCTGCAGCTTTCAGCTGGCCGTGACCTCATTGGCTCTCAGCTCCGCTGCTCGTAGCTAGTGCGCCTCATGATGCAGGATAGAATACTAGGAGCTGATGAGTAGCTTTAGGGTGTTTGATACTAGCGGATGCTAAACTTTCGCAGTGTCATATCGAATGTTCGGATGCTAATTAGGAGGACTAAACATGAACTTATTATAAAACTAATTGCAGAACCCTTATGCTAATTCACGAGACAAATCGATTAAGCCTAATTAATCCATCATTAGCAAATGGTTATTGTAGCACCATATTGTCAAATCATGGACTAATTAGGTTTAATAGATTCGTCTCGCGAATTAGACTCCATCTGTGCAATTAGTTTGTAATTAGCTTATGTTTAATACTTCTAATTAGCATCCAAACATCCGATGTGACAGATGTTAAACTTTAGCGGGGTATCCAAACGGGGCCTTAGATCTTTTCGTTTTTGTGAAGTCGATTAGCATTCAGCAGCAGCGTTCTTTTGAAATGGCAGTTAGCAGGCCTGCCACTAGGAGGCAGAGGCAAATCCACTCTTGTTTACACCCAAATCCAAATAATTATTATCCACTCCTTACCTTTCTCAAACCTACCCATATCCAATGGATAATTAACTTTATACTATACATATCTAATTAATTAATCATACCCTCTCCATACCATATTCTTCCCATTTCAAATGGGTATATAATGTTCTACCCATATCTTTTCCATTTAAAATCGGTGTAGATTTGAGGAGAGGATATAGGTATCCAGTTGCAGGCCTTACAGTCAGATAGCTACGCTATGTGCTCCGTCCACCAGCGATCCAAGTGCCAAGCGACGACTAACAACAACTAAAAAGTTTCTGCACTGTACGTGTTGTGCACGGATCGGAGGGCGGGAGGAGAGCAAAGCGACACCCACCAGTGACCAGCCTGAGTTAGGATGTCGAAATCACGGGGGCAGAAGTAGCCTGAGGCGCCGGTAATCCAGATGCTAGCTCATAAGACCAGTCTCACTCGAAGTTTTGTGGGAAGTTTTATGGACGTTAAATTTCATACCACATCAGTAATTTTACTGACTTAACAAGATCTTTATAAGGATAGAGAAGGGAAAGTTTCATCATATGAGAGTAGTTTTATCTCTATGACACTCAACTAGCATGGTTATCTAGTTTCCAGTGTTGGTAACAGTACAATGAAATTATGCATAATCCGAGGCTGGCTAATCCGGACGCTCCAAAGTGGAGGCGCTCGTGCGGCACAGCTGGATGCGTCCACTCACGGTCGTCCATGGACCCGCGCGAGCGTCGACATCATTGATCCTGATGGAGTGAAGGTGATGGTTCAGCAATCCAGTCCCACGGCGAAGAGGGACGGGACCAGACAAGCTAGGAGTACTGAGCTGCCGCTGCTGGGTCCGTTGCCGTGGTGCTCGCTGACGTCGTCCCGGCCGCCTTCCTGCTGGCGGGCGGGCGGCGGCAGCTCCACAGGCCGGCCGGCGCACGCCGCACTAGCCGCTAGCCCGCTAGCCAGCTGGTACAGTAGCTGCCACTGCCCTGCGGCTGCCATGCCCATCCCCACGCGCGTAGGACGACGCTCTTGCGCGCTGTCTACTACCCGGTGGCGTTTAGCGTGCTTTGCGGCTATTGTGTTTTCTACCTGCCCCGGCCGGCCAGCCGCACCCAGCTAGCCGTGTCCTTTCCTTTCGTCTGGTCGCGTGCGGACACAGGCGCGCGCACGACCGCGCCGTGGCACGCACGCGCCATCAAGCCATGCCCCCTGCGGGCTGGCGCCCTGCCTACCTGGTCCGCCCCGCGGCCCCGTGCGCGCGATACATCCATGGCCCCGGGTCGGTCGCATATGCCGTGCGCGAGCGCACGCCGCACGGGCTCGCGGCGGTCCTCGCATGGCAGCGACCGTTTCGATTCCCCGAGTCACAAGCTGCACCTGAAACTGCAAGGGAAGCCGTTGTTTCTTGTTCTTGACCGAACAAACGGGACCATTAAACAGTGGCCCAGCCGAAACACTGGACGAATGGCTTCTCAATAGTCCCCAATACCCAGTTCGGCGCTTGTCAATGTCAAGCCGCATGTCGTTGTGTCATGTCTAGCGACAAGAACATGAGCCACCTACGTTCAGTACTGGCGTGCGAGAGATCGAGGCTTGTGATAAAAGATTTTTTTGGCGAGTGATAAAACGAAAATGGGAAGTCTTCCAATCTAAAACCTCTGCGTTAATGGGAGGAAGGTCACCACGAAGCGCTTGTTTTTTTTTCTTTGTTTTTTTTTGGGAGGACTGAGTGAGTGTGATGCGCAATGAAGAAACCTCTGCGTGCACGTAAGTAAGGCCCAAGGTTGTGACGCCTATGGCCCATATGGGATGGAAGTCATACCCTAAAGAAGTTGGGCCAATATGGGCCCCTCGTCCGGAAAAACCATCTGCTCGGCTCGATCCAATCTCGCAGACGAACGAATACACAGCGACGAAAAGGGTAAGAAAAAGCAGCGGCATCCCGCGGTTGCCCCGGCCGGTGAGGCGCCAAAACCCTACGACTACGGCCACTGACTTCCCGCGCGCGCCCCCCATCGTCCCTGCTCGTTCCCCATTCCCCATCCCCTTCCCTGCGGCGGACCCAGCCGAAGCAGGCCCAACGTCCAGCGGCGGCGGCACCACCGGCGAAGTCCGAGGAGGCAGATCGGCCTACTCCGATGGCGTCGTGGCACGACGGCTTGGCGGCGCCGCCGCGCGTCCTCATTTCCCCACGTGAGCACACACCCGCACCCCAGACCTCTTAAATCCTGCCAGATTGTGCTTTACTGCCTAATCCGAGCTAGGGATTTTGGCTTTGGGATTAGTACTTGGCAGAACATAGGTCTATCTACTGATTCTACTGTTCTGGATTCGGGGCATTTAGGCTTTTGCAGCACTATGCTGTTAGCTTGAAGTCCGATTAAACGTCAGGTGGCTGCAAATCTGTTCGCCCAGCGAAAAGTCTAACTCCTAACTGAAGTCACCTTTGTGCTTGAGGCTTGATTTTGATTGTTTATGTCAATTTGCTCCGGTCAGACCTACAATTGGTATTCGGCACTGCTAGCGTCCGGATGTTCGATGAGAATTTTTTCATCGGACGCTCCGTTGCAACATCAAAACAAAACATTTGCAACATCAAAAATCTATAATTGCAACATTGAAAAATATGCGAAAAAATGACTACATCGTTCGACTATAGGATAGAAAATTCCTGCCGCAACATGAATACTATGTTTCATGCAACATTCAGTGTGAAACATGCAGAAATGATAGTTGCAACATTGATGCTTAACTATTGCAACATATGTTGAGCTGTCCGATTTTTTTAAGATCTCGGACGTCAGTTCTGTAGCATTACCGATTGGTATTCTTTTGTACCTTGCAGGTCCTTCTGATGCCAGCGCTCAAGGAAATGTTCTGTCACTTCGCCATCCAAGATCAGGTACACCAGCGCCTGCCTGGCTAATGCTTTCCGGAATGGATTTTTTATCACCGGGAAATTTAGAAAAATGCGAGATGATTCTTGTGGAATGTGATAGCCTTGTTGGCACTTAGGAAAAGTCCCCATCCTTGCAATTGATCAACAGCTTGCATTGACCTTTGTCCTGTCATGAATCAGGAGATGAAACAGGGTATCTGTTTATCGATGGTCAACTTCAAGAAATCAATTGGTTTAAGGAGCGTTACGGTGCTTGGTTCTTGGGCGACTATGTTTGCGAAGGTATATACAATCGTAAACTAGCTACACATTTTACCATCACTGCTCAAATGCATGGATTTCTTCCTCCCATGTTAATTGTGCCTCCTATTATCATTGTGTAACCGATGAATAGTCATTGCTTCCATGCCACTTCAAACGAGCCGGTTAATTTTGTTGAATAGTTAATTCAGATACTGCTCACTAGCTTAGCTCTCTCTAAGAAAAGGAACATACCAAAATAGTGAGATGACATTTTTCTACCATCAACGATGCATCAACATACTGAGTGCCGAGTTTTATAATCTGCTCAAAAAAATTGTTTCATAACACATACTTCAGTGCCTAACTTTGGTGTCCGATCATGCTTCTCCTTATAGATGGTGGCCTCTATTATTGCACCCCTGTTGATCCTATCTTCATTTTCCTACCAACTTTCGAAGCTGCACGTATGTCGGTATGCTCAATTGACGAAAAAAAAGTTCTGGAACATGGTTTTTGTTCAACCTAAACCCTATTACTTTACATCCACTCACCTTATTGTGCTGCAGAACGGGAAGGATCCAGGAAAATTCAGACAACTGGATGAAATATTGTATGTTGAGGGATATCCTGGATATCAGCAGCTAATGAGTGTAGTTGGTCACCATATGGAATTGGTTTGTGAAGTAAAAGGTAGATGTTTAAACGTTTCATTGTAATATACCTTGCTAAGCTGCTGCCACATTGTAAGCACTAGAGTAATAGACTTCCTTGCATCCTGGTAACTGTTTGATTTCTGGATTGAGTTAATTGATGATTTTAGTTGCATTGTAACTGTCAATCCATCCTGCACTATATGGTACGACTTCTTTCTATAGTGGCAAATAGTTTTACAGAATTAGTTATTCACATGGATATTACCTTTGTTGCAGAAGTGGCTAACATGAAGTTCTTTAGGCTGGATGACTCCAAGGTCTTATCTTGGTTGTGTTGTAAGGTAGCCTTTTACTGTCCTTACTCTTGTTTACTCAGTTTGATGGCGACTTATTCTCTCTGTGCTTATCATTATAAGAAACTAGACTACTTTTGTTTTACTTATGTTTACTACTGTACATAAACAATGATATAACCTTTAGACTGCAGCTAGGCGATGAGATGTATGCTGATTTACAAAAAAAAATAGAAATATTTTGTTCTGATAATTAGAATGCCTTGCCTGTTTTGTCTTTTCACCCCATTTTTCTTTTGAGGGATATAAATGCCATGTTCTAACCTACCATTAAGCATACCACTGAGACTTTTAGTGGGCTGAATCATATTGATTCTCTGGACTCTTTTACAATTTTGTTTTGGTTATATGAAATGTTGATTGTGAATGAAACAATGGCATTTTCACTTTGGTCTGAATAGGGTCTTCAAAGGAATGAATCCTGAAAGAGACTCTAAGTTGTGTAGTACATCTTTGTTGTGCACAGCATTCATATGTGAGTCTTAAATCATATTTATTTTCTTCTCACTGTTTTGAACTGCCAATATATCTTTGAATCTCTTGCAGGTATACAACCTAAAAGAGGTCTTTCCCAAGTTGGGTAAAAATTATGCTGCTCAAGAAGAAAAGGAACAATGTATGTCCCTGTATCTTCATTTTATTAAGTATATAATACGTGGGTGGTGTAGTATGGAAAGAAGTAGCTAGTGGTTGTTTACTGTTTATTTTTCTTCTGGGATTTTTTACCATCACACATGCGCATCTAACCAAACCGTTGAACAGTTGTGTAACTCAATTTTGTAGCATAACTGTTTGTGTAGTACCATTGATGCTTTATGCCCTAGTGCATCATTCAATCTGAAATGCCTTAAACCAAGCCAACTGTTTTTTTTAAATGGTTTGGTTGAATGTAACAATGCTCGGTAATTGGGACTAATGCCTGGTGCTGATCTTAAAAAAAAATGGTACTAAGGATGGACCTTGATTTCTGATCTCAAGAGAGAAAAAGGTGCTTAATTTATTATCTCAAAAGGGAAAAGAGATACAAAATAGACATTTTATTGTTGTAGTTATGCTTTAGATCACTTGACTTTGTTAGTGCGGTTGCTTATTAGAGACTTGACTGGGCTTTGTGCCTGTAGCCTGGCACTGGCAGTGTATGAAGCAGAAGAGCGCATAGAGATGCCCTGAATATGTGGGTGCACAAATGTTCTGACAGAGGTGCTTCTATTATTTCCTCTACAGTGAAGGAGGCTGTCCAAATGATCCGTGAATATCTGAAGGACGAACCATGGCTAACATTGCTCTGCAAGAAGCTGCAGTAAAACTTCATCCACTCTTAGATTTAAGTTTAAGATGGCAGTATTTCTCTGCTTGTCTATGCTCAAGCTCCAAAAAAATCCATTTGGTTGCAGGCTGGATATGAATGAGATCATCAAAGATACAACAACCAAAACTAGTGAAGCTTCATTTTACGCAGACAGTTCTCCCGCACCTGCTTGCCCCTCTGAGGTGAGCTCCCTGAGAACGTTTCAGCTTTTCTTAGTGGCCATAACTTCTAAACTCTTGTAATGTGCCTGTACAGAGTAAGGTGGCGAATGGTAGTGCCAAGTCAAGCAAAGGGCGGGCGGCGAAGAAGCCAAAGACGGAGGTAGGATCCAAGAACATCAAAGACATGTTCCGAAGGGTCACAAGGAGTGGATCAGGATCATGATGCCTCCCCTGTAACCTGGGTGTGACAGACGCCTCACGTGGCAATTGATCTCTTTGGAGCTGCGAAATTATCTCCAAAATTGGATTTGCTGACATGTGAAATCTATGTCAGCTCAGCAACCCCTTGTGAAATCTATTTATTTGATCAATTGAGGTCCAGAGTGACTTGTGCTGCTGAACGACTGGCGATAGATTGGCATTGTAGCGTCCATATGATGATTCGGTAGTGGAGCATGCTAGTGTACAACCCTCTGGGTTGTATAATGTATTTGTATCGCAATTCTTTGTAATGCGGGTGTTTTATGAGTTATCTGAACTGATCTGTAAGCTTTTCAATTGAAGGTGGACAGAGCTGACATGTCCTCTGGAGCCTTTTGCCACTTTCCTTTGAGACTAATTATAGATAAATTGCCACTGTCTCTCCAGTTCAGCCACTCGTGAGCGTGTGGCTGTGAAGTGCACGTTCGTGCGTCAAACTGCTATGGCTGCCGAACTCATTTTACTCATATAGCATTAGTCACTGGCCATTGCTAATCCATGGCCAACAAACACCTAAACTTGGCAAGCATCACCTAAACCTGGCATCCTTCAAGCTCCAACCCGTCCCATCTAGTCCAGCCCAAGCCTCCTAGGGTCCGTTTGGTAGCCTGGACGGAGGTTGGGCAAGGCCCAGCTAGTGCAACCAGCTGTGTTTGCTAGCTTGGACGGCCTCTCGGGTCAGACCCGCGCGGCGCAAAAACGACCAGCTAGCCTGCACCGTGTGAAACGCCAAAACTGGCCGTTTCAAGCGGTGCAGGCTCGCGCAAGTGCGTGTAACGCATGCGGAGGGAAGGGCAGGAGACGGCGGGCCTTTAGCGCCAGAAATTGGCTAGGTAGGGTTACCTCCCGCCGGTATATAGTAGTGGTCTCCCGACCGCCTCGCCTCTTCTCCCCAAGATGCACCGCCTCCACTCGCGACTCCTCCGTTCTTCTCTCCCTCGTTCCCACTCGACTCCTCTCCTCTCCTCTCATCCCGACGAGTTAGGGCGAAGGCGACAGCACGACTGGTGGTGGGGTAGCTAATCCGAAGGCGTCCGTGGTCGCCTTCATCGGCAGGTGCGGGGTCATCATCCTCGGCGATCGCGGGTACTTCTTCACCGGTGGCTGCCGGGTCTCCGTCAGCAACGTACACTGGATACGTTCTTCGTCCTCGTCACCGAGCAGATCTGCTACCTCTTCATCCTCGGTCGCTTCAACAACCTCTTCATCCCGGCGTGACCTGCTTGTTCCTTTCCTCCGAGCAAATCTGTCTCGTTTACTTGCTGTTTGAGTCCTCCCTCGGGTCCTCCGCCGGCACGCGCTACTTCCTCGGTTTCCCCACGACGATCGTCTTCGTCTTCGTCTTCGCCGAGGTATGTCCCGGTTCTGCTCCGCTCATGTCCTTAGGGTGTATTTTGCTCTTGTATTCGATGGGATTGGATCTCCTATGATAGAGTTTTGCTACTGTTATTCATTCTGTTCAGTTTTATTTCATCGCAATCGACTACATCCGGCACTGATTGGGTTCAGGGAAGCAGTTCCTTACCTTCTTTTACCTTCTAGGGTGTTCTTGCATGCTTAGAAGGGTATCCTCACCGGATGTGCATGTGTACTTGTAGATCTGTCATGGTTTCTTGTTGCTTTCAGTACAAACATGAACTTGCTTACGCTCTGTTGCTACCGTTCTTCGATTTGTTACGTTTGTTTATGCAAACCCAATACATGTAGCACACGTTGGGTTCAAGGGAAGGTGTTTGTTACCTAGGGTTTTCTTGCGTGATTAGTAGGGTATCCTCGCCGGATATGCATATCTACTTGTAGATCTACCATGGTTTCTTGTTATCAAGAACTGCACAGATGAACTTTTTCACGATCTTTTTCGATCTGTTGCGGTTTAGTTCATCTGTTAACATGTCTTGTGTAGATTATGCATGGATGTGAAGTCGTTGGCATGAATCTATCCCTAATGAATGTTCTGTTGTGGGCAGTGAGCCTCTGGGTGGCTACATTTCGGTAGCAGTCGTGGCGATGATTGATTTTTGCATTTTTAAATTGGATCTGTTGGATGTTGTTGAGGAGGAGCTTCTGAAAGGCTACCTTGAGTAGCAGCCATGGCTATGATCCTGTGATGGACCTGTTGAACTGGATTTGGAGTATTTCTGCTCGTTCATGATCTGGAGGAGCCTCTGATCCCTCTGGTATCTGTTCAATTGGATGAAGGTTTTTTTTGTCGATGATGTCGACGAGGAGCCACTGGGAGGCTACTTTTGTAGTAGCTGTGGCTATGATCCCTTTAATGCCTTTCCTATTGTATTCTGCCACACCACAGGAAGTCTAAAGTTCCATAGTTGTACTGAAGTTCTAAATTTTGTTCCTTTTCATGCAACAATGTGGATAAGAATTGCATGAGTACCATGCCAGGATGGATTCAAAAGCTAGTGCTCTTGTTGTTGTATGCATTGCATTTCTGTACGCTACGCTTAGGAGGGGCAGATCTGATTCAGATGAGGAAGAGAACTTGGGTCCCTAGGGCAGTGGTCGATGCTGAGAGGCAGGCAAACCTTGATAAGATATATAACTGCAGCGAGGTTGAGTCTGTAAGCATGCTCAGGATGTGTAAAGCTCCTTTCTTTCAATTGGTTAACCTGTTTAGGGAGAGGCACCTCCTTGAGGACAGCATACACACTAGTGTTGAGGAACATGTTGCCATTCACATTGTGGGACACAACCAGAGATTTAGGGTGGTGCATCACACCTCTAGGAGATCCATAAAGATTGTCAGTAGGTACTTTGCACAGGTCCTTTACACAGTTGGGGAGTTGAGGGGTGAGATGATCAGAGCTCCTGATGGTGCCACCCATCCTAAAATCCTTAGTAGCTAGAGATGGAACCCATACTTCAAGGTACTTGGGTAGTTTGCATTGTACTTTTCTGCTGCACTTTTGTTTGCATAATACTTGGTACACTGATGCATGCATGTTAATTATCCTAGGACTGCATTGGAGCTATTGATGGCACACACATTCTTGCTAGAGTGCCATGTAAGATGCATGCTACTTTTAGAGGCTATAAGAGCAGCCCAACACAGAATGTGCTTGCTGCTGTTGATTTCGACATGAGGTTCACCTATGTCCTTGCTGGGTGGGAAAGATCAGCTCATGATGCGCTGATCCTATCTAATGCATTAGAGCGTAATGATGGGTTGAGGGTGCCACAAGGTACACTGTCCACCCAACTTGCTACAGCCACCAGTTATTTTATTTTCTTCCACTAGGTAGCTCATGTACCTTAAATCCATTCATTTGTAGGGAAATTCTACTTTGCCGATGTTGCTATGCATTGCGGCCTAGCTTCCTTCCTCCATATCGAGCTGTTAGGTACCACATGTCGGAGTTTGAGGGTAGGAGAACACCTACCAATGCTAAGGAACTGTTCAACCTAAGGAATTCATCCCTCCGCACAATAATTGAGAGGGCATTTGGAGCTCTTAAGTGCAGGTTTTGAATGCTAGACAATAAGCCTTATCATCCATAACCCTCACAAGTTAAGGTTGCCATTGCTTGTTGTATTCTGCATAACTGGATCTTGGGGTTTGGCGTAGATGAAGTTGTTCCGGGGAGGATTTCTCCCCACCGCTCTCACAATCATAGCCTCCACCCACTCATGCAGCCATGTCACAGGAAGCTAGGGTCTGGGGTGTTAGAGGGATAAGTGGGCTTTGGCTATGTGACAGAACAAGAGGTCTTCTAGGGTGTAGTGTGTCCTCTGTGCTTTAGTGGAACTTTACGGAACCATGATGTGGCAGTGATGTGATGATGGCTGATACTTGCTGAGACCACCAATGTACTAAATTTAATTTGCTTTTTCCCTGCATCGGCTTTTGTTTTAGTGTTGTTTTTTTCTTACAATTTGCTTTCAAATTTGTTTTGATCACCCTATGTTTAATTTGATGTTTCTCGTGCTGCATGGTAATTTGCTGTTGATTTGGGGACACAAAGGACTACAACGACCTAACCTATCCTGTGTTTGCTACTAAATGATTTGTGTTGCGATCTCTGCTATTGGTTACCTAGGCCAATGACTGAGGAGGACGTGTTCTTTTGTTCTGCTTCTGCTGGTTTTGCTAGTTCTGGCTAGCTATTTGTTGGTCAAGGTTCTGTTGCTGCTGCTGCTGCCTGTGGCCTGGGTCATGGGTGCTGGTGGTGATGGTGTGGGTCCTGGTGCTGTTGCTCAGGTCTTGGGGGGTGGTGTTGGTGCTGGTGGTGCTGTGGGAGTGTGGGGTGGTGCTGGTGGTGGTGGTGGTGGTGGTGCTGCCGGACTAGGGGTGCTGGTGGTGGTGCTAGTGCTGAGGGACTGGGGGTGCTGCTGCTAGTGGTCTTCCTCGTCCTCCTATGAGGTGGACCGCTGCCACCTCTGAGTTTGTCTGCGTCGCATGTGTGAGCTGATTGGCACTGGTGAGGCCTGATAAGGGCTTCAAGGAGGTGCATATGAACAAGGTGGCCAAGGCCCTACGGTACTGGACTGGGAAGCATTTCACTGCCACTCAAGTGTACAACCACCTGCATAAGTGGCGGCAGAGGCGGGGTAGGGTGTGCAACCTCAAGGACCTCAGTGGTGCTCTCTGGGATGCTGAAACCTGCAGCATCACCCTTGAGCAGGAGCACTACCTGGGCCACTGTAAGGTGAGTTGGCTTTTACTCTATCTGTTTTTTCAATAATTGTTGTAATTACTCTTTGCTAACTACTAACATATGTTGTTGTTACTATCTTTTTTGTAGGATCATCCTAAGGATCCTGAGCTGCTAAACAAGCCCATTAAGAACTATGTACAGATGGACGTCATCTTTGGAGGGGGCACAGCAATAGGCCACTGGGCCATGGGTTCTGGAGACCCGCTGGAAGTGTTCTATGAGTTTGGGGAGACAACAGAGAAGAAGGTGGACAAGCAGCAGCTGGTTGACCTGACTTCGACTGAGCAGCAGGTGGACCAAAAGATGGTCAACAAGGCTGCTGCCTCGGTGGAGGGTTCAAAGGCCCCTGCATGCTGCACTGGGAACAAGAGGAAGAGGGCAGCCATGTTCGAGGAGGAGGTACTTGTCCTTGCCAACATGACAGATACTGTGAACAATGTGGCTGCTGCATTGAGGGAGACTGGACGTGAGCAGGTGCACCCTGACCTCTACAATGCTGTGATGCTAACCCCTAACTCTCTGAGGAGGCTCTCAGAGTAGCTTTTAGCCACCTCCTGGACAACAAGTCCTAGGGCAATGCGTTTGTGAAGATGGGCGAGAACCACCGCACCCTCTGGCTCAGGAGCTGGCTGGGCAAGCACTACTACATGTGATGTAGTAGCTGCTGGTGCCTTCTAGATCAGGGAAAACAGTTGAGCAAGTCTCCATCCCTGACTACTCCCTTTCTTTTGCGTAGATCTCTATATACGTAGGTCTGACCTCTTAGGGTGTAGCCTCACTTGCACCTAACCTTTTGCGGTGGTTTTTGAATTCACATGGGGGTGGCTAATTACTAATTAAGGTATATGGCAGCATGACATGGTTAAGAACAATGGTACTAACTATTTGCTATGGGACTGCATGGTAAGTAAGTATTGTAATATGATAGATCTAGTACTGCTATATGCTTATGATGGTTGTGATGTGATGCCATGTATGCCTGTTTACTTTACCTATTTTGTTGCCATGTTGACATGTTCCTGCTCTACATTATTTTATTATTTGAAATGTTTGCATGTTACTGTTGTTCTTTATCTATATTTTTCTAGCCATGTTAGTCCTGTTGTTCTTTAACTTGCTATTTAATTTGCTAGCATGTTCTTGCTGTTCTTTACTTGGTTATTTGCCATGTTGACATGTTCCTGCTGTTCTTTCACTTCCTGTTTAATTTGCTACAATGTTCCTGCTATTCTGTACCTACTTATTTGCCATGTTGAAGGTGGTACCATGTTCCTGCTGTTGTTTACCTATTTGGCTTGCTACCTTTTCCCTTTCTGTTCTTTGGCTCATGATGATTAGTAATGGGTAGGACAATGATGAAGTGGCACTTGTCTTCTTATTCTTCTACATGCAGTCCTTTGTTTGATGTCTTTCCGCTTTATAACCTCTGTTCTAGTCTTTGTTTATGCTCTTGGGCTGCCACTTTTAAATTCACATGTCTGTATGGCACTTGCTAGAGATTAAATTTGTATTCTGAGGCCCAACACACTTCTTTCCATGCCTGGGATGCAATTGTACTGAGGCAATCTCATTTTAGCTTGCTTTTATGTTATGTCTACTTATTTGGGGATGATGAGCCTATTTCTTTCTGCTCTGACCTAGCAAAATCTGGATCTGGCCTTTGTGATTTTTATGATTGAAATGCAATTCTTTAAGTGCAAGTTACAGCCGCATGATGTCAGGCTGGTGAGGCAAATTAATTCATTATGGTGAGGCTTCTATGTTTTGATATTTGCTCCTAATGATTTGCTCATATTTTTGCGGATGATGATAGCTTGTGAGTGCCGATGCAAGGTTGTATTCCCCAAGCTCGATGTGGATCTTGGTCAAGTTGTCGTATGGTGACTTGATGAACATCCACTCGAGCTTGGCAAGTATGACCTTTTAGTAGGACAAGCAATCCTCTCTGATGCCTTGTGTGATGAAGGTGGTGATGATGAAAAGGTGGTAGCATGCATGCCGCAAGATGCTGCCTACATACTGAGGAAAATGAGGTATACCTTGCCTCGATCGCCTCACTATTAGGCAGCTCCTTGGCGCATGCATCTCCACTTGAGCTGAGCCTAACGAAGAGCCCACTTGTCTCTTATTCTGCTACCTTGTTAATTTGCTTAACAGAACTGATGTTTATGTGGATGGCGATGATGATGACGATGCTCACACCGCTTACCAAACACACCTCTCGTGACCCTTGCAGGTGTTACCTCCTAGTGATGCGATCAGGGGTTCATTTAACTACCTCACTAGGAGGCAACTCGTGCCTCTGTCGTAGTTGTTAGGCAAGTGCTACACTTGGTCTGAGCCATGGAACAATTATTCGCCGATGATGACTGATCTAATGTGTTATGTCTGAAGCTTTTCTGCACTCTTATCTGCTTTTCCTAACTTGATGTTGTTTCTGTTCCCCATGTTCATGGTTATGCTTGGTGCTAGTGATGCTTGAAGATGTTGCTTGTTGCTAAGACACCCACAAATTTCGTAGTTTTTGATGCTTATTGATAGCCTGAGGAACCTTGAGGTGATGATGACTTGGTTTTATGCATTTTTGTTACTTTGGTTGCTTTTTTGCTCAACCCTGTTGATATTGTAGATTCATGGCTTGGTGTACATGCTTTGATGTCAAATATGCTTTGATGTCAAATTTGCTGTTATTGTCAGTATCCTTGTTGCAAGTGATTGTTGCCCTCAGTATGGCTTCCTGCAACATTTTTCTTTAAACTAGCATGCAAGAAAGGCCCTAATTATATTAACTAGGTTGCTAATTACCTTGTGAAGTTGATGTAAATTCGTTCACATGTAAATTCGGATCACATTTGTACTGTTGACCTTCTTAATTAATTGTATCTTAATTCAGGTTAAGACTTCGTCATTTCATTTGTGTGTTTCTGGGCGTTTGAGAAGGAGGGGTAACCTTCACCAGCACCTGCGCATGGTGAGGAAATCTCTCCCCTATGCAGACTACAAAACACCATCTTTATATGGTAGTTTGGGTTGTTATGAGGGACCCACGGCCGGCCCACCCTAACAAACACTATCCCAGCCCAGCCAACAGCATGGGGTGCAGATTTGCCAATCAACATCTCTGCACCCTATGAGTGTGGCCCGTCTAGCTCGAGCCTGGCTGATGCAATACAGGTTGCCAAATGCACCCCCAAAGTCCCAACTCCCTAGGGATGAAAACGGACGGGAAAACCCTCTCCTGTTTCCGTTCCCACATTTTATCACCGAAAATGGGACCAGGTTTGGAATAGGTGGGAACATGAGCGGGATGAACGGAACTATGAAAATGGGGGAACGGGTACTTAAGCGGAAACTCATATTTTAATATGCACACATAAAATATTGTTGGTTTTTTTCTTGCTAGTTGCTAATCATGTTTTGGTACCTCTAAGGACTCTTAGGCTAATGATATTTCCCGAAACATGTGGCCTTTTAAGCCATAAGAGGTATTGAGCTAAGTACATGTTAATGCATATTAAGTCTATTTCAGATTTATTAAATATGAGATAATATGGATCCATCCCGGCAAAAAACAGGATCCCGAAGAAATAGACGGAATAAACTCTCTCACTTTCCATCCTATTTTCGAATTTGTCGTAAATATGAAAACCGGCAGGTCAAATGTGGAAAACGGACGGGACGGTACGGGATTTATCCCGTCCGTTTTCAACCCTACAACTCCCAACTCCCAAACCCATTCGGCGCGCAGCCACAGAGCCACTTCCCCAAGCCCGTCACCCCGTCCACGCTCCAGATTTCCGAGTTCGGACCCCCCAACGCTAGCACGCGGCGCAGCCGACCAACAAGCAGCAGGCCCCTTCCGCAGCAGCCCGCTCCCCCGTCCTCCGCTCCTCAATCCACTGCCGCAGCGTCGCTCCTCCCTCGGTCCAGTGGAGCGGAGCGGGGATCCACCAGGACATGGATTGATTCCTCCTCTTGTTGGTGAGTAATCCGAGCTTCCTGGAAAAATTTCGTTCCGGTGGGCGTATCCTTTGCTGTGACGACGCCCAACCAAACCCAAATCTTTATCTGCCTCCATTCAGTTAGTGTTGGATTTGTTTGCTGCGGGTTGCCCTACTTATCCAGTCCAATCCCCCCCATTCATAGCTCGGTGTTCGATTAAGTCCTTGTTCGTGAGCGCGCGAGATCGATGCTAGTTGACATTTTGACACCATATATATTCATGGTACCAAGGTGCAGGTTGTCTTCTTTAATGGAACCACCCATGGCCCGGATTTGTCCTGCCTGTCTTTTCCCCATAAGGTTCCGATAATTGTTTTATCTCCACTCTAGTGTTCTATCCACTGAAAAGTTAAATCCTCAGTAATCTGAGATAGCCCTGGGTGTTAATCAGTCAAGTTTAGGAGGATAGTGTTCTTCTCATCACTTTCTCCTGGTGATAAGCCTCTTCCTTTTCTGACCATCAAATACACTTGATTGACAGTTCAAGTCTCATATTGTCTTGATAAATGAAATATAGCCTATAATTGCGCTGTGCTGGTGTTACTAGACAGCTACATAGGTATTTGGTAAAAGAGGATAGCATGATTATTGCTCTAGTCCTTCTAGTGCATGCATTTTTCTGCATAGCCCTGCCTTTTACTTTTTTGTTGGGAATCCCTGAGCTCGACTTGCAATAGCTTATCTATTATATGCTGTTGTTTCATTATTATCAGTGAAATTTCAGTCATAATTATTTAATTTCTAGTTGCAAGCACCACTATGCTGTGAAAACTTTATAGTAGTTGATAGTATATATCATGCTGCACCCTCTGGCTTTATGTTCATGAGAGGATTTCTCTCATTCCGAAATTTGAAAGATTTGCTGTGTTGTGAAACATGACATTCACTATTTGCTTTCCAAATATGGATCTATGCAGGCTCAGGGCAACCATGAGTCATGCATGACTCAGTGCTTGCTAAATAACACTCCCACCAGTTAGTCATTATAAGCAACCTTTCCAAATCTGGTGATATCTGAAAGGGCTTAAGCACTGTTTCTTTTTTCATCACTTTCTGTGGTACTGCACATGGGGTTTGGAACTGTTGAATAGTTATTGTAACCATTTGGAAAGTGAGAGATAAGTGGGTCGATCCGTCATTTCCTTGGGTGGGTGGAGTGGGGTGGGGTTGTTGGCAGGTGGTGGCGAGGGCAGAGAGATTGAGAGTTAGATGGTATGTGCTTTTGTGCTCTGATTTTGGGAGGGACGGAGAAGAGAAAGGGGTTTGCCTGTAATTTCAGTCATATGATCTGTCTATTTTTGCAAAAAAAGTAATGTCATTTGATGCCTAAGTTGACAGGAATTGTATGTAGCACATATTCATCAATACTTTTAGAAATCAAAACATTTAGAAGGGTCCTAGGTGGCAAATAGTAACGTTGCACTGTCATCATCATTCACTTTTTCAGTTTTTCTATTGAATTTGAGTTTGGGTACTGTTTGCTCATGTAAGTAAATTGATATTTTTCTATGCTTTGTGTTAAGGAAGTCACATAAAAGAAACTCAGGTTTCTTTGCTAAGTATTTGTTCTGTGGTCTACTTCAAGAGGTTCTTACATTCGTCTATATTTTACAGTTTATGTTGACCTGGATTTGATAACCGAGTGCTGATGCAATGGATGCCCTTCATAGCGACCCTTATTCCAGGAGCAGCTTGCAACCATACAGGGATGCGCCTGTGTCCTTTGAGAACAACAACACAGTTTTGGATAAGCATGGGATTGTCAGCCCTCGAGTTGGCATGACCTTTGAGACGGTTGATTTGGCCTATCAATTCTACCTAGAATATGGCTATCGTGCTGGCTTTGGGGTCTCAAAGAGGACTTCCCACAGTGTTGATGGGGTTAAATACCGTGCTACATTTGTCTGTTACAAAGGTGGCATTGCTAGGATTAAGCCTGGCCTCAAAGCTCGAAGGAGGCTTGTCGCAAAGACTGGTTGCAAATCTATGATGGTAGTGAAGTTCAACGCCAATGAGAACCATTGGGAAGTGGTCTTTGTTGAACTGGAGCATAATCACCCATGCAATCCTGAGATGGTCAGATTCATGATGTGCTTTAAAGATCTTCCTGACTGGCAACGGGAGCACCGCCCATTCAATGCCAAAACTCGATTGAACCCGAAGATTCACTCTGGTAGAGGCAGGCCACCCAACCAAAACAAAGATTTCATGGTGAGATCCTTTGCTCAGTCAAATTATTCCATTGAAGGGGCAGGGAAGGCTGGAAAGTTGAGGTTTGCAGAGGGTGACG
This sequence comes from Setaria italica, assembly GCF_000263155.2. Taxonomy (NCBI): domain Eukaryota; kingdom Viridiplantae; phylum Streptophyta; class Magnoliopsida; order Poales; family Poaceae; genus Setaria; species Setaria italica. Next base: position 22,828,233 of record NC_028456.1, read on the forward strand.
TTGAGGCACTCTTAGTTTTCTTTGATAAGATGCAAGCTCAAAACTCCAACTTCTTCTACAACTGGGACATGGATGATGAAGGTCGGCTCAAGAACGTTTGCTGGGTTGATGCTAGATCCAGAGTTGCATATCAACATTTTTGTGATGTTATTTGCTTTGACACAGTCTATTTGACATATCAATTTGTCATTCCATTGGTCGCGTTCCTGGGAATCAACCATCATGGGCAGTTTGTGTTGTTAGGATGTGGTCTACTTGGAGACGAGTCTCCAGAGACTTTTGCATGGTTGTTCAAAAAATGGCTAAAATGTATGAATGATAAAGCACCTGAAGCAATTATTACGACTCATTCAAGGCCAGTAGTCAAAGCAGTCAGTGAAGTATTTCCAAATACTCGGCACAGATACAACCTTTGGCATATAATGAAGGAACTTCCTGAAATGTCTGGAAGAGTTGAGGATAAAGAAGCAATCAGTTTGAGAATGAAGAAGGTAGTCTATGATACCATTACATCAGCTGACTTCGAGAGGGAATGGGTTGAAATGATCAATCAGTACAATCTTCATGATAACCGGTGGCTTACAACCTTGTTTGAAGAGAGAGCGAAATGGGTACCAGCATATGTAAAGGATACTTTCTGGGCTGGTATCTCCACAGTTCGGCGTAGCGAAAGATTGGAGGCCTTTTTTGATGGATATATTACCCCAGAAACCACAATAAAGACATTCATTGAACAATTTGATACTGCTATGAAGCTCAGGTCTGATCGAGAAGCCTATGATGATTTCCGTTCATTTCAACAGAGGCCACAAGTCCTGTCTGGTCTTCTTTTTGAGGAGCAATTTGCAAATGTTTATACAATAAATATGTTCCAGAAATTCCAGGATCAGTTGAAGCAGCTGATGAATGTGAACTGCACTGAAGTCAGTAGGAGTGGTTCAGTAGTGACTTACACTGTGACAGTGATTGGAAAGGAGAGGAAGTTTGACTACAGAGTGATGTATAACAGTGCCGAGAAAGAAGTTTGGTGCATCTGCAGGTCATTTCAGTTTAAAGGTATTTTATGTAGCCATGCTCTTGCAGTCTTGAGGCAAGAGCTTGTGATGCTAATACCTCCCAAATATATTCTTGATCGATGGCGGAAGGATTACAAATGCCCCGAGGAACCTAAGGAAACCCCCATTTCACCAAATGCGGCAAAAGCTACAGGGAAGGGCACAAAACCAGATAATGTTCAGGAAGATAAGGTGGACAATCTCTACAAGCACGGACACCAGTACTTTGCTGACATTGTGGAAATGGGAGCTACTGACCCTGATGCGATGGAGTACGTCCTTTCTGTGATGAAAGAAGCTAAAGAGAAAATGCGCAAGTTTGAGGAGTCCCGAAAAGAGAAAAGGCCTGGAGAGAGTCCAGTTTCTGCTGGTAAAAAAGGTGCTAAGTCCTCAAAGCCATCCTCCACAGAAGACGTTGGTAATGGAGCATCGATGTCAACACCTACGACTGCAGCAGTGACTACTGTTACAGTGGTGCCATCTGCACCAATGGCAGCAGCACCAACAATGATGGCTATGGCGCCTGCCTCAGCAGCTATGCCCCAAGGAATGTTTTTAGTACCAATGCATCCACATCCCATGGTTTTCCCACCCTTTGCCCCTGCAGTTCAACCAGCAGTAGCAGCACCCGTAGCCCCACCTGCTGCACCAGCGACCAATGTGGGCGATACCGCCACCAACACCTCAAAGAAGCGAAAGAAAAGAAAGGGCAAAAATTGATCTTCGGATACTGATGAGTAAGCTAGCTGCCTTTTGCATGCTGGTCCCTTTGTACCGTGTTACAATGCTTCCTGAAATTTGATTTGTTCATGTTGTCTCACTGTATCTCGTCCCTGAATTTGTTGTTCCAGGTCTAACACAAGATCTGACCAGTGTAGCACAAAGGGAGTTTGATCAAATTCTGCATTGGGCCTCGACATGAATGCGTGCTATCAACTTAATCATCATCTCTGCAGGATGAGCTGCTCGTGGGACTGCCTGCTATCGACTTAATCATCAATTAGCACAGAGCATACTCCCCTATTGTACATTATTTCCCTTCGTGCAATCGTGCTGGAATAGTATAACATGCGCTCCAGTTTATAAATGTAAAGATCTGTTTATGATCGTGTTGCTGCCATCAATTTTCTCACCATTTCAGCTCTGATGCATTTTGGTTGAGAAGATTGCTACCTGTTTCCTGCGGCCGTGACCTAACTTTTGTTATGGCTTCTCAGAGGCAGAGGATGTAAACTTCTGCCGAACTGTAAAATGTTGTGACGCAGTGTGGTTGTGACTGGATGAGCTGTCGAAGAATGCGACTTGTTGCTACCATCGAGCAGTGTTGGAGTTACTCTAACTGCCTCCGGCCCTTGGGGTGCTCCCATGCACCCGGCCGGGTGCATCCGTTGGATGCGCAGCTAATGGCCCGGATGCACGCGCTGTGTATGATGCACTTTTGCGTTTTAGCCCTTGTAATTTTTACAAATCTTACCCGCCGTCCAAAAATGCAGTGCCA